>NC_139722.1:46785531-47121405 GCF_964211835.1 Anser anser | reverse complement strand
GTAAAAATAGCTCAGTCAGAGGTGTCTACATTCTGGGTGTCTACATGGGATGAGAAAGAGCCTCTTCAGAAGTAATTTGCAGTTCATAAAGAGTTAGTGAGTTATGCATTAGGAAACAAGGATACAGAATATGTGGAGAAATGTGCTGAGTGAGTAATCCATTTTTTGTTATTCTGAGACACTGGCCTGTAGAAACCTATAGTTAGAAAGTCAATTATATTGATTTTCACTACTATTGACGCTACTGTTGACAACACTACTATTGTTTTACCTTTTCTCCTTTAGCTGACACAAAATTAAAGTAGAGAGATTCACATTTGTGCAGAGATTATGAATATCAAGAAATTGTGGACTATTGTAATTGGATACTCAAACCTGGATAAGTGCAATATTAATATCTCTCATATCAGACTTCACTACATGAAAACAAAGGAAAATAAAATAGAAAGGAGTCACAGTATGACATTCTCACAGTAAAAGCTACAATTACTTATGAACAAAAAAAAAAAAGAAAAAGGAATATTATATGTGTGGGGTCACATTAAATATATTTACTTTTAAACCTTTTTTAAAAAATCAAATGATTTAAAATCTTTTGGCTTCCTGTTGCTGCCTTACAAGATAAAAGTCACAGAAGACTTTGACTGTAATGCTCAGACATCTCCATATGGAGAGAAATATCTTCTCTCTGTGGATTAATTTATTTAAATGATAGCATGTAGGAGCTCCATTTTCATAAAATGTTTTTGATATTTCTTGTTTATTTTAATGCTCAGCTTTTGTTCTGCATCACTAAGATAAATAAAACACAAAACTGAAGCCTCTATTTGGAGTTTGTTTCAAAATTTAAAACAAATGACTGAGTTTGTCCTTGCATTAGAATTAATTAAGCATGTCTATTTTTGTGAAGTATTTTCAGGGGAATGGTAATTTCTAGACATTTCTAATGAAAACAGTTCATAACAAGATCAATAGCATGACTTTCTAATTATGAAGTTCTTGCTATTATTCAAGCACTCACTATAATCAGTTTAACTCATTTACCAGCAGGTGGCTCACAATTAGAAATTTGGAAGGGTTGAAAAGCAAAAGCAGACTGCAGTCTCCTTGTTACAAAAACATATTGCTAAGTTGCTTGACGTCTTAATACAGTAGGCTATCAAAAACTATCCAGCAATACTGCTGCTACACAAAAGGCTGTTAAAACGAATTGCTAGATATCCCTCTAGGAGCCTCACTGATTACAGATATTAGACAATTTTCAACTTAAATATAAACCTATCAGATTAAACGTATCAGAAAAACAGCATGAGATATACTACGGGCACCAGGCAGTTCATTATCCATCACTATAGGTAAAGTATTCACATGATGCTGATATCCTAGCACTCACTGCCTAAGGTTTAACAGGGCACGGGTCATTTTCTAGTCAACTACAAAATCCAGAGGTGTTCAGTGACTGCAGAAAAAAAAAAAATCCGTCAATCAAAAAATTTCAGTGCCATTGTTATGGGAAAGAGTTGTTTCTGAACTTTTTCATACTGCTTTTTTGTTGTTGTTTGTTTTGGTTTGTTTTGGTTTTGTTTGTTTCATGGACTGATAATGGCAACCTTCCAGTCTCTTTGGATCTGCCTTAGTAAAACATAATTTAGTGCTGTTATGCTAGCAACCCGGTAATTAAAATCACACACAGAGTGAGCCAATGTGTCTCTGTCTGATAAATATAACGTACACAAACAGAGGATATTCACATGAATGTAAATATATGTTGACAGCCTTAAAGATGAACACATTTTAACAAGTCTAAAGGTATTTAAAGTTTTTTCTGACCAATTTATTATCAGTGAGATATAAACTATACTGGTAAGTATTTGTGATTAAACTGAAAAAGCAAGGAAATATATGGAAGAAATGACTTTCTAACATAGTAACATAAAAATATTTTTATTTCAAGTATTCATAAGAAAGAAGGGAAATACCAGTTGTTGCTTTTTTCCAGTGTGTCCCAATTTGTGACAGGCTATGCTGATTAGCTGCATGTTGCTATCTGATTGTTACTGTCAGGTGCAGCTATGTCCTGATTACTTTTTGTTTGTCTTTTGCCAATTAAGTGTGCATGTGTTTGTGTGTGTGTGTAGTAATGGAAAACATATAGGGATATTAAAATACAGTGATTTCAACATGTTTTTGAACTACTGAAATGTTCAGATAGCTATTTAATAAAAGTAAAGGTAATGAAAGTGAATTCAGAAACTACAACGGATAGAGGAAGTATTTCTTACTCTGTATAGTATATTAGGAGTCACAAAACTCAAGCAGGATGTAGAATCTATCTCAAACACTTTTATTTATTTATTTATTTATTTATTATTTTTATTTTACTCTCAGTGAAGAAAAGAAGGGGAGAAGGAGAGGGAGAAATATTTGTCTCTTATAGCCAAAGTGCAGTCCCAACACCACGGATTTTAAGATATCTCTTAGGCTCTTGTGTTGATATTGTTCTCTACATTAAATATTTAGGTGTTCTTTAAAACATCAAGCAAAATTTTGGGTCTGTAGTTCAGTCGTCTAAACCTTTACCTAGCTTCCAAACTTTAATACAATGACTATTTAATATTTAGTAAAGGTAGAGCAGACAGAGTCCCTAGGAGAAACTGACAGCATCTTTTCTCAAAGCATACTATAGGGTAGTGGTTAGGGTATTCTTACTGGATATGCTGGCTGAGATCCCTAACGAAAAGCAAGGGAATTCTGTCATGTTCACTGGATGACTGTCCTAACCACTAGATTATTGGGTAAAGAAATGAACACAGCCTACGCTATAGGGTTGCAGTTCTTCTCTTTCTTGTTTTGTTTCAGAAGTGGGGTTGACTGGATTTTGTTACTAATCTATCTAAAAAATACCGTTTCCAAAACAGGAAAAAATATCATTTAATTTCAACCAACATTCTCACTGCTTCATGATTAATTTTTCATCATGTGAGATTTTTTTTCCGAAGTAAACATAGATTAACATAACAGAAAATAGCATTTTATCATGAAACAAGCCTCCTGTGTGACTTGGATTTAAGCATTTCATTCATTTGTCTTGGTATAAAAGCCAATAATTTGTTCTTAGCAAAATTCTCACCACCCCAAGGAGCAGTATCTTCCTTGATTTTAAAAAGCAAAGTAATGAAGATTTTATATTTACTCTGGTTTCAGTTTCAATGGTTAATTCTTAAAGTGAGTTAGAAACACTACAAATGGTGTTTTGTAAAAATCAGAAACTGAAATTGGGTTTAGTGCTGTTATATGATGAAATTAAATCTTCCAATACACATAAATGAAGTGTAAAAGAGGCATGCCTGGACAACAGTCCAGCTATAAGGGCTCTCATGATTCAAGTTGTTTCTCTGAGCCAGACTAAAAACTGATTTTTTTATATTACTAAGGATGATCTGTATATGCAACAATACATGTTGCCTATGCTAGAAAAGCCTTTTGGGAACTGAAGAACACTTCATGTCATGCAGAAAACACAGGGTTTCCACAAAGGAATATGTACTTTGGGAAAAAAAAAAAAAGAAAGAAAAAAAAAACGAAAAAAAAAAAAAGGAAAGGAAAAAAAAAAACGAAAAAAAAAAGGAAGGGAAGGGAAGGGAAGGGAAGGGAAGGGAAGGGAAGGGAAGGGAAGGGAAGGGAAGGGAAGGGAAGGGAAGGGAAGGGAAGGGAAGGGAAGGGAAGGGAAGGGAAGGGAAGGGAAGGGAAGGGAAGGGAAGGGAAGGGAAGGGAAGGGAAGGGAAGGGAAGGGAAGGGAAGGGAAGGGAAGGGAAGGGAAGGGAAGGGAAGGGAAGGGAAGGGAAGGGAAGGAAGGGAAGGGAAGGGAAGGGAAAGGAAAGGAAAGGAAAGGAAAGGAAAGGAAAGGAAAGGAAAGGAAAGGAAAGGAAAGGAAAGGAAAGGAAAGGAAAGGAAAGGAAAGGAAAGGAAAGGAAAGGAAAGGAAAGGAAAGGAAAGGAAAGGAAAGGAAAGGAAAGGAAAGGAAAGGAAAGGAAAGGAAAGGAAAGGAAAGGAAAGGAAAGGAAAGGAAAGGAAAGGAAAGGAAAGGAAAGGAAAGGAAAGGAAAGGAAAGGAAAGGAAAGGAAAGGAAAAGTCAAAATATTCAAATATTCTGTACTGTTCACTGTCAAGGATGATGTTAACTTTTTTTTTTTTTTTTAAGTTTAAATTTCGATACTTAACTACTGTAAACAAACTATGTCTCAATGTGTTCTTTGCTAAACTAGATCTCTTGAAGCTTCTTAGCTGTATTTGTTTTTCTTATTTTCCAGTCCTGTTTTTCATTTTGTATATTTGTGCTTCTATGTGACCAGTAGCTATTTTTACGTGTGGACACACAATATCCATACTAAATTCAAAAATTAGTTTCCACATGCTAAAATCACAATAAAATTATTTTCTATTCTCATTGACTCTTATTTTTCTTTAAGAGTACAGCTCTTTTCTGTCACAGCTATAATGGATACTATCATTGACTGTTGTTTTACCAGTTTCTAGATATTTTCAGAAACATTAAGTTCATTTTTTCCTTCCCAAACTATACTATTGGCTTTATTAACATGTATTGCGTGTGAATATGCTTACTTTAATAAGTAGGAAAAATTTCTTTGAATAATTTCATTCTTGATAATTTTATTTTATGCCAATTTTTACTTCTATGAATTTAATCAAACAGGGAGCAAAGGCTGGACACGGTAGAGGTATGGTTGGACCAGATGATCTTGAAGGTCTTTTCCAACCTCTATGATTCTATGATTCTATGATTTATGTTTTTCTTCCAAATTACTGCTAAAATGTTGAAAAATGTAAGACTAATCCTGATGGACATCAACTAAAAATATTTTTGATTGTAATTCCTGATGGTGGCTGTTTTATTAAATCTACTAGCAAGTTGACTCACAGAAGTACAGAATCACAAATGATTGAGGTTGCAAGGGACTTCTGGAGGTCAGCTAGTCCAACTCCCATTCTCAAGCAGAGCCACCTACAGCAGACTGCCTGGGATCACATCTAGACAGGTTTTGAAAATCTCCAAGGAGGAGACTCCATAGCCTCTCTGGGCATCCTCAGTGCTCAGTCAACCTCACAGTGAAGAAATGCTTTCTAATGTGCAAAAGGAACCTCTTGTGTTTCTGTTTGTGCCTGTTGCCTTTTGTGCTGTCACTGGGCACCACTGAAAACAGCCTGGCTTTGCCATCTTTGCACCTTCCCTTCAAACATTGATATACATTAATGAGATTCCCCTCCCTCCCCCAAGCCTCCTCTTCTCTAGACTAAAAAGTCCCAGCTCTCTCAATCTTTCCTCATATGAGAGATGAGTCCAGTCCTTTCATTATCTTCATGACCCTTTGTGGGACTCTCTCCAAATCTCTCACATACTGTCCAAATCTCTCTATGTGCAGAACTGGACACAGTACTCCAGGTGTGGCCTTACCAGTGCTGAGAAGAGAGGAAGGATCACCGTGGTGGTTTTACTTAGATGGGCAGCCGAGCTCCACCACAACCGCGCTCTCTCTCCCCCTCCTGAAAGAGGAACCGGGAGAAAATACGATGAAAAGGGCTCAAGGGTTGAGATAAGGATGAGGAGATCGCACAGTAATTATTGTGACGGGCAAAACAGACTCAGCATAGGGAGATAGTAAGATTTATTGATTATTACTAACAAGCTAGAGAAGTGAGAAACAAAGGAAAGAAACTAAAAGCACCTTCCTCCCCATCCACCCTCTTCCACCTCCTCCCCCCGAGCGGAACAGGGGAACAGGGGAATGGGGGTTATGGACAGTCTATAGCACTTTGCCTCCGCTCCTTCTCAGTCACTCTCGTCCCCTGTGCTGTGGGGTCCCCCCCACGGGATGCAGTCCTTGGTGAACTGATCTGGTGTGGGCTGCCCACAGGCAGCAGCTCTTCAAGAACTGCTCCAGATATGGGTCCGTACCACGAGGTCCATCCCTCCGGAGCAAGCTGCTCCAACCTGGATCCCCCACAGGCAGCAGCTCCTGCCAGGTCACCTGCTCCTGCATGGTCTCCTCTCCACGGGCTACAGGTCCGGCCCGGAATCTGCTCTGGCAGGGGTCTTCCACAGGCCACAGTCTCCGTCGGTGCAGGTCCACCTGCTCCACCGTGGTCTCCTCCATGGGCTGCAGCATGGAAACCTGCTCCACCGTGGTACTCCATGGGCTGCAGGGGGACATCCTGCTTCTCCATGGGCTGCAGGGGGACATCCTGCTTCACCATGGTCCTCACCATGGGCCACCGGGAACTTCTGCTCCGGTGCCTGGAGCACCTCTCCCCCTCCTTCTTCACTGACCTTGGTGCCTGCAAGGCTGTTCCTCACTTCTCTCACTCTCCCAGCTGCTGTGTGGTGCAGCGTTTTTGTTTTTGTTTTTGTTTTTTTCCTGTTTTAAATATGCTCTTTCAGAGGCGCAGAACAACATCACTTATTGGCTCAGCTCTAGTCAGCAGTGGGGCCCTTACCAAACATGGGGCAGCTTCTAGATCCTTCTCACAGAAGCCACCCATATGGCCCCCTGCTACCAAAACCTTGCCACGTAAACCCACTACAATCACCACCCTTGACCTGCTGCCAATACTGCTTCTAATGCAGCCCAAGGTGCCATTAGCCTGCTGTGTGGCAAGGGCACAGCGGTGGCTGATGTCTAACGGTATCCCACAGGACCCTCTGGTCCCTTCCTACAAAGCTGCCTTCCAGCCAGTCAGCCTCTAGTGTATTGTGTTTTTTCTTCCCAGGTGCAGGACGTTGCACATACCCTTTGTGAATTTCATGAGTTTCCTGTCAGCCCATTTCTCTGGGTTGTTGAGGTTCCACTGGATGGCAGCCACTCCTCCCAGTTCTGTGACATCAGCAAACTTGTTGATGACACACTTTACCCCATCATCCTGATCATTAATGAAGTTTTTGAACAGAATTGGGCACAGTATTACGCGGTTATTGCACAAGCTAATGTCTACTCACAGCATTTAATACTTAATGTGCTATGGCTACATGTACATATTATACTATACCTGTATTATCAAGCATATTACACTTACATAGCTGTCTTTATCTTTCAAATCTGTTCTTTCAGTGCTTGAAATACAAGTTTGTTTGATAGGGTATTTTCCATAAGACTAGCTCCTTCTCTGTAGTTGCCTATTGTACCAACTCTTTTGCTGTCTTGTGATGAAGTTAAGAATTTGAGTCTTTGGGGAAGCAAAATGTGATATTCTACATCCTGCACACCAATAAACCAGCATAAATTTGGGATTTGAAATAGTGAATATTCAGAATAAAATATTTGTGAACAGTCTACAACCTAGTAATTATTCATGTAAATTGAAAAATAGGAAAGATTTGTTATGAATTATTCAGCCAGCTCTCTTCGATGCATGTGTATGTAATCATTTATTAAAATCTATATAATATATTGAACAAGTAAAATGCTATACTTTTTAGGTCTAAAACATGATAGTGTGGTAGGAGTGGAAAACTTTCAAATGAATGAAGGGAGAAAATGTTTATGAATTTTAAATAAACAAAAAGTGCTTTTGGATCTAAAGAGAACAATAGGACAGCGAGAACATTTGGATACACAAATTTGAATATTATAAATAATGTTTTATTATGTGGTTGAATATTAATGAGTTAGCTATAATTTTGTAGAGATGATTAAATATAAAAATAAAGCTTCTGAACTGCCCCCATTTTTTTGTTAAATTCAGTGTAAATTCAGTGAATTAATATCAGAAAGTAAATCATAGCATTATTAGTTGAAGATCGAAAAAAAAAAAAAAAAGGTAGCCTGGACAGTCAAACTCAAGTTTGAGAATCAAGGTATTTATAATCATTTTCTTAAATATTATGTGAAAGTGTTAAAAACGGTGTTTCTGAAGCTTATGAAGTATGGTAGATTGAACAAGAATTAATAAAATAAATTCAATCTCTATTTTGAAGAGGTATAAATAGAAGTTGAGGAGGGATGGAGACAGGTCCCTGCTCAACCTTTCAGGCAACGCCCCCCCCTACCGGCCCCACCTTCCCAGGTGCCCTTACACAACAGATTTGAGGCCCTGGAGCTTGAGAGACTGGTGGGTGAGGACGAGGTAGAAAGTCTACCCAGGAGGATGCCTAGGGCGAGGAAGCCGACTCCACGCCTCAAGACTGACTCCACCAAGAAAGACAGAAGGGTGATCGTAGTAGGCGACTCCCTTCTCAGGGGAACAGAGGCCCCTATTTGTCGGCCTGACCCTACCCATAGGGAAGTCTGCTGCTTCCCTGGGGCCAGGGTCAGGGATGTTGCCAGGAAGCTTCCCAACCTGGTTCGCCCCTCTGACTACAACCCTCTTTTGATAGTCCAGGCTGCCAGTGATGATATTGATGAGAGAAGCCTGAAGGCTATCAAACGGGACTTTAGGGGACTGGGACGGTTAGTGGATGGAGCGGGAGTACAGGTGGTGTTTTCATCTATCCCTGCAGTAGCAGGGAGGGATACTGAGAGGACACGGAAAGCCCACCTGATTAACACGTGGCTCAGAGGCTGGTGCCAACACAGAAATTTTGGGTTTTTTGACCATGGGGTGCTTTACTTGGCACCCGGCCTGATGGCCGCAGACGGGTCCCTATCTCTAAGGGGAAAACGGATCCTAGCCCAGGAGCTGGCAGGGCTCGTTGAGAGGGCTTTAAACTAGGAAAGAAGGGGGACGGGGCTGAAAGAAGGCTTGTTGGAGCTGTGCCAGGGGGAACAATGGCAAAGCCGGGGAAGAAGGCAATGACCCGACTGAAGTGCATCTACACTAATGCACGCAGCATGGGTAACAAACAAGAGGAGCTGGAAGCCATCGTGCAGCGGGAAGGCTATGACTTGGTTGCCATCACGGAAACGTGGTGGGACCACTCTCATGACTGGAGTGCTGCAATGTCTGGCTATAGGCTCTTCAGAAGGGACAGGCAGCACAGAAGGGGTGGTGGTGTGGCTCTCTATATTAAAGAGTGTTTTGATGTTGAGGAACTTGAGGCTGGGAATGATAAGGTTGAGTCCCTATGGGTTAGGATCAGAGGGAAGGCCAACAAGGCAAGCATCCTGGTAAGGGTCTGTTATAGACCACCGAACCAGGATGAGGAGACGGATGAGGAGTTCTACAGGCAGCTGGCAGAAGCCGTGAAATCGTCAGCGCTTGTTCTCGTGGGGGACTTCAACTTCCCAGACATATCCTGGAAGCACAACACAGCCCAGAGAAAGCAGTCTAGGGGGTTTTTGGAGAGCGTGGAAGATAGCTTCCTGATGCAGCTGGTTAGAGAGCCTACCAGGGGAGGTGCCCCGCTAGACCTTCTCTTCACAAACAGAGAAGGACTGGTGGGAGATGTGGTGGTCGAGAGCTGTCTTGGGAAGAGTGACCACGAAATGGTTCAGTTCTCTATTCTTGGCGAAGTCAGGAAGGGGACCAGTAAAACCGCTGTCTTGGACTTCCGGAGGGCTGACTTTGAGCTGTTCAGGACACTGGTTGGCAGAGTCTCTTGGGAGGTGGTTCTGAAGGTCAAAGGAGTCCAGGAAGGCTGGGCACTCTTCAAGAAGGAAATATTAATGGCTCAGGAGCGGTCTGTCCCCACGTGCCCGAAGACGAGCCGAGGCGGAACTAGACCGGCCTGGCTGAGCAGAGAGTTGTGGCTCGAGCTTCGGAGAAAAAGGAGGGTTTATAATCTTTGGAAAAGAGGGCGGGCTACTCAGGAGGACTATAAGGATGTTGCGAGGATGTGCAGGGACAAAATTAGAAAGGCCAAAGCTCATCTGGGGCTCAATCTGGCTACTGCCGTTAAAGATAACAAAAAACGTTTTTAGAAATACATCAACACAAAAAGGAGGACTAAGGAGAATCTCCATCCTTTACTGGATGCGGGGGGAAACTTAGTTACAAGAGATGAGGAAAAGGCTGAGGTGCTCAATGCTTTCTTTGCCTCAGTCTTTAGCGGCAAGACTGGTTGTTCTCTGGATACCTGGTACCCTGAGCTGGTGGAAGGGGATGGGGAGCAGGATGTGGCCCTCGCTATCCATGAGGAAATGGTTGGTGACCTGCTACAACACTTGGATGTACGCAAGTCGATGGGGCCGGATGGGATCCACCCGAGGGTACTGAGCGAACTGGCAGAGGAGCTGGCCAAGCCGCTTTCCATTATTTATTGGCAGTCCTGGTTATCAGGGGAGGTCCCAGTCGACTGGCGGCTAGCAAACATGACACCCATCTACAAGAAGGGCCGGAGGGTAGACCCGGGGAACTATAGGCCTGTTAGTTTGATCTCAGTGCCAGGGAAGCTCATGGAGCAGATTATCTTGAGTGTCGTCACGCGGCAGTTGCAGGGCAACCAGGCGATCAGGCCCAGTCAGCATGGGTTTATGAAAGGCAGGTCCTGCTTGACGAACCTGATCTCCTTCTATGACCAAGTGACGTGCTTGGTGGATGAGGGGAAGGCTGTGGATGTGATCTACCTTGACTTCAGTAAGGCTTTTGACACCGTTTCCCACAGCATTCTCCTCAAGAAACTGGCTGCTCGTGGCTTGGACTGGCGTACGCTTTGTTGGGTTAAAAACTGGCTGGATGGCCGGGCCCAAATTGTTGTGGTGAATGGAGCCAAATCCGGTTGGAGGCCGGTTACTAGTGGAGTCCCCCAGGGCTCAGTGCTGGGGCCGGTCCTCTTCAATATCTTTATCGATGACCTGGATGAGGGGATCGAGTGCACCCTCAGTAAGTTTGCAGATGACACCAAGTTAGGTGCGTGTGTCGATCTGCTCGAGGGAAGGAAGGCTCTGCAGCAGGATCTGGATAGGCTGGACCGATGGGCTGAGGTCAACTGCATGAAGTTCAACAAGGCCAAGTGCCGGGTCCTGCATCTGGGGTGTAACAACCCCAAGCAGCGCTACAGGCTGGGAGAAGAGTGGTTGGAAAGCTGCCTGGCGGAGAAGGACCTGGGAGTACTGGTTGATAGGCAGCTGAATATGAGCCAGCAGTGTGCTCAGGTGGCCAAGAAGGCCAACAGCATCCTGGCTTGCATAAGATGCAGTGTGGCCAGCAGGTCTAAGGAGGCGATTGTCCCCCTGTACTCGGCTCTGGTGAGGCTGCACCTCGAGTACTGTGTTCAGTTTTGGGCCCCTCGCTACAAGAAGGACATGGAGGTGCTCGAGAGAGTCCAGAGAAGGGCAACAAAGCTGGTGAGGGGTCTGGAGACCAAGTCTTATGAGGAGCGGCTGAGGGAGCTGGGGTTGTTTAGCCTGGAGAAGAGGAGGCTCAGGGGAGACCTCATTGCTCTCTATAGGTACCTTAAAGGAGGCTGTAGAGAGGTGGGGGTTGGTCTATTCTCCCACGTGCCTGGTGACAGGATGAGGGGGAATGGGCTAAAGTTGTGCCAGGGGAGGTTTAGGTTGGATGTTAGGAAGAACTTCTTTACAGAAAGGGTTGTTAGGCATTGGAATGGGCTGCCCAGGGAGGTGGTTGAGTTGCCATCCCTGGAGGTCTTTAAAAGACGTTTAGATGTAGCCCTTAGTGATATGGTTTAGTGAAGGACTTGTTAGTGTTAGGGCTGAGGTTGGACTAGATGATCTTGGAGGTCTCTTCCAACCTAGACGATTCTGTGATTCTGTGAAATGAAGATTTCCTAGCTCTTTTTGCTGTATGTCTCCAAAGTGCCAAATGCATACTGTAAGAAGGAGAAATGAAATATATTTTTATGAAGTCCATTTTTTGATTCCTGTATTAAATGAAAACATACCACCAGCACCCTCCCTCAATCCATGAATCAAATAATTGAAGAATACAATTATTCTGAATTGAATAATTGAAGAAATGGCTCATCAGCCATTTATTTAGATAAAGGAATGTGTTTGTGTGCTTGCTTGCTTGCTTTCTATATCTGATTGACAAACTCAGAATGACTAGTTTTGTGCCGTGCAAGGTAGAAGATGAGCGATATTAAGGGAGCTAAATTATTCTGAGACATTATTAAAGAAACAAACTCAAGTAATTTGAAAGAGAGCATACTTCAGAGGGGAAGTTGAACTCCATGCTAGAACAATGTGTCAAGAGTGCTGAGGACTGGGGAATCTAAGACTTCAGCAGATTCTTCTCCAGAACTTATCTGTATTTAACAGACCCCTGTAATAATAAAAATAATAACAAAAAAAAAGATTTAAGTTTTATTTGGAGACTATATATATATATATTTAAAGAAGATTTCAAACATTCTGTAACAGAGATAAAAAAAAAATATAAATGTACTGAGTGGCTATACAGTCTTGAAAACTAATAAAATTCCTGGACATCCCTCTGTTCAACTGAAACATTTTTACATGTGCCTGCCAAGTCAACTCCAGCCAAATTCTTGACAGGTTACTTAAAGTAACAGACAAGCTAAAACCTATATATAAAACCAGCCCTTTCACCAGTGCAGCTGTGGAAGGTTTCTTTAAAAACAAAAATATAGCTTTCTAAAGTTGTCTGGCTACTATGTGAAATCTTATCAAAAATATCCACACATATACCTATATATTTAATACATTTTATATTTTTATATATTTGATATTTGTCTACATGCATGTACACTTGTATGTATATTCTAGCTAGGTATCACCTTCAGCAGAAGTGTCAAGAATCCTGGTTCTCGTCCTGGAAGTATTGCCTATAAGTGTTCTGTTCTAATATTTCTCCCTAAGTGTCTGCTTTGGTTGCTCTAGGAGACATGATAAGCATCTAGACAGATTTTTGGCCTTATCCAGTGTGACCACTCTTCTGTTCTCATTGACAGTGCCTGCTCCCAGCTCCATGGTAGACCATGCTTCTCTTTGAAGTTACTCACTTACTGCTAATACTCCATAAACCTGGGTTTGCGAGTGGTTTCCTAAGTGGACAATTTTGCAGGCAAACAGTGGGATCTGGATGCAAGTTCTCTCCTGAGGCGACACAAATCCCAAGAAAAGTATATAAAGAAGTGAAAGTTGTCCTGACATTCGGAGAAAGAAACATAAAATTGAGAGAGTCAATGGGTCTAGAGGGAGTGAAAGGAATACGAAGAAGGCTGAAGTAACATGGGTTCTGTATATGGCCTGAAAATTTCCAAGCCTTTTTTGTCTATGTGCTGGTAGGTGAATTACTCTCCCAAAAAATGAGGAAGTTTGAATCACAGAATCATAGAATTATTAAGGTTGGAAAAGATCTCCAGGATCGTCTGGTCCCTTACTACCAATGGCACCCGATAAACCATGTTCCTAAGAACCATGTCCAACCTTTCCTTAAACAATCCCAGGGACTGGGACTCCACCACTTCCCTGGGCAACCCATTACAATGCCTGACTACTCTGTCTGAGAAGAAATGTCTCCTCATTTCCAAACTAAACCTCCCCTGGTGCAACCTGAGGCCATTCCCTCTTGTTCTATCACTAGTTACCTGCAAGAAGAGGCTGACTGCCAGCTCCACACAACTTCCTTTCAGGTAGTTGTAGAGAGCAATAAGGTCTCCCCTAAGCCTCCTCTTCTCCAGACTAAACAACCCCAGTTCCCTCAGCCACTCCTCATAGGACTTGTGTTCTTGGCCCTTCACCAGCTTCGTAGCCTTCTCTGGACACGTTCCAGGGCTTGATGTCCTCCTTGTAGTGAGGGGCCCAAAGCTGAACACAGTACTCACGGTGTGGCCTCACCAGAGCTGAGTACATGGGGACAGTCACCTCCCTGGTCCTGCTGGCTACAGTATTCTTAATGCAAGCCAGGATACCGTTGGCCTTCTTGGTCACCTGGGCACACTGCCAGCTCATGTTTAGGTGAGCATGAATCAGCACCCCTAGATCCTTCTCCTCTGTAATGCCTCCTCCAAATGTTTCCAGTAAAATAAGGACTCAAAATTGAGTTTGAAGTTCTAGTCAATGGACTGATCATTACAAAACAGACCATCGATATCTCTAAGTTCTATTCATTTTTTTCTCATGTGATGCCTACCTAAAGCACTGTATTCAGCTCTGGGTCTCCAACGTAAGAAGGACATTGACCCATTGCAGTAGGTCCAGAGAAGGACCGTGAGGATGATCAGAGGGCTGGAGCACCTCTCCTATGAAGAAAAGCTGAAAAAATTGGGGTTGTTCAGCCTGGAGAGGAGAAGGCTCTAGAGAGATCTTATAACAGCCTTCCAGTACCTAGAGGGGGACAACAAGAAAGCTGGAGAGGGACTCTTTATCAGGGATTGCAGTGACAGGACAAAGGGGTAATTGTTTTCGGCTAAAATAGGGGAGATTTAGATTAGATATTCAGAAGAAATTCTTTACTGTGAGGGCAGTGAGGCACTGAAACAGTCAGGCAGGGGGGTTGGACCTAGATGATCTTTAAGTTACTTTAAAACCCAAAACATTCTGTGATTCTATCATTTTCTTTAAAGATTTGCTAGAGTAGTTTATGGTTAAAGTTACAAGTGAACAACAGCATCTTTAAGCAGTCTTTAGACTCCTTATTGATTAGAATAATATGAATAAATGCAGAGGGATAGGATCTCTCACTAAACAAGCTTTCTAAAAATCTGTATTCTGGGACTCCGAACACTTAGATGTTTCATCAGAAGAATATTTGAATTCCACCATAAAAAAGTGGGGGCATGGAAATGTAACTATTGCAACATGGTGGATATGCCTTACCATAAATGCAGTGAAAGCAAAAACATTACTCTTTCTGGAACACAGTAAGCTGAGATATCAATTTACGTGAGATAAGATAGTGGTGGTGAAGAGTTACTGTGTTCTTTTGCATCTTTGGAATTTTTGGTGATGGCTTCATTACAATATAAAGTTGCTTATCCAACGTAATAATTGCTTTTTATTTTCCGAATGATTGGAGTTAGATGTAAATTTAAAAAAAGCCAATATTAGTTGATTTGTTCTGGTTTTGAATTTACATTCTTAAAATAATGCAAAGGCTTGAATAATGAGATGTGAAGAAATCTGTAGTTTGGACTTATTTTTTCCACATCTTTCCTAGAGTAACTCTACTCCAGAATTTCCACATATATGAATGAGATAAAGAAGAAGCAAGTAACTAGTCTGAAGTATTTGTATTAACCCTTACCATATCTTTAGTAGAGATCTCACTATGAAAAAATGGCAGATATACTTTTATGTTTTTGTTTTTGGAGTAAAACTCTTAAAAATATGGTTTCTCCTTAAAATAAATAAATAAATAAATAGATAAATGAATCTCAGTAACATTCTTAGATGTGACTTCAGTGTCCAATAATGAAATATATTGACAGAAGTAAGTTATAAAACATAAACCTTAATAGGACCTGAATATTCTCTGCCTTGAGTTATTGCTTAATTATCTTAATAATTGAGCTTTATTATTGTAATTATCATAATAACTTAATGTGTAACATCTCTCAACATACAGTTTGTCCTTAGGAGGAGGTCTCTGTATCACGAAGGGTGAAATGAGGCACACAAAAGCAAAATGATTTGATTAATGACACCTTTTTTTTTTTTCCCCTATTAACCTTCACTTCACTAAGTATAATTTTAATTTATATTTATTTTAAATATATGAATCTGTTGGGTTATAAATGTGTAAAGAAGCAGACAAAAAATTGCCAGAAGCAATGAGAAAAACATCATTGCACCAGTAGAAGACAAGTCTGAATTTTAGGCAAAGTTATGCACATTTTGAACAGTGCAAATTTAAGCCAGACCCAGTCAGCATATAGTAATGCTACTTAACTTCAGTTCTGTCAGCCAGAACAGTTCCAGCAGCTCTAGACATATATGTCCATATACACACAGGGGAAATTAAAACTCACAGAAAGAAAGGGAACTTGGAAGAACAGGTATTGATTTTTCATAGAAATGTTACATTAGTAGAGATGGTCCTAACCAAATTGTTTTATAAACCCATATTAAGATGACAGTTGTAGTTTAAAATGTTATAGTCTGTACCCAGAAGAGCAACTATGCCATGTTTAGCTGCAGTGGGGGGAATGAAGGGAGAGTCAAATAATCTCTGCCTCTTCCAAACAAACACTATCACCATCAGCTAAAAGGCTGCCAGGAGCATTTTGGTGTTTCTCACCACACCTCTTCTAATAAAACTGCGGCAACGGTATGTAACTGGTATGGGAACAGACTGATGCAGCAGTGAATGCCTCCTGGAGAACAGTTGTATTTTCATGGGTAGAATGCCTCTGCTTCCTCCCATTCTTGCTTTTCCCTGTGTACCAGCGGATGTAAATCTTAGTCTGTAGCTATATGATCTTGAACTGAACTGAGACCTAGTTTCTTATCTGGACCAAAGCTCTGCTCAGCACAGTGGGAGAAAGGGGAGAGAATAAAGTGTTTTAAAAACTGGATTACTGCCGATTTTTATTATTATTTTTCTTTGAAAATAAGAACTGTCAGTGAAGTGTTTGGAGCCCCTTAGGGCAATAATTTTCTCAAAATTTGGAAATACCATGCAGTTGCTATAAATCAAAATATTGTGTGTTTTTATTTCCTTTCCTATAATTAAAAGTTAGCTTTGATGTTTAAAAGGAAAAAACGCACGCAAGAGTGGAGTAGATAGAAAACATCCATTTATGACACCTCTGCAAACCAATGCAATTTACTTCTTAGTAATATATAACAGCAATTAAACAAAACTTTTGTTAAAAATCTTCCTGTAAAAGGTCTAAAACAATCAGTCCTTCTTCCAGATAACAACAAATCATCAGACGTGAAAACTGGGAGCAGAAAACCCTGTGGTTTACATTAAAGTTGTTGGACAATGCATATGTTGTAAAAAGTTGACAAGTTGAGAACAAAAAATGTATTTGAATTAAGTCCATAAGACTAGGAACGGATCTGGGAGGACTTGCATAAAACTGCAGTGAATCACTGCTAGGCAGGTATGCTACTCTCTGTGTCATGTGGTAAATCAATTTGATAGGGTGATACCAAGCTACAGAGAGTGCCTCTTGCTTCTTGGCTCTGACTCTGACTCTCACATCAACTTTCCCACACCTTTTTCTTGGTTTCTTGCAGGGTAAAACTCAGATACACAGGAAGAATGCAGCAAAGATGAGCTCTGTCTGGTTCATCTGCTTATAGGACTGGGGTCTTAGCATGCTGAGAGATGGCACTCTTTAGTCTTGAGAAGTCTCAGGGAGATCCAACGAAAGTATATAAGTATCTGATGTGAAAGAGTAAAAAAGATAGAACCTGACTTTTCCCAGTGGTATCCAATGAAAGGACAAGATGTAATTGGCACAGACTGAAGCATTACAAAGTCCTCTTAAACACTTAAAGCATTTTTTTTTCTTATATGAGAATGATGGAATACAGAAATGTTGGCCAGAGGGGTGGTAGAGTCTCCACCCATGGAGATATTCAAAACCTGGTTAAGCAATCCCCTAAGCAATCTGCTCTAGTTCACCCTGCTTTGAGAAGCTATGTCAGACTAGATAATCTCCTTTCCAACTTCAACCATTCTCTCATACTCTAATTCTCTGATATTAACACATATGCATGCATATATTCATGCACACACTCATATATATTGTATATATATATATACATATATACATCTATAAACTTGCATGTAGATCAGTCATATTTAATTACACATGGCACTGTTTTATGCGAAAATGCACCCAGAAGAGACTTGTATTTGTTAGGATATTTTCTGCTTCTATCTTATATAATCATCAATAAAAGCTCTCAATTATAAATGATTGTCTGAAAAGATGTTGAGTAGCATTAGCAACTGACGACTTCTGTATGTGAGTATGGGTGTTAATCTCTCAGATCTAATTCACAGTATGACTCAATGCAATTGAAGAGTTACAGACAGAAAAGTTATGGAAGAAAATAAATACAGGAATGTTGGGAGAAATATTAAAAAAGGTGATATAGAAGAATCTATAGCTACTTCTGTAAATAATATTTAAAAGTTTAAAAGTTACCTTTTCTGACACTCAGAGTAAAATTACATATGACACCCAAAATGTCTGCAGCTAAACTCTCTTCTGCTATGAAAACTAATAGTGTCATTTCTCCAGGTCATGATCATGCACCGTGCAGAAGAGGACTACCTGTCACAGATTATACTAAATGGTATTGTCAATTACCAGATAGTTCTAACACCTGTGTCCTTGCTCCTTTTAACATACTTTTATTAACATATTAACATTTTTTGCCCCTTTTAACATACTAACATAGAGAAAGAACAGTTAAATTAGAAAATAAAAATTAGTCTCATAAAAGGGTGCAGTGTAAATCCTGAATAATAATAACAATAAAAAATTAATGAAATACTGCTTCTTGCATTGATATTTAACATGATGTCGTAGATGAGTTATATGTCTGAAGAGTATCCTATAAATATTTTTTTTGCAAATAATACATCTCAATTCATTTTGAACAGCATGTTTGCATATGTTTCAAGATTTTTAATTGTGGTTTCCTTTCCAATAATTCCTACTACTTTCATAATATCTTTTACTGAATAACAGAAGGTAAAATAAATAAATAAATACATAAAAAAATAAAACCATGCAGATATGAATGCACCCCTACAAAAATATTGGAAACAGAATAAATAAAACCTGCAAATATATGTATAAATTAATAAGTAGCTGTTCTAGAGCAAAACACACAAACAGAAAAAAGATACATCATAGGTTTTGCTGGTCAGGAATGTGGACTATGTAAACAGATTCAGAAATGGGCCTTTGAGTAGAAACATTTTTCCTTTCCATCTCTTTCTCTCCACCCCTCCACCCCACCCCCCCCAGTGAAGTTTGTATAACATCAGCTTCTACATGAAATGTCTTTATATTTACTTTGGCTAAACAAAGCCTGACTGTATATTATTGCTTTGGTTTGAACCAGGAGTGCATTTGTGAAGCAAATCTTCCTCTTGTACCCATTAATTGTGCTTTGATTTACACTGTAAAGATGTCTTGCAGTGTATGGACAGGACTCCTTTGCATTAAATAAAACTGGAAATATGATCCAGGATTTCAGTTTATGAACTCCAGATACAAATAGATACTGAGTTCAAAACACAGTCTCATTACTCAGAAGTGAAAATCACCTGTCAAAGTGGTTATTTTGTCTGGGATGGTGTTAATTTTCTTCATGGCAGCCCATATCTTGTTCAGTTTTAGATCTGTGACCAAGACAATGTTGATAACACTGTGATGCTTTAGCTGTTGTTGAGCGGCACTTGCACAGCACTCAGGATTTCTTTTCTTCTCGCTCTGCCTCCATAGCAAGCAGGCTGAGGTTGGCAAGAGCTTCAGAATGAACATAGACAGCGCAGCTGACCCAAACTTATGAAAAGGATATTCCATGCCACCTAACATCATGTTCAGCAATAAAACTATAAGGAGCAGTCTTTCAAAAGTAGTTGTTGCTCAGAGACTCGCTAGTCCTCGGTCTGCTGGTGAGACATGGTAAAGGATTGGCTGTACATTACTTGTTTTGTTTTGTTTTGTTTTTAATCTTCACTTATTGAACAGTCTTTATCTTAAGCCATGAAATTTTCCTACTTCTGCACTTTTATGTTTTCTCCGTCATGCTGGGGGTTGGAGTGAGTGAGAAGCTGGTAGGTGCTTAGTAGCTAGCCACGGTCAACCCACCACAAACGTATATGAACAGCATGCTCTCATCACATCCGCAGTTTTTCTCCATAGATATACCTGTAGTGACCTTTAGTACCTGCTGATGTAAATTTACATATCATACTCAATGACTGTGATTCCAAGGTAATCAAATTAGTGATTCCAAATAAATCAAATTCTTAATCCGGATGTATTATTTCTGACTAAACTTCAAAGAAAAGAAAGAACTTCAAAGAAAAACTACCATGTTAAAATACAATGAAAATAAAATTTAAAAAGGATTTTATTCAAAAATAAAACATAAGAACTTCAGATATCTTTGATATGATTTTGTACAGTTCAAGTAAGTGTTCAGAACATCATATGCTGTCAAAGTTTAACCAAACCAATAGTTGCTGTTTATTTTTATTATTTTTGCGGTTAATTGCTTAGTAGTATGACAGGAAAAGAATTTGTTAATGAAATATATCAATTTCCTCAAACTTACCAATAAAACGATTATTTTTTTCTCTCACTTTTGTAAACAGCCTCATGAGATTTTGAAGCCAGTTGCAGGACTCTGGACAAATTTATTTACATGGTTTATATTGTAGCTAATCTGTGGAATATGTTCTTTCTTCTGGCAAGTCTGTCAGTATTGGATACCTTAAGAGATGAAACAAAAAAAAAAAAAAAAAAAGGAAAGCAGTTTTAGAGTTTTGATGAACTGTTCAAGCACAGCACTTTGGCTTTTGGAGTTTGTAATATTCTAGTAAGAATTTTATTCTTTTTCTCCTTCAGTTTGTCCCTAACACATTCCAGTTAAGAAATCTATGGGATGTCATTAGATAAATCTAGTTTTCTAGATGTATCTTGCATTAAATCATTTTGTAGCATTTCCATTTCTTTGTAGCATTTCTTTCTTGAAATAAACATATTCTCCAAAGTCCCCATGCACAGGTAGATTTATTAATAAGCTTAACTCTAAGAATTCTAGGGTTCATCCTCCCCAATTATGAGAATAAGATTGAGTCCTTCCAAGACAGACATCTGAGCTGTAAGAACTCTGCCCTAAACTAATTTTCTAGATGTCATCCATGGCCATGGTTACTGAATGGATTAAACCGATGATTTATTGTCTGGAAGTTTTTTTCCCTTTTCATGAATTAGAAAGGACTCTCGATAAATGTATTTATGCATAAAATTTCTGCTCTTTTGGGGAATTTTATCTGTTTATATATGAAGTGTTGTAGATATACAAGACATGGGTATCAGTATTTCAGCATTTTTTTTTTAAACATGAGGAATTGAGAACTTAATTTTTACGATTAGCTGCTGTTAGTGTCTGCAGTGTATGGTTGCTAAGAGTTTTGTGTACAAATTTGAGTGTATATATAAATAATTTTTTAAAACATTCTTTAGAAGCTTCTGACAGTGGTTTTATTTTAGGGGAGTCTGGACCCCAGTTTGGTGGGCAGACCTCTCCATGTGTTTTCCTGCTTTCACCAAGAAATATGTAGATATATATTAGATAAACAAAACATGTAGAAAACAATTCTAAGTTATTTAAAGAAAACTTGTGCTGATACTTCAGACCCCACAGACTGCTGCTGACCATATCCATGTTGCATGTTCAGATATTGTTCAGATATTTGTTAGACTGAGTTATGAGTATCTCAAAAAGAACAGGATTACCCAAGGGAGATGAATCTGCTAATTTTCTTCTGGGGTGCCATGGGGTGAACAGAAATTTGCTGTTTTCCACCAATAATATTTGCCATTTACATTAGTAAATGTCATACATTTCTTTCTTTCTCTTCTTTTTCTTTTTCTTTTCTTTTTTTTTCTTTTTCTTTTTCTTTTTCTTTTTCTTTTTCTTTTTCTTTTTCTTTTTCTTTTTCTTTTTCTCTTTTTCTTTTTCTTTTTCTTTTTCTTTTTCTTTTTCTTTTTCTTTTTCTTTTTCTTTTTCAATTCTTTTTCTTTTTCTTTTTCTTTTTCTTTTTCTTTTTCTTTTTCTTTTTCTTTTTCTTTTTCTTTTTCTTTTTCTTTTTCTTTTTCTTTTTCTTTTTCTTTTTCTTTTTCTTTTTCTTTTTCTTTTTCTTTTTCTTTTTCTTTTTCTTTTTCTTTTTCTTTTTCTTTTTCTTTTTCTTTTTCTTTTCCTTTTCCTTTTCCTTTTCCTTTTCCTTTTTCTTTTTCTTTTTCTTTTTCTTTTTCTTTTTCTTTTTCTTTTTCTTTTTCCTTTTCCTTTTCCTTTTCCTTTTCCTTTTCCTTTTCCTTTTCCTTTTCCTTTTCCTTTTCCTTTTCCTTTTCCTTTTCCTTTTCCTTTTCCTTTTCCTTTTCCTTTTCCTTTTCCTTTTCCTTTTCCTTTTCCTTTTCCTTTTCCTTTTCCTTTTCCTTTTCCTTTTTCTTCTCTTTCTCTTTCTCTTTCTCTTTCTCTTTCTCTTTCTCTTTCTCTTTCTCTTTCTCTTTCTCTTTCTCTTTCTCTTTCTCTTTCTCTTTCTCTTTCTCTTTCTCTTTCTCTTTCTCTTTCTCTTTCTCTTTCTCTTTCTCTTTCTCTTTCTCTTTCTCTTTCTCTTTCTCTTTCTCTTTCTCTTTCTCTTTCTCTTTCTTTTTCTTTTGAAACTGCTGAATGGAAATGCTGGTCTGGAAGCATTTAATCCAGGTTGCTAAAAACATTTTTAGTTCTTGCCAGCAAAATGACAGGAAAACACAAGATCAAAGAAATCCTATTTTAAGTTTATCTGATGTATCATATTTTGAGCATTATCTGAAAGAGAAACTACTGAATACCACTAACTGCTAGAGGTCTTAGCTGAATTAGAGACTCTGTGTTACATGACAGAGTGTTAAAGTCCATAATACTATGCAAATAAATAAAATTGTCTATCAATGTGAATAGTTAAGCTTCAGGTAGGTATGCCTATCCCAGCATTATACAGCAGAAACCAAAAGGAAATGTGGTCTCTGGGTTTGCTACATCCAAGTCTGTACCAGAAAAACCTTTGCTTTTTAACTCACGTCCTAGAAAACCAGTTTCACTTCCTACAGAAAGAGGCAATTTTAGTGAGACCCCACTTTGAAATCTCATAATAATCCAGCTTCTTTAACATAACATTGACAAATACCTATCTATCATGATTGCATTTTTACTGCTTTAAATGCACAAAAGTAGCTATATCACTGGTATATGGAACACACATGGTAGTTTGTTAGATGATCACTAAGATGATTTTTCTAAGCTGCTGATCTTCTAAGAAAAACTAAATTAAAATAATCCTGCCCCTAATGTGAAAAAAAAAAAAAAAAGAAAAAAAATCGGAACACCTTAAATAGTGACAGATAGCTTCTTGCTAAAACATCAAAATGTTAGCTCCAGTAATTTTGTTTGTTTAAAAAATGTCTTTGCTTAAGTTCTGTGCTACATGGACAATAAATCTTTGGCACAAATGTGAGGTTTGTAACATGAAAGGTACACTTGACTTTAGCTTGTAAATATTTCATTGATTAAATATTGCACAGTCAGTGATATTACAGACATAAGTCATAAAACTTCCACAGTAAATCATACAAGACCATTAAAGCTTAGAATTACGAACTGCATAAATCTAGTGTTTGTCATGTATATTTTAGTTTGCTTGTGATTTAACTTAAACTATGCAACATATAGAACTTTATAAAAGTAAGCTGAACACAGTAATTACAAGATGAAGGGTTATTATTTTTATTAATAACGTTGCAGTGATTTGTAGGGAAGAGGCAGGGAAGAAATGTTCATGTAATTTAAATTTCTCAGATGTATATTTTACTGTGCGCCACAGTATAAATGCTGTACATATACCAGGGATGGTTCCTAATTAGCTGTGTAAAGCAGGTGGCCAGGGCCACCTAAATCTAAATACATCTGTACATGCTTGTAATGTTAAACAGATTGTTTTCTGGAATTCAGCCATAGTTCTGAATCAGTAGTAGAGCATGCATCTCAGCCAAAGAGTCTTGTTAGTCTGGGAGTCCCTAGTACTTTTTATAGGTCTTCCAAGTCTCTTCCTTCTGACCAGATTGGCACGATACTCTCACCTACCCTGGTACTTATGATAATTGCTAATTAGGTAAATTGATGGATTAGTGTTGCATTTATATCTGGTTTAGTAAGTTCTCCTGCCTTGGTATAGTCTCTTAAGGACTTAGAAAGTAGTGCAGTGTGAATATTGTCTATAAGGTATAGAATGCTTCAGGTTTATCTCTTGTCTCTCTTTCTTACATGTTCATAGTCACATTGGGTTACAATATGTATATATTTGTATATATACATATGTATATATACATATGTATATATACAGTGCTTGCATTCACTGTAGGTTGATCATGTAATTCAGACCAACGAAGCAGTCAGGTTAAGTCTCATATCATCTGGGTTATGCAGTTCTCCAGTATAAATGACCCCTTTCACGTAAAGCCTTTTCTGTTTGAAAGTAAACAATGATTTTTTCTTCATACATTATTAAAAATCGCTTATTTCCCAATAGTACTTCAGATAAAAAGTAACTTTCGGAGTGAAAAGTTTTATCATGTCATAACAAGTTTAATCTATGTTAAAGAAGGAATTTCCGTAGGTGTGACATCTAAAATATATTTCACTCTTGCTGTTTTACTCTTTGTATATTATCACTTTGCAGGATTCAGAGTTAAGCTAATAGACTTGGAAATACACTTAATAAGTCCTCACCAACATTAACTTTCTAATGTCTTAGTTTCTGATGGTTTTGGTCCAACTAAAAGCTAACATTCACTGCTCATACTCCCTTAAGCTATGTAGGGAATAGCAGGCATTTCAAAAAGGAAATCAAACCCCATTAAATGATTTGGAACATGTTCAAGATTAATCAGTAGGAAATGTTGTTTATGTTCTCAGAAACATAGTTTTGCAGGGCTGAGCAGCAAGCAGCTCTATCCATTCTGCTCCAGAACTTCATAGTAGATAATTGGTCTATTAAAAGCACTTTGATTTCTGAGCTGAATTGGAAGAAGAAAAGAAAAATAAGGCAATGGTAATGATTTTGTAATGTCATTTGGAAACAAGAAAGTGTTGAATGTCCTTGCTACAAGAATTATTTAAGACTCTCATGTAGTGATTACAAATGATGAAAATAGGATTAGAACCTCAGTTTATAAGTATGACTGCAATATTGCCTTATGTGAGATTTGAACACTATTCCATACACTTTTAATATCTCATAAAGCTGATACAGGAATCAGGACAACAGAGTAGTGCTGTCCATATATAGATGGACAAGTGGGAAGTATAGCACATTTTCTTGCCTTAAAAATGAGGTGCTCAATTCTAAAGAGTTTTAATGCTTTCAGAGTTTCATTTTACTGAAGGTGGAAAGATGATAAATGCTGGACTGAATGTCTGTTTTGGCATGAGGAATCATAGAATCATAGAATCATAGAATATCCTGAGTTGGAAGGGACCCTTAAGGATCATCAAGTCCAATAGGAAGAAAACAATAGGAAGAAAATATGTGCCTACTACTGTGAACGTGTTAGGTTCAGTCATAGCTAAAGGAAGTTTCATCTGCTAAGAGAGTTGAACTTGTCAATTTTATTTTTTTCATTTGGCATGTGATCATTGTTTCCTCTCAACCAGGCTATTGGTGCTCATCACTGCAAGGAAACATTGCAAGATATATGTTCTGCTGCTGCTCCCAGCTGTTAACGCTGCTGTACTTTTCATTGCATTGAGGGAATAAGCACAGATTTTTGTTCACAAGTTATAGTAGGAATAGCAAATGATTCCGTTGAGAGGAGTTATATATTATGCCTCACTCATCCTATTCAGGCTCAGAGGGATTTTTCTGCATGTATAGGGAAGTATTCTGCTGAAGCAACACATCCCAACAGTTAGTCACATTTTTTTCTACCTAGTCCAGTGTACCCTGGACATACAAATATGTTCTTTGGCCTTTATTTAGATAATTCTAAATAAACTCCTTTTGATCATTTTTTCCTTATAACGAGGCATGCTGTTGATAAGAAAGTACCTCAAGAAATATCTAAGTTTCCTGTACCACACTGTGCAAAGGCTAACACTAATGAAAGAAGTATGTTAGGAGTAATGGAATAAAGTTCACAATTTTATTTTCATTGTCGTTATGAAAACTGAGGGGATAGTAGAGATTATTCCTATAGCTCTTACGTTGTTGGGTTTTATGTGAAAAGGTAGGTTAGGAAGTTAAAAAGCTGGATAGAGGCTTGCAATGACATTTCAATTTATTTCTGGTGTAAAACAGATTATTAATTAATGTCAGTTTTCACTGTGGTTGTTTTTTCTGTTCTTACCTTCTTTAGGTTTGAAGCTTGATAGCTATTTTCCTCCTAATTTGCACAGAAAACAATAATTAAGAAGTCATCCTTATTTTAGAACTTTGTGGTAATCTTTCTTCTTTCCTTAAACTTTCTTAAACAAAACTACCCTTGAAATTCCATTTTTTAACTGCAAAAATTAGGGAGATATATTTGTGTGTACCTGACCTGTCTGTCTTGAGAGGTACAGTAATGGTAATGTTGCTTGAACTAGCAAAGCCCCTCAAAGTATAGAGTAGACATGGAGATTATGTTTATTATAGCTTATTAATTTTTGGACAGATTCCATAGCCACTTTATACAAAACATTTCTAATGAAATGAATGGAATCTCAGTGGGAGTTCTATGAGTAATTTAACAAGAGATGATTAAAAATGAGGAAAACAAGGTACAGTGAAACAGGGTACTTAGAATAGCAGATTTCTAAAATATGAAAATTTAGGTCCTCACAATGTCATATTTATTTGTGGTATGTTATTCTGTCACTAAACTTCTTTAGAACATCCAAGGGAGTAAAGAGGATATTTCCCAATAATTGAAGAATGTCGGGTTCAAACTCAGGTCACAAAGAGTTCTGACTATTTTATGCATTATACTAGTATTCCTTCAGTAAACACATTCAGTTTCAATTAAAAATAATTTTAAATAATAATTAGTTTATATAATATATACAGAGGGTGGCTGTTTATTTATTTATTTATTTGTTTGTTTTTAACCTTTTAAGGTCTACTACTGTACAATCCAAAGATGATCACATTCTTTGGAAGTTTTTCAATAGTAGGCTATTTGGACAAGAATTATCTCATACTTCCTTATTGCTCATTTCACACTTACACTCATAGGCCCCATAAAAAACACGTTCTCATCTTTGAAGATCCTTAAAGCTTAGTAATGTTTAGATTTGTGCTTAATTTCTGACCTCTGTTATTATCTTTTGGAGTATTGTCTGATGTACAACTTTCTCATCAGTACAGAAATATAGGAAAATTAAATAAGATTTTTCTTAAAAAGCCTTTAAATACATACCTAAATGTAATACCCTGCTTAGTGATGAATGCATATGTCTTGGTCCTACAGTGTATCTAAATGGATTTGTGACAGAAGAAAAAGAAAAAAAATCAGCCTGAGACAGCTCCTGTGCATGTGTGTTGCACCAAAATATGTTTGTTTGCCTGACGTTATAACTCCTAAGGGGACGCGAGGCTTCTGAGCTGAAGTACCATACTGCTAATGTGTATATATGGCTATATATAGACCCACTTTGATTCCAAACACCATGAGCGCAATTGCCAGACTTGATGTACTTGGGATATTCCTTATCTTGGGGCTCTTTTAGAGGAACAATACTAAATTGTTGTAGTTTTCTCTATGTTCAAGCAAGCAAACATTTCATAACAGTTGTAAATGCATCAGTAATTACAGAACTGGTAGTTTTGGGTCTGTGTTTGATACCTTGCAACCTTGCGTATGTTTGACTGTAAGGCCAATGTGCATTATGGTGGAACCAGGACTCTTTTCTAGAGCTACATATATAGCAGTAAATTAAACAAAGCAAAATATAATATATAAAAATTTATACTATTAGCAAAATAATAATAGCAAAATATAAAATATATATAGCATAATAATACCAAAATATAAAATATAAAAGAATCACAGAATCAACGAAGCACAGAAAAGTTGATGTTGGATGGGAATTCTGGAGATCACCTAGTCCAAGTTCCTTGCTCAAAGCAGGGTCAGTAGGTTGCTCAGGGCTGTGTCCAGCTGAGTTTGATTATGTACAAGAATGGAGACTACCTAACCTCTATGTGTAACCCTTGCCAGTGTTTCACCATCTTCACAGTAAAAAGATTTTTCTTGTGTATAAATGGAAAATCCTGTATTTCAGTTTGTGCTCTTTTTCTTATCCTTTCACCGGGCATCACTGAAAAGTGCCTGGCTTAGTTCTCTTTGTACCCTCCCTCCAGGTTTTGAAAACATTCACCCTGAGTCTTGTCTTCTCTAGGTTTAACAGTCCTAGCTCTCTCAGCCACTCTCCACAGGACACATGATAAGTTTTTCATCATCTTCATAACCCTTTGTTGCACTCTATCTAGTATGTTCATGTCTCCTTTGAACTGGGGAGCCCAGCACTGGACACAGCACACCAGCTGTGGCTCCACCAGTGCTGAGTAGAGGAAGGATCACTTTCTTGAATCTGCTGGCAATACTGTCTGCCTAATGTCCCCCCAGGATGCTATATATGTCCCCTTCTTAGCTGCAGAGAATCATAGAATGTCTTGGGTTGGAAGGGACTTTAAAAATAATGTAGTTCCATACCAAGGCAAGGATGCCACCCACTAGATCAAGTTGCCCAGGACCTCATCCAACCTGACCTTGAACGCCTACAGATTTAGAACATCCACACCCTCTCTGGGCACCCTGTTCCAGTGACTCACCACCCTCTGAATGAAGAATTTCCTCCTAACATGTAATCTAAATCTCTCTTATTTTAGTTTAAAACCATTCCTCCTTGTTCTGTCACTATCTGCCCATGCAAAAAGTGATTTTCCATCTTTTTTATAAGCTCCCTTAAAGTACTGGAAGTCTGCAATGAGGTCTCCTTGGAGTCTTCTCTTCTCCAAGCTGAATATTTCTTGTACTGGGGGCCCCAGACCTGAATGCAGTACTCCAAGTGCAGCCTCATGAAGGCAGAGTAGAGGAGGACAATCATTTCCCTTGGCCTGCTGGACTCACCTTTATTGTACACAGCCCAGGATACAGTTGACCTTCTGGGCTACAAGCATAGACTTCTGGCTCATGTCAAGCTTTTCATCCACCAGAACCTCTGCAGGGTTGCTCTAAATGAGTTCCCCTCCCAGTTTGTACTCATGTCTGGGATTGCCCTGACCCAGGTGCTGCACCTTGCACTTGGATTTGTTGAACTTCATTAGATTCACATGGGCCCACTTCTCAAGCTTGTCCAGGTCCCTTTGGATGGCAACACTTCTTTCTCTTGTACCAACTGCACCACTCAGCTTGGTGCAAACTGCAAACTTGCTGAGGGTGCACTTGATCCCTCTCTCTATGTCATTGATAAAGTTATTAAACAGAACTAGTCCTAAGATGGTCCCCAGAGAGACACCACTCATCACCAGCACCCATCTGGATGTAGAGCCATTGACTGAAGCTTTCTGGAGGCATCCATTCTGACGATTCCTTATCCACAGAATAGTTCACTCTTCAAAACAATATCTCTCCAATTTAGAGAAAAGGATGTTATGTGTTATATATACATATAAAAATCTGTATATATTTTTACCCATGAGCTCTTGACCTGTTTGTGGCTGTTTCTCAGAGGCAGTTCTTCACAATCTACCACTTCTTAACATAGAGGGCAACATCCCCCACCTCCACCTCCTTTGCTTCCTATCTCTTCTGAAAAGCTTGTAGCCCTCAGTTTCAGTATTCCAGTTGTGTGATTTGTCCCACCACATTTCTGTGATAGCAATCAGGTAATAGTTTTCTAATTGTTCCATGGTTTCCAACTCTTCCTGCTTGTTTCCCATGCTATGTGCATTGGTGTAGAGGCACTTCATGTGGGCTATTAGCCACATCACCTTTTTAGAGGAGCTCTTCCTAATTCCTTTGGGACAATTCACAGGCATCTCCCTGTTGCTTCCTAAAATGTCCATGTTCACTCAGAAGTAAATCTCCTTCCCTTGCTGAATTTAGTTTAAAACTCTGCTAATAAGTCCAGCCAAGGTGCTGCCCAGAACACTCTTGCCCCACCTAGTCATGTGTGCCCCATCCATTATCAACATACCTGGGCTTTTGAAGGTGCACCCAACCTTCATCAAACCAAAACCCCTGAGCATGGCACCAGTGGTGCTTGGCACTATAATAGTAAACAAAAATACCCTCCTGCATGCAGACTGAACTTCTCACCAAGTAGCTCACTACATTTTCTCACACCATGCAAAGCTGCATTGAGTATCTAGATGCCGGGTGCTGCCTTACAAAAGATAAGTGCCCTCCCCTGCCCAAGGAGTAACCCAGCACCCCACTCCTTTGCTAGGTTTGTGCCAAGGGAAGACACCTACCTGTGCTGCCCTGTCACTGTTGCCATTCACATCAGCCAAAGCACAGAGGAAAGGACTGAGGAGAGATGTAGTGATTCTGAATGATTTTAATGCTCTTGCCAGGGGAGGGAAGAAGGTGAATCTCACACATAGTGACTCTGAGCAGTACATATACAGAAAAGAGACATGCCTGGGGGAGGGTGAATCTGCCATCCCTACAGCTTGCCATCTCCCATAGCAACTCAGTGGAAAGGAATGGAAAGAAAAAAAATCATCAACTGATGGATTATGTCTGCCTAGCAACCAGCTATGCCTTAGAGCAAGGGGCCACCCCAAAGGGTAGGTGGTGTGGAAACAGCAGAAACAGTCACACACACACTCACATGTCCTGAGCAGGACTGATGCTGTTAGTAACCCACACATTGCCATGCAAGTGATCGTCTCTGCTTCTTTCAGTAATCTGCATGGGAAAAAAAAGAAGCCATGCTACTCACAGCAATGATACTGCACACACTACTTGCTCCTCCCAGACATACATGCTTATCACAATCCTGAAAACAATAAATGCAGTAATAAATAGCAAGTGACATTTGATTTACAAAGCTTTATCTGGAAGAACTTGACACCATCAGTCTCCTTGCATTTCCCAACTTTCTCCACCCTCCTCCCCTTCCTGACACAGGTCTGTTTTTATCTGTTGAGCTGCTCTGAGATCTTGAAGCAACCTGGATAGTGCCCCATTTCCAGAAAAATCCTATCAAAATATGGCATAATCCATATTTAACCGGTCATGCTATGGATACAAAGTCTGTGCATCATCTCAGATTCGGGAGAAGGTAAAGGTGAGCATTTTTTTGTTCCTCTCAAAAATCAGGCTATGGATCCAATGGGTATAGATCTGACAGAGGTCCTTCTAGAAAATGCTGTCATAGCTCCTCTGAGGTCCTAGGTATCCCTTCCATGCAGCTGTAGGCATTGAAGTTAGAAGTGTGTCAGCTTCACAGACAGTTGAGATGACAGACACCCTGCCTGACTACTCATTACTTACAGGGCAGAAGCACAGCACAAATCACGCACAACAGAATGGTCAGCACAACTTCCATTCTACTGGAAAGCATATTCCACTTGGAGCAGCACTGGTTACATTTTTTCTTGCAGCACCACATGCTCAATCTACTTCCCATACTAAGCAGGCTAGAAAGGAACAGCAAGGAAGTCCAATGTACAAAGAATCCATTTTACAGCAAAGGTGGCCCAATTATACTCTTCCTCACCTTGCCCACAGCTCCTTGCTGCTGCTCAATTGTTCTGGTTATTACATTTGGTCCAGTACACTGCCATCCCATCACTCTGAACGCAGTCACAGTCACAGGTTAGGGTCATCTCACCAAGAGCTCTCTCCTGGTTTTTATCCAGCTTCTGCAATGGGTCTAGACCAGATTTTTCCATGCATGGCTATAGACCTGGCTTTCAAATGAATCTAGTTATAGCAAAGATGCTATGGGCGACAGTGCACTGTGACATGTGTGCCTGGTTGCTATGAAGGATGTCACGTAGACATCTGGTGATAGGGCCTAGAAAACATCTAGGGAAAGCATGGAGGCTTTCCTGCAGAAGGGCATCCTGCAATACTGGTTTGAAATCCCTTAATTCAGAAACATATGCTGACCCTCTGCTGGCCTTCTTACCAGCTGAGAGTAGTAACCTCGGCCACATAAGAGATTGGCTCAAGTGACAGAGAAACAGGAAGGACCTTCAGGTTTTCTTGACTGTCTCATCCATTTGAAAACTAACCCTCTCTTTGTATGGGACTAGCTCCTGTGGCTCCACAGGTTACATTGTATGCACACTGCTTGTAGTGGCAAGGGCCTGTGAAGCAATGCAGCACATTTTTATGTATTTATTTATTTATTTGTGTATTTATTATTCCTGGCTTGTCACGATCCCTTTTTGCTTTTGTAACTACTTTTCTTTCCTTTTAAATACATCTTCTGAATAAAAAGTATTCTACAGTAACCTTTATAATAGGTTTATGTTGTTTGCTAATGTTGTTGCCTGGTGACTAAAGGATATTTAAGTGCCTGGGTAGATGGCACAAGTACAGAGGACAAAGCAGTATTGGAAAGAATTGCCAGTAAGACTAGTGGTGACAATACCCTGTATGTGATCTGACCATGACAGGGGAGCAAAAAGCGTTTTGTGAGTATTTCTGTCTGTGCAGAGTATGAAGAATAAAAGAACAAAGCCTGCTGAAAAAGAGCAAGGCAAAGAAAGAGCAAAGGGAGAGAGGACAGCTGAAACCAAGCCCTGCAGCTATGCCTTTTGGAGAGGGAGGGGGGCTGTGGCTGTCACCATACAGTGCAGCAAGACAGAGCTCACAGACCCAGAAATGGAGAGCGGAGGGGCAGGAGGTTGGGGGTGACTACAGTTGATCAGTAAAGAGAAGAGAGGAAAACCAGATCTATTTTTACCTACTCTTAGAGTAATGCTGAAAGACCTAAGTGAGCCACAGTGTTTGTTGCTGTAATGGAGCTGGCCTCAAGGCAGGCAGGCACAGATGGTTTCACGCTGTCAGGAGGTCCTATGGGGTCAGGTGGGACAGGCTGGGCACCCAGGAACTGAAGGGCCTCATTCAGCTCTGGCTGTTCCTTCTGGCGTGGACTGTCGTTCTCTCTTCAAGCTGTATAAGCTGTATGAGGGAGGTGCAGTGTGCAGATGAAGAACTGACAGCACTGAGGCTCTGGTGTCAAGCTTGCCTTGTGCCTGTTCACTGTTGAGCAGCCAGCTGGCTGAATATCTCCTGTGAGATCCTGCAGGAGGACAGCAGGTCCAGCTAAAGGGAACATATGGCCCATAGCTATTACCAAATGTCCACGTTATCCAAGATCATATCAGGTAACTATTACCTGCCAAGATGTGGCACTTGAATCTCCTCCAGGGGACCTTTATCTATAGATGGCATCTTAAGACTACCTGAATGTCAGAAAATTAACCAAGGGTTTTACACAATGTAGTGCCCAGTTCTTATTTGGAGATTTGTGCTATAACCCCTGCTTTGGCACTCTCAGTTTATTTAGATCAGATTTGATATCTCCTTTTTTTAAGTGACTACAGCAATTCTTTCAGACATTTTTTTTTTTTTCCTCAGATATTGTTTCAGGTTGCACTCTCTAAATCTCTCTAGCTCTCTTACACCTTTTTTACATTGTGTTCCTTTTGGTGCAGCTACATATTTAAAAACAACAGGAAAACTAAAAACCAAAAAAACAACAAAAGAACCACACTAAGATTGAAGTATTTTCTCATTGTTATTCTATTTCATGCTTTTTATTTAGTCATCTGCATATCCAAATCAATTCTCCCCTCCTGCAATCACCAAATTAATTTATTATGAAGGTTTTCTCATTTGCTCAACTTCAGCTATTCATGCCATATGCTGAAAATCTATCTCCACTTTTGGACTTAACACTTGTGTAGAAAACTTATTTCACATCAATATCTTGCAAGCTATCTTCAGTGGGATTTATCTTACTAAGTATTACAATTCAGAAGCCGATTGACTAAGATAGAGTTAGTTAGAATAACAATTCAAGATAAGTTTGTTTTTCCAGTATTAGACACACAATTTAGGGTGAAGTGAATCACCTCTAACCTTTCACTGCCTTTAAAAAGATCTTAAAGTGGTGAGCTGAAATTTATGTCATTGATGTTCAGAAATTCAGATTAGTTAAAAAATTTCAGTGTCTTTTACATTGAGATTTCCAAACATGAAAATCTTGGAGGATTTTTATTGAGTACATTGATTTTAATTTTTTCCATCCTGGAATTTGTTCTCTTAAGATGTGTTACAATATAGACTGAACATAAGAATAGCTTTGTCCATGCAAACAATATTGATAGCATGGCATGACGTAAATTATCCTACATTTATTCTCAAAGATGTTTTTCAATTATATTTCAGCATCAGTTCTGAATGTTAAAGGGCATCTCCTCAGGATTTAATGGGATATATTTTCTCTCCTCATTGCTTTCCTTTACCTTGTTCTGCATATAGGTGAAATATAGATAGATAGATAGATAGATAGATAGATAGATAGATAGATGGATAAAGCCTGAAACAAACAGAAATCTTCAACTATCTGTGTGAGTTTCTGTAGGGAAAGATGAAGTCAACAGGTATAGCCTCCTACAAATCCAGAATTTTGGCTTATTTGGAAAAGGACAGAAGTGCTCAAAAACATCTCCTTGCAATGTGGAACTGTTCTTCCTCTTTTTTTTTTTTTTTTTTTTTATATATAATTTGCATTGTGTGGGTTATTCTTAATAACTCTTTTGCTCTTTGGAACTTCATATATCTATAATATATATCCAGTTTGTATATGGAGCCTGTCTATGTACAGAATGTTCTGCATTGCTTTACATGTTACAGATTATGTATATGGCAAACTCATCATTTTAATTCTTTTGTTATGCATTTCTTTTATTGGGAGGGATCTACTTAAATGACAGAAATCTTGACCTATAAAGAAGGCCAAGCTAATTCAGAATAAATTATTGTAAATATCAGAAGCACACATAACAGCATGGCAGTCTGTTCCAACTATGGCAATTGCAAGAATACAAAAGTAAAAATAAATAAATAAATAAAAAATGAATACTCTTCTAACTTCAGGTGCCTTCAGGTTTGCTTGGTTACCTTTGTACTCCACTGCACCAGAGTAGAGACCCTCTTATTCTTTCTGTAGCTAGTGACATAATTTTGTCTTTTTATGAAAAGGCCTTTGGAAAACCATTGTTTTCAAGTGACTTAAGTAGCCTTTTGGTGTCTTTTTCTATCTTTGCCAAACTTGTCATTAGAGAATATGTTTTCAGATATTCCTGTCTTTTTCAACAGCATGTATTAGACAGTGAGCCAGCATAGTCATATCTGCCAGGCCCTACACAGATTTGACCAATTTATTTTTTCCTAAACTATTTCAGAAATAGTTCTGATTTTAAATTTCAGATGCTGAGTATTTCTGACATTATTCTGTATGAAAACCATCACTGAATACTTTTTTCTTCAAATATCAGGATTGTACTGGTTTCGCAAAAATTTTCAAACATACCCGCTCAACTATTCAGCTCAGCACATATGAATTAAACTTACCAAGATGTTGCAGTATCACAGAGTCACAGAATGACTGAGGTTGGAAGGGACTTGTGGAAGTCATCTGGTCCAACCTCCCTGCTCAGGCAGGGACACCTAGAAAATGTTGCCCAGAATGGTCTGAATGTTTTTTGAATATCTGCAAGGAGGGAGACTTCACAACCTCTCTTGGTGTGCAGGGAATCAGTCACCCTCAGAGGAAAAAAAAAAAGTGTTTCCAGATGTTCAGGCAGTAGTCAGTTATTTAACTGTATCTGAGTATAAAACATGGTGAACATTTTTTTTTTTTTTTTTGCCTTTATTTGTTACAGACTATGATAGCAAGATGTGATGCTGGACTAGAGGATCTAATTAAAGAGTGAGCGCTATAATTCTGTCTGATATCTAAATAAAAGTACATAAACTTGCTAAGGGCTCTTTGGAAACTTTCTCTGGGCTTCCCTAAGTGCAGTATCAGGTAAAATCTTCAGAGACCAATTTAGAGAAGAAAGGAGGTATCGGATTGTAAGAACTCTTTCACAATGGATACCATAGAGTCAATTTCTGGAGTACTACGTGCCCTAAACAGCAGAACTAGCAGCATGTTAAAGAGCTGTCCCCATTGAGCCTCTGGCAATGCCAGAGTCTGGAGCAGGATCTTGTCACAGTGGCTGAGGACCCCAAGGAAAGGGAACAGGTATTATCAGGCAGCTTTCACTCTGTTTGCTAAGGGCTTACATATTCCTAGTGGAAGGCATTTTGGGGTTGACAAATTATAAGTTCTGATCAGACTGGCCAACAGGCTACATATTCTTATACTAAAATTAATATAATAGAATGGAATGGACTAGGCTTGACTAGACTAGATTAGAATAGTTCAGTTGGAAGACACTTCCAGAGATCATCTAGTCCAACTGCCTGACCAGTTCAGGGCTAACCAAAAGTAAAAGCTTATTATTAAAAGTATTAGCCAAATGCCACTTGAGCACTAGCAGGTATGGGGCATCAACCTTCTCTACATGAAGCCTGTTCCAGTGTTTGACCAATCTTACAGTAAGGAGTTTTTCCTAATGTCCCTAACTCCTTCCACACTCTGGGGTGAATCCTGTCAGGTCCCATGGACTTGTGAATGTTTAGCTGATACAACTGCTGTCTTACAAATTCAGTGACCACAAATAGAAAGTCATGCTCTGCCAACTCTAAGGACTGGGCAGCCCATGAATCCTCATGTGTGAATTTATGTCTTCTGCTTGTTATAGTTTGTGCAGTATGAACTCATTTTATTTTATTATTTTAGATTCTTCTGTGACTCTACAATACACAGTCGACTCAAATGACGATTCTCAGTCATTGTTTTTTTTTTTTTTTTTCAGTTATCAGTTATAGTTTTATGCAAAAATCTATTCTCTTTTTATTATATCTCAATACTTATCCTGGGGATTGTATACAATTTATTAGGTAGCATGATTTTGAAGACAATCTTTACCTTTAATGCTTTCTAAAAATTTGTCTTTAACAGACGAAGGGAGACTAAATGTCATGCACAGTATTATCTCACTTTAGAAGGTATTAATTCAGGTAATGCATAATTTTACTGCATCAGCATACTGAAGATCTGCCCATTACAGGCCTTTAAAATCCTGAATAGGCAGGTTTTTGAGTAATCTTACAGAGAAACTAACTCTCACTCTGCATGGTAGTGGGGTGGGGTAGAGTGGGTGGGGGATTAAAAGAGGCTTAGTTTGTATCCTTGTTGTTCCTAAAAAAGTAGCTTAGGAAGGCATTTTGGGTGAAAAATGTGAACTTTGAATCTTAACATCAGATATGCCCTGCCTTATTTTCATACAGAATTAAAAAAAAAAAAAAAAAAAAAAAGCTTGGCATAGCCTTCCTGAAATGGAAAAACTGAAAAATTGAAGTAAAGTACCCTGGTAGCATCCACAGTTCAGAAGAATATGATGTCTTCAAACATCTTACCTATTTCATGTGCCTTTGCACTATCTCTGGAAAGAACTTTCTGCTTCATCTTGCTCCAAACTTTACCTCTTTACGTGATCATTTCAGCATAATGGATTCTGTTTGATTATAACCACTATCCTACCACATTTTATGAGGCCTTCAAAATGTAAGGCCTGTACTTTAGAAACATCTCTGTGAGGGGTTTTTTGTTTGTTTGTTTGTTTGTTTGTTTTAAGATTATATGAACATGAAAGAGAGAACTACTACCCACCAATATTTTAAGATATTTTTGCTCCCAGCTTCGATCTTTCATTTTGAAACTAGAAGCAAAGTTTGCGATAGCCCTGACTTGATGATTACAAGTAATACAAAGTTTTTTATTGAGTGATTAGTACCGGGCATTCCTTTCCTTGACCACTGCATATTTTCAGATTTCTCTTGTTCCTTGCTTACCCATCAAACACCCACAAACAAATAACTGCTGAGTTGCTAGATTCCTCCTGAGAATTGTTATATCATACAGTGCAAAGACTGTGCAAGTAGCCTTTTCCCTTGCCTTGCCTTGCCTTGCCTTGCCTTCCCTTCCCAGAAATTTTCAGAAATTTTTATACCACAAATATTCCTACTGGCTCAGAAGAAAGCTATTTTTATTTTATTTTATTTTATTTTATTTTATTTATTTTATTTTATTTTATTTTATTTTATTTTATTTTATTTTGTTTTATTTTATTTATTTTATTTTATTTTATTTATTTTATTTTATTTATTTTATTTTATATGATTAGTTTAGTTTAGTTTAGTTTAATTTAATTTTATTTTTCTTTCCCTGTAGTTAGGGTACATTAGAATAATTCACGTCCTTCAATGGCTGTCAGTCTCTAATTTTTTCCAGTAACAAAGTGTTTCAGCCTAGGCAGTTTAATGTACAAAGATATGACACAAATAAAAAGAATTATTAGATTTCACACAAAATCTTTGTAATATGTCTCTAATTTAAAAGTTGTTTACAATAATTGCATTATTAAGTAACTATAAAAAAGGGAAAGGCAGTTTTCATATTAAAAATATCACCCTACGAATGTAAAAGATCTCCTGAAGACATAAGTTGGAATAAAGAAGTTCTGTATAATCAAATGTTACTATTCTTTTTCTGGCATTAAAAAATGCAAAGCTCATTTTCCCTGAATATATATCCAGTGACACTCAATACAGACAATAATGTAAGTCTGTGTTGTAATTATTTATTTGATACATTTCTGTGAAAAGATGTAATTATTAGCAGTTTTGTAGGGATAGAATTTTTAAAAATTATGGCAAACAAAAAATAATTTGTTGTATTTTCTCATATGGTCATTGTGGTAGTTCAATACAATAAACATTAGTCATTCTTAAAATACATGTGTCACTGAACACATCTATTTCAAATATATTGAAAAAGCACTCTGAAATTTCCAGAGTTGAGCAAGTAAATGCATCCAAAATGAGCTGAGTTCTGAAGGTGAAGTGTTGATTTCCTTTGTCTCACTGAATATGATCTTCCCCAGCCAGTGGTCATATTAAGGTGAGAATGCTATTTCTTGTGAATAAGGATCAGAGTAGCCTTAACAGTACATTTTTTATGCAAGCTTCCGTCTAATGAAAAAATGAATAAAAAAGAAAATCCAAAATCACTGTTTCTGCAAATCAAGCTGATAACAAAGATCTCATTTAGCTAGATGAAAACTGTATTATGAAGTGCTTATTTGGATTGCACTCTAAAGCATATCTTCATGTCATAGAGTGACAAAGATTGGGGTAGCACCAACTAATAGCTAAATGCACAGAAGTTGTTAACATGACATGAAGTATGTAAAATGTAGCTTTTCCCAGAAACCAGAACTTTAACTTGCACTTAATCTACCATTATGTAATCAACAGATGAGTATTTAACATGCAAACTCTCATTACTAGTTTTCCAGTGCAGACATTTTATCTTTAGTGTCTATCTATTCTATCTGACTTTATTCGTTTCACAAACAAATTTGTAGACAAACAAACAAAAAATAGTTATGAAACCAAGAAAGAATATTCTACTAACATGCATGAAACAATCATATTAATGTGTAGAAGCAACCATATTAGTGTGAGAAATTCAGATGTTTTTTCTTTTGACCTTGTTTTCTGAAACACAGAGATCTACTTCATATTCAGGGTTCTATTACTATAAAAAGTTGTTCAGAAATGTACAAATCTCTACTATTAGCGCTTAATACTGAGGAACTTTTAGTTCATTTTTATTAGATTTCACAACATTATTTAGCTGCTGAGCTCTAAACTATGATGAAATTAGAGTTATCCAAGAGATATAATTAATAACTCTACACTGCAGTGTTTCCAAAATGTAAATAACTGTGTGTTATAGTAATCATAAAAGAACTGTTTCTGCTTCTTCTGAACCCAGTGCTCTCTCCTGATACCAGCAGTGTGCTTGTGAACAAGAACTGGCAAATCTGACAATCCTGAAATCTCCACAGAGAAAGTCTGATGCCTACATGGGGTGCAGGTTACGGACATTACCAGGAAACTTCCTGGCCTTGTTCCTGGCCCTCCGATTATTATCCCTTATAATAATTCAGGCTGGTAGCAATGAAATTGCTGACAGAAGCTTGAAGGCTATCAAAAGGGACTTCAGGGGACTGGAGCGGTTACTAGATGGAGTGGGTGTGCAGGTGCTGTTTTCCTCTATCCCTTTAGTGGTGGGGCGGGATACTGAGCGGATCTTGAAGGCTCAGCTGATCAATACATGGCTGAGAGGCTGTTGCCATCACAGGATTTATTTTTTTTTTTTTTGATAATGGGGCGGTTTACTTGGCACCTGGCCTGTTGGTTGCTATTGGGTCCCACCTGTCTCAAAGGGGGAAACAGATTCTAGCCCGGGAGCTTGCAGGGCTCATCAAGAAGGTTTTAAGCTGGGTACGAAGAGGGATGGGGGGGTAAATGAGGCTCGATGGAGATGAGCCTGGGGGAGCAGTCCCAGGGTTGGAGTGAGGGCAATGGTGCGATTCAAGTGCCTCTACACCAATGCACGCAGCATGGACAACAAACAGGAGGAGCTGGAAGTCATCGTGCAGCAGGCAAACTATGACCTAGTCACCATCACTGAAACGTGGTGGGACTACTCCCGTGACTGGAGTGCTGCAGTGGATGGCTATAAGCTCTTCAGAAGGGACAGGCAACTAAGGAGGGGCAGCAGCAATGGCTCTCTATATTAGGGAGTGTTTTGATGCTGTTGAGCTCAGAGTTGGGAATAACATGATAAAGTCCCTGTGGATAAGGATCAGGGGGTTGGCCAACAAGGTGGACATCCTGGTGGGGGTCTGTTATAGACTGCCAAACCAGGATGAAGAGATGGATGAGGTGTTCTATGAGCAGCTGGCAGAAGTTGCTCAATTGCCAGTGCTTGTTCTCACGAGGGACTTTAACTTCGCAGACATATGCTGGAAATACAATACAGCCCTGAGGAAGCGGTCTAGAAGGACCCTGGAGAGTGTGGAAGACAGCTTCCTGACTCAACTGGTTAGTGAGTCTACCTGGGGGGTGCCTCGTTAGACCTGCTGTTCATGGAAAAGGGGGACTGGTGGGAGATGTAGTGGTCGGGAGCTGTCTTGGGCAGACTGACCATGACATGGTAGAGATCTCCACCCTTGGTGAGGTCAGGAGGGGGGGGTCAGTAAAACTGCTACCTTGGACTTCCAGAGGGCAGACTTTGAATTGTTCAGGACACTGGTAGGAAGGATCCCTTGGTAGTCAGTCCTGAAGGGCAAAGGGGTCCAGGAAGGCTGGGCACTCTTCAAGAAGGAAATCTTAATGGCTCAGGAGCAGGCTGTTCCCAAGTGCCGTAAGATGAGCCGGCGGGGAAGAAGACTGGTGAGGCTGAACAGGGAACTTTTGCTGTTTATTTGGGAGAAAACAAGAGTTTATGTCCAGTGGAAGAAGGGACAGGCAACTCGTGGAGAGTACAAGGAAGTTGCCAGCATATGCAGTTTAAAACTCAGGGAGGCCAAAGCCCAGTAGGAGCTGAACCTGGCCACTATCCACTATGGTTAAGGATAACAAGAAATGTTTTTATAAATATATTAATGACAAGAGGAGAGCCAAGGAGAATCTCCATCCTTTACTGGACACGGGGGAACATGACTACTGAAGATAAAGAAAAGGCTGAGGTTCTTAATGTCTTCTTTACATGTGCCTTTACTAGCCAGACCACTTATGCTCTGAGTACTCAGCCTCCTGACCTGGAAGTCTGGGACGAGAAGCAGAAGAACTCCGCCATAGTTCAGGTGGAAAGAGTTAAAGACCTGCTGCTCCACCTGGACTGTCACAAGTCCATCGGGCCAGGTGAGATCCACCCGAGGATGCTGAGGGAGTTGGCAGATGTGATTGCTGGGCTGCTTTCCATCATCTATCAGCAGTTATGGTCATCTGGAAGGGTCCCAGATGACTGGAGACGTGCTAACGTGACGCCCACTTATAAGAAGAATCATAAGGAGGACCTGGGGAACTACAGGCATGTCAGCCTGACGTAGATGCCAGGAAAGGTGATGCAGCAGGTCATCTTGAATGCAATCACACAGCATATGTGGGACAACTGGGGGATCAGGCCCAATCAACATGGCTTCAAGAAAGCCAAGTCCTGTCTGACCAACCTCATCTCCTTCAGTGACCAGGTGACCTGCCTGCTGGATGAGGGAAAGCCTGTTGACGTAGTCTACTTAGACTTCATCAAGGCTTTTGACATGGTATTCTCCTGGAGAAACTGGCAGTCCATGGCTTGGACAGCTACACTCTGCTGGGTTAAGAACTGGCTGGACAGCCAACCCAGAGAGTAGTGGTGAACAGAGTGAAATCCAGATGGCGACCGGTCACCAGTGGTATTCCCCGGGGGTTGGTGTTGGGGCCCATCCTCTTGAATATCATTATTGATGACGTGGATGAGGGAATTGACTGCACCCCCATTAACTTTGCAGACAACACCAAGCTGGGGGGAAGTGTTGATCTACCAGAGGGTAGGAAGGCCATGCAGAGGGACCTGGACAGCATAGGTTGATGGGCAGAGGCCAATGGGATCAATGGGATGAGGTTCCATATGGCTAAGTGCCGGGTCCTGCACTTTGGCCACAACAACCCCACACAACACTACATGCTTGGGGCAGAGTGACTGAAAACCTGTACAGAGGAAAAGGATCTAGGGGTGCTGATTCATGCTCGCCTAAACATGAGCTGGCAGTGTGCCCAGGTGACCAAGAAGGCCAACGGTATCCTGGCTTGCATTAAGAATACTGTAGCCAGCAGGACCAGGGAGGTGACTGTCCCCATGTACTCAGCTCTGGTGAGGCCACACCGTGAGTACTGTGTTCAGCTTTGGGCCCCTCACTACAAGGAGGACATCAAGCCCTGGAACGTGTCCAGAGAAGGCTACAAAGCTGGTGAAGGGCCAAGAACACAAGTCCTATGAGGAGTGGCTGAGGGAACTGGGGTTGTTTAGTCTGGAGAAGAGGAGGCTTAGGGGAGACCTTATTGCTCTCTACAACTACCTGAACGGAAGTTGTGGGGAGCTGGGGGTCTGCCTCTTCTCACAGATAACTAGTGATAGGACAAGAAGGAATGTTCTCAAGTTGTGTCAGGGGAGGTTTAGTTTGGAAATGAGGAGGCATTTCTTCTCAGAAAGAGCTGTCAGGCATTGGAACGGGTTGCCCAGGGAGGTGATGGAGTCACCGTCCCTGGGAGTGTTTAAGGAAAGTTGGACCTGGTGCCTAGGGACATGGTTTAATGGCTGACAGTGGTAGTAGGGTGATGGTCGGACCAGATGATCTTAGAGGTCTTTCCCAACTTTAATGTTTCTTTGATTCTATGATTCTATGAAATTGAGCAATATACAGCTGTTTTTCAAGACTAAAAATTGTGCTTAATCACAGTGGAGAAAATTTTAGTGAGATTATGTGTAACATCTGGTGGCCAAGAAGGCCAACAGCATTCTAGCTTGTAGCAGAAATAGTGTGGGCAGCAGGACTAGGGAAGCGATTGTCCCCCTGTACTCAGCTTTGGTGAGGCCACACCTTGAATATGGTGTTCAGTTTTGGGCCCCTCACTTCATGATGGACATCGAAGTGCTTGAGCATGTCCGAAGAAGGTCAACAAAGCTGGTGAAGGGTCTAGAGAAGGTCTTATTAGGAGCGGTTAAGGAAACTGGGGTTATTTTGCATAGAGAAAAGGAGTCTTGGGGAGACCTTATTGTTCTCTACAAATACCTCAAAGGGGGTTGCTGCAGGGTGGGTGTTGGTCTCTTCTCCCAAGCAACAAGCAATAGGACAAAAAGGAATGGCCTCAAGTTGTGCTGTGGGGCAGGGGATGGGGTGGGGTTAGGTTGGACATTAGGAAAAAAATCTTTACTGAAGGGTTGTGAAGTGTTTGAACAGGCTGCCCAGGGAAGTGTCTGAGTCACCATCCCTGGGGGTATTTATTTAAAAGATGTGTAAATGTGATGCTTAGGGATATAGTTTAGTGGTAGACTTGGCAGTGCTACATTAATGGTTCGACTTGATCTTGGAGGTCTTTTTCAACCTAAGTAATTCTATGATTGTATGATCTGGTGATGCTTGCTGCACAAGTATAATACTGACAACTCCTAGAGTACTCTCATCATCTTATATATATGAATTGTCAGCATATTGTATGATACATGCATTCTCAGATTCTTGAACTGATGTTAAATTTTACCCATTCTGAGTTTCACCTATACTTCAGTGTTTATTGCCAGAGTATTGAAGATTCAGCACTGCAAGCTAGAGAAGAAATGTCAAGAGGTACAATCAGTAGGAAGAGAGTTCATTTGGAGTTGTAACTGAAACCACTCAATAAAATTTCTCTTCTCTCAATTAATTTATTTTAGAAACCTATTTGAATTTGAATAAATATTCTAGTACTTAAAACACTTAATGTTTTGAAGTCACTGTTGGAATGTTAATGCATTCTCCCAGCACTGTTGCCTTAGTCTCCATGGTAAAATATTTCTTAACACAGACAAGAAGTAAAGAAGTAAAAATGTAAAGAAGTAAATACATGAAATTAGATTTTTCAGATGAACAGAGGTGACTTAGAAATATAGAACCTGTCAAATATAAAAGCTATATTGCTTAGTCAGTTGTGACTACTTGGAAATCTCTAATGACTCTCTGCAGTTCTGATATAAAATGATGCAACTTCGGTGTTGTACTTCCCTTCATGAGATCTGAATTTTGCCTTTTGGCAGGGTAAATGCCATGGTGCAGTTGTGTGCAGACTTGAAGCAAAAACTTTGAAACTTGTGGTACACTCACCCCATTTCATACATTTACCTGTCTGTAGAAGGTTTAGGGTAAGAATGGCCAGAAAAGCACCCTGAAGGTCACCACCTAGCTGAGATATGTTCCTACCCTGCTGCCACTTGGCCAAGAAGAAAGGTCAGGAAGAATAACTCATCCTGGAGGCATACAAAAGGCAGTATGGGGAGCTGATTTCTTGCTATACATCTGGAGACTCAGGCTCATTATCTGCTAAAGAAAGTTTGGACCTGCCTGATGAGATACTGTTAGTGATACTGTCTACAGTTCTTGCGAAGCAGACCATTAACTTTGGACATATTTGGCTAGTTGTTAGCATTTTATTTAGTCTGGAGTCATCTGGTCATAACTATAAAAGTTATTCAGAGCTCCCAGTGGTTTTGTCTTGTTGCAGAAACACATTGAATGCCTTAGTTTTAGTTTTTGCATGATGCTTCAAATTAAGTATCTCTCTCTTTTTTTTTTTTCTTTTTTTTGCCTTTCAGTTTTTGTCTTCCACTGAGAGATTTTGCTTTCAATTGTGTTTTCACTGGAAAGCCCTCAGTGGAAATAAGCTATTGCCCATAAAATGCTAAAATAAATAAATAAATAATAAAATAAATGAAAATCGACATTGTTCACAGCCCTGTAAAACTTGCACCAGTTAAGTGGGTTATTACGTCTCATTCTTGTTAATTTCCTGTCTCAGGATTTGTACAAAACTTCTTCTGGTCCCTGAAGAGATAGACAAAAAGATTCATGCTCCTAATACTAAAGGTTTAATGTTCCTTAGATTTAACTGAAAATGGATGAGTCTTCAGTATATTTCAAGCATTCTAATGGAAACTAAACTAGCTTGCTTCTACACTCTTGTTTTTTAGAGTATTTGATCTTTGCTTAATCTGTGTGCTATAGCCTTTGAAGGGATTATGTTCCCCTTTCTAGCTGATATGAAGGATGCAGCTTTTAGGCTTCAGAGTTCTTTCTGGGCTTTATCTCCCAAAGGGACATGATTGCTATGATCAGCCATCTTTGTAAAGGTGGTACAGCTGAGTACCCAAATGCCTATCAATATGCAAAGTTTTTAAACATCTGAAGCAAATTCCTGGTGTTCATTTTTTTTTCTTTTCTTTTTTCTTTTCTTTTTTTTTTTTTTTTTTTTTCCTGGTATTTATAACGTAATTGATCCTGCAGATCAACAGCATCATGATGATATAGTTTGATGTTGCAAAGCAAACGTCTCATGTCTTTTTTCATACTGACTGAATCTCCTATTCATCAGAATGCAAATGTTGATTCTGCTTGATAGCTTCAAGAGGCTTGGGGGAAACAAGTAGAAAGGAGACAAATATACTTTACAGGTAAAAAATAATAATATTTAAAATATTCACTTCAAATATTCACTTTCTCAATTTAAAGGAACTGAAATAAAAACTTCTGACAAGCATAATGCAGATTTATGCTTAAAAGCAAATAAGATTAAACTGCAAAAAGACAAATTATAGATCTCAATTGGAAAAATGCATGACCCATCATGGGTTAGTACCAAGGATAGTATGAAAATTACCAAGGTATCTCTGTTGCTTATAATTTAAAGATTTACTTCTTTGTTTAACGTTTTAATGTGTTTTGTTACTATTAAGGTAGTTGCTACTAGAACAAGCATATAAATAACAAATGATAGGCCAAACATAGCCTTATACAGATTTATCATTTATGTTCAACTGTTTCTAAGTTCAAGTTATCATAAATTAGATTTTTATGCCATGACATTTCTTATGAAAACACTTTTATTAAATATCAGTAACAAGAATTCATACTATTATAGTAAGTGCTTGCAGACAATCACATGCACCTTAAACAGCAAAATGTACTGTAATGTCTTCTTTCTAAACTGGAAACAAAAATCCACTTGTACACCCAAGGGAGCAGAGGAATAACATTTTGTTCAAACTTCACTTATTGATTTCTGAAGAGATGTCTAGCAAGAAAAGCAGATAGAATACTCTTTCTGTCTGTGTGTCTGAAGCAGACTTCTGTAAACTGCTGTATCCTAGGTTTCACTGATGATATATATCCATATATATTACTTTTAAAAATAAGTACTATAACTCTTGGAAGTCTCCTGACTCTATAATTGAAGTATGCCAAAATATGTAATGCATAGTGTAAATGCTAGAGAGTCATAGCAATTAATGATAATAATATAATAATAATAATAATGAGATTTTAAAAGTTTTTGGAATGCATTTGAGCTTACGGGTTATTCCGCCTGACAATGCTCTTACGGAGACTTGAAGCTGGTGCACAGGAGTGTAAAGAGAAAGGTTTACATTTTTAGTTCAGACTGCAACTTAGCTGCTTGATGAGCTCAACACAATAATACTATCTGTCTTACACTTAAAAGTTCTCATCTCTAAAAGAAGTCTAAAGAGATCAGTTTCTTTCATATGTCACTTTGAGAGCAAATATTTCTTCATATTTTTTTGAAAACTGGTATAAAATAAGTAGTAGGCCTTTTGCTCTCACTAACTCTTCAAATCTTGGTAGAGAGATCTAGGAGAAAGCTACACCATTTTATATTTATTAGTAATATTTATGTATCATTTTCAGATTGCTGAATGGGGACAGATTCCCAGCATGGCTCCCCACATTGATAAGAAAAGTGAAAGCTGTGGAGTCCACAACTTTACATGTAATTTTGGTACATGTTCTGCTAAAATTATAGTTCAGAAAAACTTTGTGAACTCAGTACTTTTGCATAAAGTTCTGTAGTCCATGTTAAGGAAGATATCAAGCAGAGAATTTCTGTATTAAATCTTTTAATCTCACATGTATGAATTCTCATTTGTATCCAATATGCACAACAATTTCATTAAACAAATAAACAGTATAATCTTGTTCTTTATGATTCCTTTTTGTCACTTTGCTCCTTATATAAAGATACATGATTAGATAAATGTGACTTAAACTTAACTCAGCTTTGCTAAATTTATACGCACTTCCAACTTTTTTCAAATTTAGAATGAAGTACCTTCACAAAAAACTTTTTAATTTTAATTTAATTTTAGTTTAATTTTAATTCATTTTTATTTTATTTTTATTTAGTACATATATTTTATGTCATGCTTACTATAGGGTAAGAATGGGCATGATCTGTTCACACATTCCTACAGCTTAGTGAACTTTCAGGACTTCTAAAGCCTAAGTCAATAATCAAAGTATCATAGACTCATAGAATCGTGGAATATCCGGAGTTGGAAGGGACCCATAAGGATCTTTGGGTCCAACTCCTGACACCACACAGGCCTACCCAAAGATTCAGGCCATGTGACTAAGTGCACAGTCCAAACACTTCTTAAACTCCAACAGGCTTGGTGCAGTGACTACTTCACTGGAGAGCCTGTTCTAGTGTGCGACAACCCTCAAAGTGAAGAACCTCTTCCTGATGTCTAGCCTAAACCTCCCCTGCCTCAGCTTGACACCATTCCCACAGGTCCTAACGCTGGTGACTAAAGAGAATAGATCAGCGCCTTCCCCTCCGCTCCCCCTCGTGAGGAAGCTGTAGACTGCGATAAGGTCTCCCCTCAGCCTCCCCTTTTCCAGGCTGAACAGGCCAAGTGACCTCAGCCATTCCTCATACATCTTCCCCTCTAGGCCCTTCACCATCTTTGTAGCCCTTCTCTGGACACTCTCCAACAGTTTTACGTCCTTTTTGTACTGTGGTGCCCAGAACTGCACACAGTACTCGAGGTGAGTCCACACCAGCACAGAGTAGAGCAGGACAATCACTTCCCTCGACTGACTAGCAATGACGTGATTGATGCACCCCAGGATACGGTTGGCCCTCCGGGCTGCCAGGGCACACTGCTGGCTCATATTCAACTTGCTATCAACCAAAAGCCCCAGATCCCTCTCTGTGGGGCTGCTCTCCAGCGTCTCGTCCGCCAAGTCTATACATATACCCAGGGCTGCCCCATCCCAGGTGCAGGACCCGGCACTTGCTTTTGTTAAACTTCATTTAGTTGGTGATCGCCCAGCTCTCCAATCTGTCCAGATCTCACTGCAAGGCCTTTCCACCCTCATCCGAGTCCACAGCTCCTCCTAGTTTAGTGTCGTAGGCAAATTTGCTCAGAACACCTTCTAGTCCTACATCCAAATTGTTTATAAAAACATTGAAGAGGACTGGCCCTAAAATGGAGCCTTGGGGGACCCCACTGGTGACCATTCGCCAGCCTGATGTGGCCCCACTTACCACAATCCTTTCAGCCCTGCCCTTCAGCCAATTGCTTACCCATCGTATGATGTTTTTGTTTAGCCGTATGCTGGACATTTTGTCTGGTAGGATCCTGTGGGAAACTGTCAAAAGCTTTACTGAAATCCAAAAAGATTACATCAGCTGGTTTCCCGTGATCGAATAGATGGGTGATGTTATCATAAAAGGAAATCAAATTTGTTAAACAGGACCTACCCCTCGTGAACCCATGTTGGCTGGAATTTAGTTTGCAGCCTGCATTTTCATTTAATTTATTTTTGTTTGAAGCAATTAAATATGACTGAATTTTGAGAGGAAATAAAATTATGACACAGGTAGAAAAAGAATACATTAAAAATGATTCTGAACTTTTCATTCTATTACCTTTATTTCAATATTTTATCTTTTGAAATCATAGACAGCTGTGGAAAACTGCCGTTGAAACACTACTGGGTTCATAGAATGAATCATAGAATAATAGAATTGTTTGTGTTGGAATATACCTTAAAGATCGTCTGTTTCCAAACCCTTTGCCATGGGCAGGGGCACCTATCATTAAGCCAGGATGCTCGAGCCAAACTGGCCTTGAATACTTCCAGGGATGGGGCATGTGTCACTTCTCTGTGCAACCTGTTCCAGTGCTTCAACACCCTCTGAGTAAATAATTTCTTCTTAATATCTAATCTAAATCTTCCCTGCTTTAGCTTAAAACCATTATCTCTTGTCCCATCACTACAGTCCCTGACAAAGAGTCCCTCCCCATCTTTCCTGTATGCTCGTTTTAGGTACTGGAAGGCTGCTATAAGGTCTCCCTGGAGCCCTCTCTTCTACAAGCTGAACAATCCCAATTTTTTCATAGGAGAGGTGCTCCAGTTCTTTGATCATCTTCATGGCCCTCCTCTAGACCCTCTCCAACAGGTCCACGTCCTTCTTGTATTGGGGACCCCAGAACTGAACGCATTACTCAAGGTGGGGTCTCACAAGAGTGAGGTAGAAAGGGAGAGTCACCTCCCTTGACCTGGTTGTACTTCTTTTCATGCAGCCCAGAATACGTTTCACTCGCTGGGCTGCAAGTGCACATTTCCAGCTCATGTTGAGCTTCTCATCAACTAAAACTCCCAAGTTCTTTTCCTCACGGCTGCTCTTATCCCATTCTCTGTATTCGTGTCTGGGATTGCCCTGACCCAGGTGCAGGACCTTGCACTTGGCCTTGTTGTACTTCATGATATTATAACAGACATACCTTCTAGCCTGTTAAGGTCCTCTGGATGACATCCCTTCCCTCCAGCATGTCCAGTGCTTGGTGTTGTCCACAAAGTTGCTGAAGGCACAACCAATTTGGGCACTTAGAGTCTCCAAACAAATGCATGTTTATTGTGTTTTTGTTATGTTGAGTCTTAAATAACATTGTTCAAAACAATGGAGTTAGATTCAAAGATTTTTCCTTCCAGAGTTATTAACTTACCTTTCAAAAGTTTTTGTAGTTCCTGTTTTGTTTACTTTCCTGTGATAAGTACTTTATCCTGGCCTATTAATGCAGGCATTACTATGTTCCATTATATTGGTTATTCAATCTAATGGAACTTTGTTTATTGAAAAATTGTTTCTTGATTTGAAGTAGGATTGAATTGAATCACTAATGAGCTGAAGGTTAGGTTATTTGATATCTGTAAAGTTAAACTTAACATTAAGTTATGCCTTTTCTGGATTAGAAACAGCTACCAAAGCAATTACTTTGATTCACCAGGGATGTTGACAGAAAGAATTCAAGAGCTGATTTTAAAACTGGAAACTTGCTTGTAAGCATAGTATTCAGTATTAATTTATTATTAAAAAATAAAAAAGGAAAAAAAAAAGTCTTGGTTTAATTTCTTACTACATTCTGGGATGTTTTTCAAATGAAACTTGGTTCTCCTGTAATAGGTCAGAATTCACATAAATAAATAAAGTTACACCATAACTGAACTTAGCCCTCTGCTTCCATGAGGATTCAGAGAAGTAGAGGGACTTCTGAAGCCATATATTATTTTTTATGGTTTTTATTATTATTATTTCTCAGAATGGCATTTGAAAATAACAATCCAAAATTACTTTCATATTTTTTAGACTTGTACCTCAACACATTTTTAGTGAAATTAATTATAATTCACAGCTTGTGCAATGTGTAAGTATTGTGGTATAATTTTTATCCATTGAAATTCACTGTCTTTTCCCAGGTTCTTTCCTTCATAAAATAATTAAACACTTCTCAACAGAAAGATACTCAAGATATGTTACTTTCATAATACATGAATTATTAGAAATACAAAGCAAGGAAAGGCTCTGAATCAGTCTCATGTTCAGTATTTTTTACTGAGTTTACAAGACTGAGTTTACAATTGTCCCATTTAGAAGCAGTAAAGTAGAAGAACGTAGCTAGAAAAAAACAAGGAGCCTATTTAAATTCCCCAGTAAACACAAACTTGGTCCTGATCTACCCTTTATGAATGAACTAATTATGATGAGCCTAGGAGTAAATTGCAATTTTCCATAGTCCCTTCACACGAACTCTATTCCTTAAGCTTTTAATGAAAGTCTTTCTGTAACACAGTATGGAAGATAATAATCTTATTGTTATTGAATGCACCATCTAATATAAATATTTGCTTAAAATGACAGTACACTGAAATAGGCCATTTCTACTTTATCCTCCAGAAACATTACAAGACATTCTAATTAGGTAGATATACTGATGGATGCAAGGAAAAATTGATATTTGATTTTATGAAAATTAATTTAGTGCCATATAATTACCCTCCACATCAAACAAGAATGAGCTATTAATTTGGATAAGAAGACATTTGCATAATAGATTTTTTTTCCCAAGGGAGAAAAAAAAAAGGAAAATGCTCATGAGATGTATAAACTACATAGATATTAATGGAAAACTGTAATTAAATAGAAATTATTATAAATCTGTTACATAATATAAGCATTATTGTTATAGTATAAATAATTAAACTGCTTGATGAAACTAGTTAGATTCATAAGTATATGACTTATACATCCTACAACAAAATCTCAGGTCATCTAATGAAGAGAGAGGCAGCTGCTTAAATTAGATGGACTAGATCATTTAGGTATAGATTTTACCTTCCTTCACCGGCTGGATAGTAATTACAAATGCTTGATTTAGGAAGACAGAACTGATAACCTATGTTAATGAAATGAAATTTAGGTGAAACAAATATCCATGTTATGGAACTAAGTTCTCATCAGCAGTGGAATACCTTGCCAGGTTGAGTTTTACAAAATGAAACCAGAAAACATATCCTCTTATGTACACACTTTCACCAATGCTGACAAACAGCCCTGCAAAAGCAAATCAAAGAGAAAAAAATGAACCCCAAATTAAAACAAAACAAAACAAAAAACAAAACAAACATACCAAAAAAAAAAAAAAAAAAGAAAAAAAATATCTACAAAATAGTTTTCACTCATAGTTGACACAGACAAAGATCAGGCAGCCTAGTCCATTTAGCCTAATTCAAGCAGTGTTACCTAATATTGTTGGACACAGGAAGATTTCTTGGGATGGTTATAGCAGTCCAGCTAGTAAAAGTTTTTTATCTCACTAGCCCTCCAAAAATTGTATTGTTTTCTCTGTCAACACATAGAGTTTTACATGTGCCTTAGTGGCCCATTACGTAAAAAAAAGGATTGCCTGTAAGAGTCAAGAAACTTACTGTCAGGAGATATTAATATGTTTTTTTCTTCATGTATTTTATTACATGAAATTTAATTTTTATTCCTTGCCATTTATAAAGAAGTAAAAGGAGATAAAGCTCTTTTTAAATATATATCTATATCTATATATATATTCTTTATTTTGGTGTAAAGTGCCAATTGATTTTCTCTCTTCTTTTGAAGATGAATTTTACAATAGTGTTACATAAACACTGTCTCAGTAGAGAGGGTTCTTGACAAGGGTGAATCTTCCATTTCAAAGACACTTATAAAAATGATATAGTAGCCAGAGTGTAGCTTTGGCTTTACATGTTAAACTATCTTGATCCCAATCCACAAGTTTTCTTACTTTTACCTTGCTGATTGTCTTTCCTATCCCATTTGGGAGGAGTGAGTGAGCAGCTATGTGGTATTTGGCTGCCTACTGTGGTTAACCCACAACGAGATGAAAATAATATTTAGGAATTTCCTAGTTAACTTTTTTCACTTTGGGGAAGAAACCCTCAAGAACCCTAAAATATGCTTTAGTTCCAGGAGAACCTATGGCATTTAAACAAACCAAGCATATTCCATCTGAAAGGCACTTTCATTTTTCAAGTAAATCTCCCAAACAATATTTACATGCATAGGAGACAACAATCTCTTAGCTTCCTAAGCTTTGTCAGGATGTTTGCATTACTGTATCGAAGGGAACACTTACAGAATCACTTCCGAGAATTCTCCTTGTCACATATGAAGAATCCCAATGCTGAATACTGATTATAAACAATATATTTTAATGATACTTATATAGAGCTGCAATAGGGAGGAAGCACTTATCTTCGGAATACCTTTGATGTCTTTCTCTTTTGGATTCTTCGTTCTCAGGACAGCTAAAAAAATACTTCTAATAAAATTATAAATAATAAATAGGATACTATGATAAAAAAAGGCCAAGAAATAGAATGATACCTTCTAGTCATATTGATTTGGTCAAGAGGCACCAATGATTTATATAGAATATTTATCTTCCAGTTGACTTGTCAGTGCAAGGAAAGGGAGAACTACAAACATGAAGTGTTCCCCATTTTTGTCCAGACATGTTTTTTTGTCATCAAATCTGCCCAGAGGTGTATCAGAATATGAATCTTTGGTATATGGGTTCCTAAGTGTACCACAGGAACTTTGTGTTAGTTTTAGTGAATTATTAATGGACTTAGCTTAGTCAATTGGTGTAGCTGTTAATAATCAAAAACATATTCCCCCCTCATTTACTCTCTGGTGAATGACTGTATCTGAAACAGAAAGCCTTGGAGATTTTTGCCTATATTCAATCAGCAAAATAACATTCATAAAGGCTGAGAAATAATCCGGTTGAATTAATCAAACTTACTTAAATAAAAATAAATAGCCCAACAATAATTTGTCATTTTCACAGTACAGGTGTTTTTGTTGTTGTTGTTGTTTTGTTTTGTTTTCTGTAGTAATTCCAATTGCTTGAAAATCAATTAAATCCAGTACAGTCAAGGGATGGATCCTAAGTCTTCAGCTGCTTGTATGTAGCAGAGAGTATTAGATAGTTTATTAGTAAACTAGTAATCTAAACTGTCATAATCAACTGATTTTATGAAAAATATATTACAGAAGACTGTTGGAGAAATTTGATTGTCAATAAATGTAAAATTGTGGCTAGAAGTTTCAGGTATTTGAAAGCAGTTTATAACATTGTTGAATACATTCTTCTTCTCTCTCTCTCCATGTGCATAATAATATATATTTACTTTGGTTTTGTGGATGGTTTATTACATTTATCTGAGGGAAACAAACCAAAACCAAACTATGGTGGGTTATGGTTCTACCATACTTTCAGAACCACAAGGTCTACAAGGAAATATTTTTATATATTTATATGACTCACCTGGCATTACACCTACTCAATATCCTATTTTATTTAGCTGAAAGCCAATGTATAATTTACTAAAAAAAAAAGAATTACTTCTGAAAAGCAAAAACTGCGCAAATATCATAAATATGGCTTTTAAATCTTTCACATCATTCTTCAATAGACTCAATCTTACTACTGCATATTTTGTTAATTTGTTCCTCAAAATGTCTAGATTTTTATAAAGAATGATTACATATTTTACAAATATTTTAATGAGAAATACATATACAATGTTGTTTTTTCCCCATCTTTAGATGTCGATATAAAAGTAACAAAGAAATTTATAAGTTTTGACCTTACTTATTCATCAATATATACGTAAAATTTGAATCACATCTTTCCATGCTCTGAAAAAGTAATATATTTTATCTAAGGCCTTAATCCAGTTTTGATGAGTTGGACATCTATATGGCACTGATTTGGTTTATACTAAGAAAAATAAGCTAATGATTCTTACTGTTTGTTCTGCTTTTTCAAGGGACCTGAACAGCTCTTTGATGTAACATCGTCAAACTAAACCGTATTCCAAGTGGATGAGAATTACTTGGATGTATCTTCAAACTCCTGATAGCAGATTTTAAAGAGTAGCAGGTGGTGAAAATAGAATACCATGCTTCTGTTCCCTCTAAAATGAGCAATTTTCCACATTGCAATTCTCCCCGTTTCCTCTTCAACTTTGGCTCAGATTATTGTATGATATTTTCAAGTGTAAATACTATTTTTTTTTTAAAGGAACAGAGTTATTGTAGATGTTTTCCTATTGGAAGGTAGATTAAGTCTCCTTGATTTGATGTGAACAATGCCTCATAAATTGAGAGTGTCTCTATTTATTCACGTAATTAATGTCAATCCAAATTGATTTTGAGTTAGAAGGCTGAAATTAATTAAAAATATGAACTATAACTATTGGGATAACTAAACATTCAAATTAGACATTTAAAAGAATATGTTGTATTCAGTTCTTAGAGACACTTGAAAATGTTAGGATAATTCAAACAAAATATTGAATCGTGATTGACAGGTACAACAATATTTGGCCCTTAAAAGACTCGAATTGAAAATGATACCTTTAGAGACTTTGTACTGGACCAGTTAGTGATTATCAACTTAACATGGAAGTCTTCTCCCTTCTCTATCTTAAGATCCATCTTAATTACAAGATCCAATACTGAATCATCATTAACCATCAGTTAAGGATGTCATATGTTTTATATCCTAATTTAATTATTTTCGGAATAATAAAAGTGACAACAATTTGATTTTCAGAGAGAACTGTTTCAACACAAAAAGTGTATGATTTAGCCATGTAACAACCCCAAAAATGTTTGAAAGACATGTCATTATGGATTTGTTCTTGAGGTTGTCAGATATTAGGTGAAACAATAAGAAAAATATCTTTGGGTCATTTTGAATATTAAGCCATTGATAACTGATAGCTATAATGGGCTATCTAAACTTGTTTAAACCATGATTCAAACTTCAACATGATTAGACTTAACAATTTGCTTGAAAGCAAAATGTTTTTCTGAGTTTTTCTAAACCGACTGTCTTCCAAACTTCTGGACCAAACCAGAGAATCATTTAAACACCAAGTATATGCACAAATGTACTAGTAGTTATAGCTTTCAGTGCTCTTTTACATATACCTGTAGTCTTATCTGAGAATAATTATTTTATTTTGTTTTATTTTATTTTAGTTTAGTTTAGTTTAGTTTAGTTATTTATTTTATTTTTATTTTATTTTATTTTTTATTTTATTTTATTTTATTTTATTTATTTTATTTTATTTTATTTTATTTTATTTTATTTTATTTTATTTTATTTTATTTTATTTTATTTTATTTATTTTATTTTATTATTTTATTTTATTTTATTATTTTATTTTATATTTTATTTTATTTTTTTAATTTTATTTTATTATTTTATTTTATTTTCCATTTGCTTCCATCTTGTTTCTCCATTTTTTTAATGTATGTCATAAAAACACCTTTTCAAAGGGGTTATTTCTTTCATTTAACCTTTTATTTAAAAAAAAATTAATTTCAAATTCATCTCTAATTAGCTAGGGTGAAATCCCATGGGATAATAAAAAATACATAATATATTTTTTTTATTGATAACAAAGATATTGTAATGAAGATTAGAATTATGATAATGACATACAAAAATGTGACTGTGCATGTCTAGTAGCAAAGTTTAACATTAAATGTTGTACTCATTTAAAAGTTTATTGCATTATTACTTATCTAATAAATGGCTACATTGACCTCCGGTAGATCAATTTATACGTACTTGTCAAATCTAGTTGTTTTAAGACCATTGCAAAGACAATATACATAGGGAAATAGATTTTTGAAAATCCCATGTTTTGGCTAGTTTGGCTGTTGCAAAAGAAAAGGAAAAGGACTGAGTATTGAATTTCTGTGCCAAATTTAATCCAAAAAGTCTGGAAATAGCTGAGAAATTAGAAGCTGAAAAATGTAATTTATAACGGAAATGCTAAATGGACCTTAACTCAATCATCACAGAGCCAGTGAATGCTGCAGCAACACAGGATATAACTCCATAAATCGAACTTCTGTGTGTGGCAGGTTCATCTAACCATAACAGAAGGTATACTAATGGCCCAACTTCAACAGTTTGTTATGTAATGAATTGCTAATCCATTATTTATGAAACTTATAATTAAGTCACTTCTAAAAAAAGGACAGATAATCATTAATTTTCATCAAGTAATTTGCCATTGCCTAGCTCAGGATGAAACTATAGACAAGATAAAAGATAAAATTATTCTCACCTTCCATTATTAAAACACCCTTTCGTATGAGAACAAATGACTAAAACATAATAGTTCAGATTCTGACTGTGTACCCATTTTTGCTCATGGTGCAAAAAGTCTGTGTTTTTCATTTTGACAATATTTGTAGAAAATTTGTTTTTATATAAAAGGAAAGGTACAGACCTGGTCTATCACCTTTTCAGTGTACATGTAAAAGAGGTTGTGATTCTTTTCAATACTGTTTACAAGCTATGGCATTGACTGACAAACAGAAAAATTGCTGTTTTGAGTTGACCTCACTCTTCTAAAACAAAACTGCTTTAAGGACAGCTGTATAATCAGTCACTGTCAGAAACACAACAAGATTTGAGAAGCTGGACTTTAAGCTCCAAGATGCACATAAGTTAAATTTTTTTTACCTCTGAATGATTCCAAAATCTCTGATTTTTTTTTTTTTTTTTTTTTTTTTTTTTTTGCGTGGATCTCAGAAAGCAGTATGGTGTTTCTATAAGCTGTGGGTAGGTATATCCTGTCATTTCCTGTCATTTTATTTCTATTTTAAAGGGAATGTTTTTGGTTTAGAGAAAATAAGAAACCAGTTTTCAAATACAGAGATCTGATGAATCTCTTGAGAGCAACATAAAAGCTTTCTTAGGAACAACAGAGAATCTCGAACCTTCATTAAATCTTGAAAAACAAACTTAATATGATAGATTGCCAAATTCTGCATGAATTACTATTTTCCATGAGGTGTAACATTTCCAATTGAATTGCAGATTTTTTAAAATTTAAGCATAGAGAATGGACAAAAAACTGAATCATCTGCGTCCCACATTAATTTCTTTCAAAGCTGAATACTGCAACATTTTCATGTCTAATGTAATGGATATTAAAATTCTTTTAGCAACCTAAAAATTGATAAATGAAAGAACTCCACCTCAAAGTGTTTGTTGGTCTATCTCAACTCTTTTTAGGTTTAAATTTATCCAGAGAGTTGAAGAACTTAAGTTTCAATCTGACATTTTCAAGAAGTGGTTGAGCACATAAGAGGGACAAAGCTGCACACACTAAGCACACCTTTCCAAACTTAATGTATACTGGGGATTAAGTGTGATGTATGTTTACCAGTTTTTCATTTTTCAGTCACCAGAAGTGTGACAGTTCATTGTGTTTGCTGCTGTCCCTAACTTGGTTCTTCATAGGTCAGTCACAGAACCTTAGTCCAGCAATAGCCTCTGTACCTTGCCCAGACATTAGGTTGTGGATATTTCCAAGTTTTCCTCTTTTTGTACAGACAAACAGTTCTGCAGTCCTGCTCATCCCCCAAGGCAGAAGAGGAGACAGATAAGGACTAGGTACTTCCAAGCTTATTTCAAATTTTGACATTTACAGCTTGTATGTGGTGCCTGGAAGATTTCTTCTAACACCTGCTTCCTAAAATGGCATTAGAAATTGTGTTTCAGCATCTGAATCTCATTCTCTATTCCTTTGTGAAAATGAAGTCCTAAACTGTACATGTTTTAAGAAACTATCTTTTTATTCTTATGTAACAAGAACATACAAGATAGTTATATTTACATAATACATTTTAAAACACGTTCTCCATTTTAATTGAATTTTATTTTATTTTTTTTATTCAAGCCATAAGTAAAATATTTTTTTATCTTCTAACGTATAAGAAAAATACTTTGTAAAAAAAAAATTGGACTCAGATTAAAAATAGATAATTAGAATCCTTTATATAGATTTATATAGCCCTTTATTGGTTAAGAGAAGAAGGTGCTGTGTGGGTGTTGGTTACTTCATATATGTTACGTGATGGAGATGTTGCTGCTATAGCACAGAAATGTGTAGCAGAAATACTGAAATTGGTACAAATGAAAGATGAATGGAAATTTGTGAAAATACAGGGAGAAACAGTATCAGAAAGGTTAAAAGAATGGCCTATATTGATAATGATTGACATAATTCCCAGTAGCTTTCCTAAAATGTCATTCTGGGCAGTAAAACTGAGGAGCACATTGCTTGTGTTAAGACCAGGAAGGCATGTGATCTCAAAAGATTGCAGCATAAATGACCCATCAGCAGAAGACCCTGTACGGGATGAATGACAGAGAATGACAACATATCTGCAGCATATCATTGATACTATTCCTTTCCTGGTTTCCAGGATCACTTCAAACACACACCTGAAGCAATTTAAAATCTGTAAGAAAGAATATGTCAGAAAAATCAGCTTAGACATTTGTAGATAAATGCCACCTTCCCCTTACATTTGGTCTTTCTAGTGTGGGTGGGTGGGTTCAACTTAGTTTCCTACAGTAAAATAATCCAGAAATGAAAGATCAGAAATAACACTGTAATAGCAGTAAGTCTGAAAAGGAAACAGACAAGGGTTTTGGCAATTTCTCTGTAATGGTGACTTGTCTTGCTGTCTTGCTTATATGCAAATGGTGGAGTTGACCCATCTTAAGAACTCTTTGGTTGTTTTTGTGATCCTCTTCTAACACATCACTCCAGGCCCTTTGCTTTTCAACTTAGTCTTTTACTACATGAGGGCTTCTGACAACTCTCTCCTGCCTCCATCATTCTTATTATAAAGCTCTACTTACCAGGTCAGCCATCTCTCTTGCAGATACCTTTGCCTCACTTAGTAAGGTGAATCCCATTTCTCCCAGGCAGATACTGATTGGCAACAAGGGTTGTAGAAACCAAAACCCTGTCACCAATGACATCTCTGCAAACAGTTGTTGACATTCAGTATCAGTCCCCTCCTCTTCCCTTACTTGCAGGATTGAGGAGAACACCACTTAGTCCCCCATGCCCCTAACTGTCTCCCCCAGAGCTCTGTAGTCACTTTTGACTCACTTCTATTTAACTTTGAGGAATGTGAACCTGTTTTGTAGTTGTGTTGTGGTTTAACCCTGCAGGCAGATAAGCACCACACAGATGTTCAGTCATTGCCCCCCTGCAGTGGGATGGGGGAGTGAATCAGAAAAAAAAATAAAAGGAAAAAACTCATGGGTTGACATAAGGACAGTTTAATAGGACAGAAAAGGAAGGGAGAATAATAATAATAATAATTATTATGATGATAAAAGAAAGTACAAAGCAAGTGATGAACAAAGCAATTGATTACCACCTGCTGACTGGTGCCCAGCCAGTCCCCTGGCAGTGACCTCCCCCCTCACTGGCCAACTGCCCCCATTTACTGTTCTCTTAGAAGATTCTGCCTGTTTCTCTTTCATCTTCTCTGATGCTGAGCAGCCTGCCTGCTCACTTATACCTATAACTCCTCCGCTTGGCAATGCAACTTTTCAAAGACAGAATACGTCCTGAAGGAAAGGCAGCCATCTCTCTTGTCATTAAAGAGTCCCCAGGCAGTCCCTACAGTTTGTGACTTGCATCCATCATCCAAGCCTTCACCTGATTTAAAACCTTTGCCCCAGCAGGGACATCTGTTCCAATACCTGCTGGTTATTTGCAATCTCCAGCTGTTTCTTCTGTTGTACTCAGCAGCTTCTCATTGTCTATTGTTACCTAAACCTCAGGACAGGGCCTAGTCATCTGCTTACATACCGTAGTAATATTAAGTTGAAAGTATACTAGATTCATACACTTCTATGTAAAATATTAATTAATGGCCTCAGCAATTTAAATTCATCTGCTATTTATTCCAGTAAGATCGTTCATTTGATATTAATGCGAATATCAACTTTAGAGCCCTATTATGGGCTCTTCATTCACTGATGTTCAGTTTTAACTTTTCATTTATCTTCAATGGCTTTCATATTATTTAAATCATCAACCATTACACACACAAGAAAGACAAAAAAAAAAAAAAAAGGGCCTGTTTAATACTTGAAATGATCTTAAGAAGTCCTGAAAAGTCAGTTCCTGAAAAACTGTATTCAGAGGAAATAGAAGATGATATAAGATACTAACTTTGTAGTCTCTATTCTATTGTTGTTAATTTAGTGAACTTTTGGTTAACCATGGAGACTGGAACAAATGCATGAAATGTATAGTTTTTTTTATGCAGAAATCACTTTTTAGCCTTTAAATTGTAATGTTAATTTATATTGCTTTTAGCCAATAAACATGGTAAACATCTTTACTGTAGTCCCTTCCAACTGCATAATATATATTATTGTACATGCGTATATTATATTTACAAATCAATGAGAAAACTTTGTTCTGATTGTTCCTGAATGCTGTAGGCTGACACTGAAGAAGGAAAAGCACAAGAATAAAGGAATCTTATTCATGATCATGAAAACTGTAATGACACAATAGAAAAAAAAATGTATTTCTGGAGAAACAGTTATATAATAGCACCAAGCCAACTAATTGACTAGCCTTAAATCTATAACTGTTATCAAATTCATCTTGGGTACAGTAAATCAATTCAATATCCTCCTTCTATTATATTACATTTTTCTGTTGGCTGGTATATATTTAGAATCCTTACACAAAAATTTTCATTAACTTTGATTTCACATTGCTAAACTGCATGACTCAATGACAGTGACTACTGTAAACAGTGAAATAATCAGTTTATTATTTATTTATTGTTGTTTTTTCACAATCACATCTCTATTTTCCATAAACCATATACATATTTTCACTTCTGTTCTAAAGAAAAAAATGTTCAGCTCAATATATGTACATATATATTTGCTATATACAGTAGATACTATAGATACTATATAGTATCAGATTTATAGAATCGTAATCATTCTGAAAACAGTACAGCAGTCTGGTTGGTGAATATATCAGGGTCATATCAGTACAGACGGCTCCAGGTGTGCCTTGGATTAAGAGCAGCAGAGAAGATGACAAGAGGCGTAGCATAGACGTGGTATTCATCCAAATTGAATACATCTTTCATGCAAACTTGGGCTACATATCTAGTTTATATGGATCATTTAGTTTTCCTTTGTACAAATACTTTGGTGCAAAGGCCTGCACATTTCCCTAAGCTGAGAAATACTGTTTGACATATACTTTTAAAAACATATTTCTGTTTCTTTCACTGTCCTCTATATAGGTATCATGGTAGATATGGACAAGATTTTGGATAAGAAACATAGGTTGAGAAATATAAGTTCCTGAAAATCACTGATGACATGCAAAACTTTGCCTGCTTTAACATGTAATTAGTACCTCTAGAATAAACACTGTGCTTTAAAAAAATACTGATTCATGATGTCTGTCCTCCTTCTTACAAATACAAAAGGAATCAATTCATGTCTATTAGCGAGGTGACCTCTGTAGATCCTACTGTGATAGAAAGTCCCCATATGAGCTTCCTGGATATAGTAGTACCAATGCTGATAATGATTAGTGATTTCTCCAGCTACATACTTAATTATGCTTAAAGGACAGGGATAAGATTATCACCAAGCTCAATTCTTACTATTGGCCATACTAGTGATAACTGAAGATCAGCACACTGGAAATATTTACTTATCAAACAAAACTTTTCACAATTCCATTTGTGAGCTCTCTTCAATGTGCTGGAAAGTGGACTTATTTTGACTGCTTTACTTTAGAATCCTTTTGAGACTGCAGACTGGTTTTCAAGGGTCCTTCTAAATTGCACAATAAAGGCCTTGGAGAGGTTGTAGAATTGAGTCTTCACGAATCCATCTCTGTTTCCTCTTGCTGTATGAGGTTTCTGAGAGAGTTAATTGGAAGATGTGGACTCTCGTGATGGTTACTTCACATTTTATGTTTCAGCCTACAAGTAACTCACTACATCTGTTTGTAGACGCTGACTCTTACAACATCCAGATCGTTCTGGGATCAATAGAGGCAGTGTTCACAGAAGATAAGCATTAATGATGTTTGGTAGGACAATCCCTAAGTTCTGGAATTCTTCCTATTCTCCAGTCCAAAATATCCACAATGTTCTGAACTTGCATTTATGCTACTCAGACTACCAGGAGGACAAGTATATGTGCACAGAGGACTGGATGTTTTGTGTTTTCTTTCTAGGTTTAAAAGAGGTTAATACATTTGTGTTTGCTTTGTAATTTGTGACTGAAGCTTTTGAAAATTTTACGCAATAAAAACCTTTATATAAACAGAAATAAATAAATAAGTAACTATGGTGGGAAGTTCATTCCTCCTATAAATAAGCTAGAAAAAATGTAGCTTAAATCTGTAAAATATTCCCAGCAGGATGATGATATGCCTTAGGCATCGTATACATTGAGCAATGATTGATTTTCTCCAGCTTCATTTTGTCCACTGAAAAAACAGTCACTTTCACAAAAGTGAGAGAGAAAGGGGTAGTAGAATAAATAAATAAGCCAGGAAAGAGAAAAGCTGGCAATATTAAAATGCAAGTCAGATCAATGCTTAAGTAGATAGAGTCTATGGAATCTTTCTCAATGGTATTTATGACTATAAGACAGTGTTAAAAATTAAAAACTGTCCTATATCTGTAAAATATCTTTACTATTTATATTTTATTCTACAGACAAATCAAGATCAATACATTCCTGGGGTGTATGATCCCCAAATATAAAAGCCATATACCATTTAGGAAGAAGGATAATCAGCCATTTCAACACATTTTTATTAGCAACACATATCAATAAAGATAACTGCTTTGCATTTGATCTGTTTTTCAGGTTTAACTGCCCTTGAATGTTCAAGACAATATTAGAAGTATATGTTGTCATGTTTAGTTTCATAAACCGAAATCAGATGTTAGCACAAAAGCTTGTAAGCTAACAGTATCAAATTCTAATAAATGTAGGAAGAACAGCAGTAAATTATTTGATTCTAATAATTATGATACCCGGTCCTGTTCTCTAGAGATTTTAAATAGTCTTATTAAGGAAGGAGAAAATACTGACAGTTTATTTCAAAACATGGTTTAGTTCTTGCATGTCAAAAGAAACAACCCACTTATTTAATTAAAATGATTGAAAAAATATTTAGAAATAAATTAATTCTGTTCTATCCTAAGAAGTCTAGATAACATTTCATCTATTGTTAAGTTGCTCAATAATTATATAAAACAAAAGGAGAACTTTCATTAGAAAAAAACATTAACACTGTTCCCCATATGTCCTCCACCAAAGTATTAATGTAAGGTAATGCTTTCTTATATGAGTGTATTTCTATCTACATTGATTAATGGAAAGACATACTTTACATTCAGGATGAAGAGTGCTGTTTTAAGGACACTTTTTTTTTTTTTTTTTTTTGAAGCATCATCCTTCCCATAGGATGAATGTACAAAGCTTACACTTTTATTCAGGACCTGTAATGAATCGAACTGAGAGAAATAGACTTGCCCTAATCCACAGCGATGGGAAAATCTGTCAGCTAGACCCTCCAGCTGTAGCATATAATGACAGGAAACAAAAAAACACAGAAGACTTGTTTCAGAGTTACACAGGTAATGAAACATTTTGTTGTTGTTGTTGTTATTTTCCATCTTGCAGGACTGTGGAATGTGTGCTTGAACATCAGTACAAGAGAGGAAGATTGACCAGCCTATGCTAAAATAAATCTGTTGTCTATTGCACTTTTAAGCTGATGATGTGTTTTAGATTGCAACCGAAACTATTACCTGAAAGTGTGAGGTATTTCTTTCCTAGTTGTTATGATTTCTGTAATTTCTATCTGGGAGAGAGTTTAATTATACTGCTCTCTGATGAAAGGAAGGTGACTGTTTTCTTTTTCTTTCTGCTACACCTCTATGTTACGTCCAGCATTTGGAGAACTCCTTCAACACCGATGTAATGGTTTGAATAAAGCCTGAAATGTATGTTGGACTTCATAAACTTTCATCTCTTATTTTCAGTAATTTCTTCTAATTCTATTTACAAAATCTCAAATTCTGTTGCTCACTCTGCTTTGTCCTTTCCCCTTACTACAATAAAGCCTTTGTAGGTAAGGAGCTGTCCTTTCATCTTCATCATTTTTTTAATAGTTGACTACAGTGGAAAAATGACTCAGCTAGGTTTTCACGATTTTTTGATGTTTATATATATATAATTTTTCCTTTAAATTATAGGGAGGAAACTCTTCAATAAAACACCCAATAACAAAATTACTAAATTAACATTAATAGAACAATACATGTTACTAAATTATAACCTCATTAAAAGTAAGAAAGAAAAAGCAGGAAACTTTAACTGCACTAATAATTTCTTTGAATTCAATACAGAAATGTCATATAGGTGTTTCAAAAATTAATGGACAGAAGTAATAAAAGGTAGTGATTACACTAGCTTTAATGGATTTGTCAATGGATGTGGCTATATTAAGTACTCATAATAGTTACAAAATTTACTGATAAATAAGGAATAATACTGATATAAGTTATAACCTATTGACCAAGACTGCAGGGAGAACAAGCAAACAAACAAAACTATCACATATTCTATAGAACTAGACCCCCCACCAAAAAAAAATAAAAAAAAAAAAGCTAAGTCACTGAAAAGTTGTAAAGAATATTGAAAAAGTTCATTGAAATATTAAAATTATCTACCACATTTCTGTTTAAGTTGCATTGTTTTCCATTTTCATGAAAACTTGTTGGGAATTCTTAATTACAAAATTACAATGCACTCAGTTCAAATCAATTGCAATTAAATTCCTTCATATGAAACAGTGTTTTATATGAAGTAAAATAAATAGATAATAATAATAATTTAAAAAAATGTAGTTGCACCTATTTAACCTGTAAAGTGGAACTCAGATACCAGTCTTCCTTTTCTGAAACAGTAGAGAATGCGTCTTAATACTTGAATGACTCACTTCCCCATACTAATGATAAGAATTCCCAAATAATTTTATTTGAAAAATTATCTTATCAAACTTATCAGAAGCATCTTCTCCATTGATTCTCCTCTTTCCACAATTTCCTTCTCCAGTAGTATTAGACTGCAGGATTTTCATACTTTCCAAAGTAAAAGCCAGTAAATAAATTTATAGAAGTTGGAAAAAACAGACAGTCATAGCTTTGCAACCACAGAAATGAGAGAATAGTCAGAAACTGAAACACGAGACCTATATAACATCTAACAAGAATAAATTCTGCATCCAAGGTGGAAATTAATTGCAGAATTGCATTATTGTAATTTTGTTCAACTTATTTTTAATGACTTCATTCTATATATTTTTTTCAGTGAATGATAGATAACAGCAGTTATTGAAAGTAAATTATTAAAAGTTATTAAAACTTTCTTTAAGTTCCTTTCCTTAAAACTAAACAAATAACTTAAAGGAGACAATATTTCATGGTGATAGCAATTTTTTTAATTTACAAATAGTTATACTGTGCAGATGGAAAGTAAGGACTCTTTCTGGGAGAAAGAAACCTGTCCTTCCTTAGAATCACAGAATCATATAATGCTAGGGATTGGAAGGGACCTTGAAAGATCATCTAGTGCAATCCCCCTGCCGGAGCAGGAACACCTAGATCATGTCACACAGGAACGCATCCAGGTGGGTTTTGAATGTCTCCAGAGAAGTAGACTCCACAACCCTTCTGGGCAGCCTGTTCCAGTGCTCTGTCACCCTCACCATAAAAAAGTTTTGTCTCATATTTAAGCGGAACCTCCTATATTCCAGCTTGCACCCATTGCCTCTTGTTCTATCATTGGATGTCACCAAGAAGAGCCTGGCTCCATCCTCCTGACACTCACCCTTTCCATATTTGTAAACATTAATAAGGTCACCCCTCAGTCTCCTCTTCTCCAAGCTAAAGAGACCCATCTCCCTCAGTGTTTCCTTGTCAGGGAGTTGCTTCATTCCCTTAATCATCCTTGTGGCCCTGCACTGGACTCTGTCCTTCTTGAACTGAGGGGCCCAGAACTGGACGTAATATTCTAGATGTGTTCTCACCAGGGAAGAGTAGAGGGGGAGGAGAACCTCTCTCAACCTACTAAGCACACCCCTTCTGATACACCCCAGGATGCCATTGGCCTTCTTGGCCACAAGGGCACAGTGCTGGCTCATGATCATCCCGCTGTCCACCAGGACCCCAAGGTCCCTTTCTTCTACGCTACTCTCCAACAGATCAGTCCCCAACCTATACTGGTACCTGGAGTTCTTCTGGCCCAGATACAGGACTCTACACTTGCCCTTGTTATATTTCATTAAATTTTTCCCCTCCCAACTCTTCTAGGTCTTGCTTCTAGGCCTGTCTAGGTCTTGCTGGATGGCAGCACAGCCTTCCAGTGTGTCATCCACTCTTCCCATTTTAGTGTCATTAGAAAACTTGCTGACGGTGCACTCCATTCCCTCATCCAATCATCCATCATTAGTGCTTCTTTATGTTAAAAACTGTTGGATTCATCCTTAAAAACAGATAAACTTCTTCAGTTTTATGTGTAAGGATTAATTTTGGAGATTTTGAGACTAGAGTCTTTTTTTTTTTTTTTTTGAGGATTCAAATGATATAATGGTTCTTATTTGTCATCCTAATGCCGGTTGTAAAAGGCAAGAAATACAGGGAAGGGTATGTAACTGAGTCTTACACCAAGGATGGTTCAACTTGCAGCTGGATTAGAAGACTATGCCTAAAAGGAACAAGAAAATTTGGATAACACTCCTCTCCCCACTTAGTCATTTCAGACAAATATGTTGAAAATTTTTAAATTCATTTGATAACTGTAGACCAAAAGTAGAATGAGTGCAAAGTGGTTGAGGGTTATGTTGATTTTAACTTTGTAAACTTGACAATAAAATCCCTTCAGAGAATGGTCATGAGTTTCTGAAATTGCTTTAAATGTTATCTTTCTGTGGCTACTGAGTTTGCCAGGACATTTGTAGAAGGGAAAAGCAAAATCAAACAAAAAACAAACAAACAAACAAACAAACAAAATCATATTCCTTGCTAAGATCTGCTTCTATGGAAAAGAGAAGACCAGAGGGGAGAAAAGAAAGCAACCGGAGAAAACTATGTGCCTTTCACAGTAGAAATAGTGAGCTACTTCTGATTTCTTTCAGGAAGTAACTAAAAGGGGAAAAAAAGGCATGGAATATACCAAGTGGAGGTCTACTATAGGAAAATGGGTACAAATACCTAAATTCCTTCTCTTGGGATAATCAGTCTGTTGCAAACTACAAACTGAATCTTACCAGGCCCAAAGAGATTATTCTGCCTCCAATGTATAGCTTTCTACTTACTCAAGGGCTCAGTGGATATATTTATTTATTTATTTACTTATTTATTTAGATAAATGAAAGTGTTCTTTTATATTGTGTATTGTGCTTTTGGCTGTTTTACTAACCTTTGAATTTGTGTTTTCTGTCAGAAAGTATGATCTGAAATCAGTTTAAATAGTTGTGTTCTTGTAATTATTTTGGGTCTCAAGTCCTTGGCTCTGTTCTGAATTGTAGTCTGTCTGACTTGGGGAATTAGGTACATGCTTTCTGGTTTTGTTCCTTCTTCATTTCGTGGTATTTACAGACAGTGAACACCTCATAAATAATGTGAAGACCTTGCCTACAGGCAACACTAGCCACATTAGAGGGTGCAGTATTGGTTTCTGCAAGAGATAAATGAGCTGCCAAAACTTCTTAACTTTTGGGTACATGTGGTGTATTATTGTTTCATTAGAATCTGGAAATAGCAGCATCACAGAGTACTTTGTGACTGTATATATCTTTCAAAATATTTTGAAAATTTAAACAGAATGTGACATATGCTATGACAAGTCTTTTATCTATCTATCTGTCTGTCTGTCTATCTATCTATCTATCTAATCTATTTTATGGCCAATCTATTATTGCCTGACCAGTCTGTTGGCTTTCTATGATGGAGTAACTGCATCAGTTGACAAAGGAAAACCTATTGATGTCATCTACCTGGACTTCTGCAAGGCTTTTGACAAGGTCCCACGTGACAGCCTGGTCTCCAAATTGGAGAGGTATGGATTTGATGGTTGGTACATTCAGTGGAAAACAAGTGGTGGTCAATGGCTCTATGTCCAAGTGGAGGCTGGTGAAGAGTGGTGTACCTCAGGGGTCTGTTTGGGGACTGGTACAGTTTAATATATTTATCAATGACATAAACAGTGGGATTGAGTGCACCCTCAGCAAGTTTGCAGATGACACCAAGCTGAGTGGTGCAGTTGATACATCAGAAGGAAGGAATGACATCCAAAGGGACCTGGACAAGCTCGAGAAGTGGGCCCACATGAACATAATGAGGGTCAAGAAGTATAAGTGCAAGGTGCTGCACCTGGGCCGGGGCAATCCCAGACATGAGTACAGACTGGGAGAAGAACACATTGAGACCAGCCCTGCGGAGAAGGACTTGAGGGTTCTGGTTGATGAAAAGTTTGACATGAGCTGGCAGTGTGTGCTTGCTGCCCAGAGGGCCAACTGCATCCTGGGCTGCATTGAAAGAGGAGTGTCCAGCAGGTCTAGGGAGGTGATTATTCCCCTCTACTCTGCCCTCGTGAGGACCCACTTGGAGAACTGCATCCAGGTCTGTGGACCCCAGCACAAGAAGGTTGTGGATCTGTTAGAGAGGGTCCAGAAGAGGGCCACAAAGATGGTCAAGGTGCTGGAGCACCTCTCCCATGAAGAAAGGTTGAGAGAGCTGGGGCTGTTCAGCGTACAGAAGAGAAGGCTCCCGGGGAACCTCACTGCAACCTTTCAGTACTTAAAGGACAGAGACCAACTCTTTGCTCAATCACATAATGACACGACAAGGGGGAATGGTTTTAAACTAAAAAAGGGGAGATTTAGATTAGAGGTTAGGAGGAAATTCTTCACTCAGCGGGTGGTGAGGCACTGGAACAGGTTGCCCAGAGATGTTGTGGATGCCTCATCCCTGAAGGTGTTCAAGACCAGCTTAGATGAGGCCCTGAGCAACCTGATCTAGTGGGTGGATGCAACTACATGGAAATGAGGAAAACAAAAAGAATGGAACATTCTTGAGACTTCAGGAATGATATAATAAAAGAAGAGCTCATGATTTTTGAATCTAGATTCCATATATGTATTTATTTTTCCATTTATTTATTTATTTATTTATTATGCTGAATGCTTTCAATTATTGCCTCAATAGATTTTGTTTGTTTGTTTGTTTTGTAACACATACTTTTTGTCTTTCAGGATAATTCTTTGTGAAACAAAACGTAGATTTTGAGGAAATTTGTGAAATAAACGAGCTGATGTGTTTTGCAAGCCATTGGTTCTTCTAGTAACTACTAAAAACTTCTCATATATGTTTAATGGGCATGTTCTGTTTCCAGGAGTCTTTAAAGTTTACACATAATTTTATCTTCAAACTCTTCCAATTGTTTTGAACAAATTCTTGTCTCTTCCACAAAGATACATTAGGTCTCATTTTTACGGCTACTTCTGACAAAAACAGACTGGCAATGGCATTGTGTTGCAACTAGTCAAGAAATGCTAAGCCACATTTCTTCAGATCTTCTGCCATCTGTCTCTCCAAACTCGCCACAAAGAGAAGTTGCAGGGGGCAGGGGGGAAAGAAAGCAGAGAGGGAGGAGAGGAGAGGAGAGGAGAGGAGAGGAGAGGAGAGGAGAGGAGAGGAGAGGAGAGGAGAGGAGAGGAGAGGAGAGGAGAGGAGAGGAGAGGAGAGGAGAGGAGAGGAGAGGAGAGGAGAGGAGAGGAGAGGAGAGGAGAGGAGAGGAGAGGAGAGGAGAGGAGAGGAGAGGGGAGGGGAGGGGAGGGGAGGGGAGGGGAGGGGAGGGGAGGGGAGGGGAGGGGAGGGGAGGGGAGGGAGAAAGAAAGAATACATGGAAAAAAAGAGAGAAAGCAAGAAAGGAAGAAATAAAATATAGCAACAACTTCATAATTACTTTGTTTCCCCTGTCTCAGTAGGTCTCACAGTACATTAAAAGAAAAAAAAGCTGCCCCAAAAAATCTAACTGCTGACTTCTTTAACTTATTTATTTCAATTAGTTATTTAAGACTTACATTGTCATAATATATACATTATTTTAATGACATTATAGAAAAATCCAATCCCCTGTGCTATGTCATATTGTGAAATCATTCTATTGTTAAAATGACAAAGAAACACTCAATATCACTAAATTCATAGTTTAGACATGAAAAATTTAGTCTGTAAAGTAACTGGAAATCATTAATTAGTTATTAAAGGTTGTGTTTCTTATGTGGCCAGTCAGCAGATGGAAAGAATAGGAAAAAATAAAAGAATTTTAAAAGAGGGAAAAACCATAGACATAATGATACTCTGGGATGCAAGTATAGCCTTCTGTAATATGACTGAGTAATTGTGTTTACCATTGTGAATTGTTTACAATTTTGAGCAGCAATATATTATGACTTTGAACAATAGTATGTTCCATTTGTTCTGTTCTTCTCTTCTATAATCAATGCCTTCAGAAGCTTTTGGGAAATCTTATTTTGATCATTACATTTTTTAAAGAAGTTCTTGAGTAAGCATCTGATAGAGACAACGCTGCCATACAGAAGGATGAATTCCACTATGTGCATTTTGTCTCATCAGTTACTAGGAAGACTGCTTAATCAATTTTGTGAATATTAATATATCCAGAAATCCTGGTGACTGTCTCTTTGATTGTTTATAAAGAATTGGTAGGAAAAGAGAAAGTATTGTTTATTAATAAATTGGAAGAACTTCCAACACTTAACATATACTCTTAATAACAATTGAAGCAGTTCTAATAAAGGGTGAGCATGATCATCTATTGCTCAAAAAGTATTATGATGAAGGAAAAAGATGTGCTACAATTTTATTTTGTGTCATAATAATTCAATGTGCTATCAAAACTTAACAAAGAAGTTTCAAGAAAACATCCAAGAAGTCTGTGAAACAGCTGTGAAACAGCATAAAATGAACTCATAATCTGTAAATATTTCCCAAGTATTCTTCCTTTTCCCTCATATATTAAACCACAATTCATTTACATTTTTAGAAAATTATCTGTTCCAGATTTGGTGATAAATAAAAGAAATTAAAATATATTTGTCAGGATACTGAGGGGATTGTTAGTAGTAAGCACATACCTTTAGACAATCAACTTATCTTTAAGAAGAATGAGTTTGCAAGTTTTCTTAGTGTCTGTATCCTGCATAAATCATTAGCTTACATAAGCACTGAGAAGTTTATTCACATGTCCACATATAGGACCGAGTACTATTGACAACACCCTAAGTCATTCTTCTAGGTATCTGGCTGCCACTTTAAACACCACTCTGGGGGGTGCACAAGGAGCTGTGAGGGGACAGAACCAGGACAGCTGACCCAAGCTAGCTAAAGGGATATTCCATACCATATGATGTCATGCTGAACAATTAATATGGGGTGGCTGGCTGGGGTGGGGGGACTGCTGCTCAGGGATGGGCTGGGTACTGGTCAGTGGGTGGTGAGCAATTGCATCGTGCATCACTTGTTTTGTACGCAGCATTATTATTATTATTATTATTATTATCTATGAAAGGCAAGTCCTGCCTGACCAACCTCATCTCCTTCTATGACCGGGTAACCCACCTGGTGAATGAGGAAAAGCCTGCTGACGTAGTCTACGTAGATTTTGGCAAGGCCTTTGACACCTTTGTCTCCCATTGTATTCTCTTGGAGAAGCTGGCATCCCGTGGCTTGGACAGCTACACTCTTTGCTGGGTTAAAAACTGGCTGGACTCCACAACCTCTCTGGGAAACCTGTGCCTTGCTCGGTAACTCACACAGTAAAAACGTCTTTCCTGTTGTGCAGAGGGAACCTCCTGTGTTTCATTTTGTGACCATTGCCTTTGTCCTGTCACTTTGTCCTGTCATAGCACTGAAAAGAGACTAGCTCCATTTTATTTGTGCTCTTCCTTCAGGTATTTATAGACATTGATAAGATCCCCCCCTGAGCCTCATCTTCTCCTGTCTGAACAGTCCCAGTTCTCTCAGTCTCTCCTTATAAGAGAGATGTTCTAGTCCCCTGATCATCTTGGTAGCCCTCCACTGGACTCTTCCCAATATATTCAGGGCTCTCTTGTACTGTGGGCTCAGAACCGGACACAACTCTCCAGGCGCGACCTGACCAACGCTGAGTAGAGTGGAAGGATCACTTCAAGACATTCTCATGTGGCTGGTAGGTCTAACACAAGACCTAAAAGAAACCTACAACATTTTCAAGTGGCAGCTAGAGATTGGTGAGACAGTGTATGACATCTAAAATGGCCCCAGATATATTTATTTAGGAAACTGAACCAAGTCCCACTTCTCTATTGCTTGGATATCCACAGGACCTAAAGATACCACTATGCAGACATCTCCATTTAGATGTCATAATCTCAAGTGCTATACTATTCCTATTAGAGAAGTTTGAAGCTAGATTAAGTATATATCACATTAGATTGTGCAAGATACAAACTGACATTAGTTTGCTCTAGCAAATCTCCAGTCCTTCCTGCAGAGAGGAAAAGGAATGATTATTGTGTTGCCTTGTATTAATGACTGTCCTCATAACTTGTCAGAAGCTGTCCCACAACATAGTTTTATTTTCTAATCAATAAAAAATAATAATAAAAAACAAAGGGACACGTTAGGAAATAATTACAACTTTCTATGACCAAAAAACTTGTACTTGCTTTCTTAATTTATGCTCCAAGATTTTATTATAAGATCATAACCTTAATTCTAATTCCATCCATACAATAAAGGACTGTTGTCAAAGGTGTCACTAAAACTGCTTCTCCTCTCTAAATGTGTTTTGCAAGAAGTAGTGATCAGGGGTTTGAATTTTAATGTGTTATGTTTTGTTTGGTGTGTGTGTGTATGTGTAGTTTTTTTTTTGTTTTGTTTTCTAGAAAAATAATATTCTGAATCAAGAATGAAATAGCAAATGAATTCAATACTGAAATTCCTCAGTATTTAATTATGAAATTTAATTAGTAAATACCTATAAACAAAATTGCACTTGTAGGACATGCGCTAATAGCAGTTAAACTCTACCAGTACACTGTTGCCAGGGGGGCATGTTGCATTGACATTGCAGCTCTAAGAATTGTATCAGTAGTATTGCAGCAGCCTTGGAGATTTTTCTGTCTCTGTCTGGCTTTGGGCACATCTGATTTCCCAGGCAGTATGAGTCACACTGCTCACATGTCTGCAATGCCATTGATAACATGGAAATGCCATGAATGTCGTGGAAATGTGCTTTTCAGGCCAGGACTCCTGGGGCTTTCAGGGCCTCAGAGCCAGGAGTACAACTTCAGCTAAGCTTCCAGTCCTGTGTGCTTTCCTGGCTCCCTCTTCCCTCAGCAATCTCTGTAAGAAAAGAAAGGGAAGCTACAGAATGCTGAAGTTGGAATTCTGTGCTCTGCACCCCAAAAACTGAGAAATGGAAGGAATGTTCCACCTACATAGTTTTATTTTCTCTGGGAAATTTCTAGTAGTCATAAATGATCAAAAAGAAAAAATGCTTTATACTACTGAAAATAATGCTGGCTAACTTTAGAAGCAACTAAAAAGGTGAAAGGAAGGTTAAAAGTTCTTGCTTATCCACTCAATTTTCACTCTTGAATTTGTCTTTGAACTTATAAATGATAGAACTTTTCCAGAAAATTTTCCCAACAAGGCTATTGTGAATCATTCCATCTAAAGGAATGGTTAAAAAATTGGTAAATTATCTCTGGCACTCTAGAAGTAATACTTTATAAAGAGCTAATTGTTCATGAAATTATAGGGTGCCAAAGGATTTTGCACATTGGAAGTTTAAGATTTTCCTTGACTTGGAGGAATATACATTTTGTCCTGGGGGAAGAGTCTTATTCCATACTGTTAAGAAAAGCATGCTTTTAACTGTTTAAAACTGTACACAAAAATCATAGAAAGGCAAAGTGGCACAGAAATTAATTTTGAACCCAGAACTTGGATATAGTACCTCTTGCAAGACCGGGACAAAAATTGACTCTAAAATTCAGAACTCCTCTTCCTCCATAGTATACAAATTTCAAAGAAGTGTCTTCTCAATGCAAATTCTGATATTTTTGATGGTATCTCACATTCTCAATGTTATATTGTTCTAGTTTTGCCATTAAAATCTTTAAAGAGAGGTGATATTTGTTCTCTTTTGATAAAATGTCAAGCATAGTAGGCACACTTACAAGCTGAGGTAAAGATTTCTATCTGATTTCTTTCTTCAGTAATCATTACTTTCTCTTCATTTCTGGCACTGCATCCAATCAAAAGGCAGACACCTGCTTTTCAGCTTTTCTTCATATAGCTTATAACTACCCTGGAATCATTTGCAATCTATGGCATATCATCTTAAACTGTGAGGTAAGTAATTAGCAATTCTTATCAGAAAGGGAACTATAAGCAGAAAGCTACCCTCCCACAATAAATATGCCTGAAAATTTGTGAAAACCAGGGCATAGAGCACTTATGGATAAATGTGGTAAAAAGGCAGAATATGTATATTTGCCATTTGGAACAAAAAACATCTTATTATCAAGGAAGTCAACCACCCATAATTCTGATAATAGGACCATTTTCTCTGTTTGAAATTATTTACTGAATCCATTAAGACATAAGAAATTCTGCAGATAAAAAATTTCTATTACATATCCACTCTCTAACTTAGTAAGTTAATAGTAATAATCCTTTAACCTTGTTCTGAAAACCAAAATAAATAAAATAGTTATAGGCCAGATCATAGGAGGAAATTTGTCAGACTCTTGATCAACTCTCTCTCTTTTCAATACAGTTAAAGACCTTAGTTGTTTTTAGTTTCTATTGAACAGATGTTTTCCATGAATGGCTACAATGATGTACATGATTTATTTCCCTCAAACAAATTCAGGATGCAAGTAATTTTCATAATTTCCTCTAATTTGCATTATATTGTTTGTTTGTTACAAAATATTTTAGCCACTATTGGTCTAAGTGACTGATTTCATCAGTCAGATGATGAAGGTAGCTGGCCAAGAAATCCTGCAGGATTTAATGAAAATACTAATAAACACAACTGCCAGAGGGAGAATTCCCTGCCATGGGCAGGGACACCTTCCACTAGACCAGATCACTCAAAGACCTGGCCTTAAATACTTCAAGGGACGTGGCATCCACAGCTTCTCTGGGAAACCTGTTCCAGTGCCTTACCACCCTCAGAGTAAAGAATTTCTTCCTAATATCTAATCTAAATCACCCCTGCTTTAGTTTAAAGCCATTATCTCATCCTATCACTTCACTCCCTGATCAAAAGTCACTCTTCATCTTTTTTATAAGCCCTCTTGAAGTACTGAAAGGCCCCAGTGAGGTCTCCCTGGAACCTTGTCTTCTCCAGGCTCAACAAACCCAACTGTCTCAGCCTATATATAGGAGAGGTCCTCCTGCCCTCTGATCATCCTTGTGACCCTCCTCTGGACTTGCTCCAACAGGTCCTTTGTGTGCTGTGTGCCCCTGAGCTGAAAGCAGTACTCCAGATGGGGTCTCATAAGAGTCGGTAGAGAGGGAGAATCACCTCCCTTGACCTGCTGGTCACGCTTCTTTTCATGCAGCCCAGGATTTGGCTAGCCTTCTGGGCTGCAAGTGTACATTTGCCAGCTCAGGTTGATCTTCTTCTCAACCAAAAAACCCCAAGTCCCTTTCCTCAGGGCTGCTCTCAATCCATCCTCCACCTAGCCTCTATTTGTGCTTGGGATTGCTCTGACCCAGGTGCAGGACCTTGCACTTGGCCTTGTACTTCATGAGGATCACACAGGCCCACCTCCCAAGCCTGTCAAGGTCTCTTTGAATGGCATCCCTTTCCTTTAGCAAGTTGACTGCACCACGCAGCTATGTGTCATCAACAAACTTGCTAAGGTTGCACTCAATCCCACTGCCCATGTCACCAACAAAGATGTTTTGGTATGCTGTGCTATGCTTTGATTGATAACCCTGTATCGTTATGTTTAAAGTTTATTGTGAGGTTTATCACATCTTCAGCAGCTGAGTCATGTTCACCCTGTTGTCTGACAGGACCCCGGTTCCCTTTTCCTTGTTGTTCAATCAAGCTTTGTACATTCTCACTAAATTCCTTTTTAGGATGTAACCATGTTGTGGGCATCATGTGTCATCGGTATTATAGGAATTCAGAGCTATATCTCAGAACTGGGGAAGTTTAGAACAGTCCAATAAGTAAAGAATAAAAAGATCAGGTCAAGCCACCTACTGCTTCTTTTTTTTTTTTTTTTTTTTTTCTTTTTTCCCTGCATTCCCATTTGCTGAAAGACCTGGAGCTTTTATAGAGTTCAGATGATATGGTAAGCTTAAGTCATGTTTTTCCTCCTTCTGGCTCCTTATTATACATTGCTTTTTATGGCTGAATATATTTTAAATGGGTAAAGTAACTTGTCACAATAAAATTCACATAATTACTGCTTTTGTATCTTCCCTGACCAAAAGCCTCTTAAAGGAGTTGCAGACAGAGAATGTCTATATGTTTCATCAATGACTCAGCTCGCATCCTAAGATACACTCTTACCTCAGTCTGCCCAGTCTGTGTTTATGACACTAATAACATCAGTAAGAATACTTAACAGTAATACAATGCTCTTGTTGGGTGATGGTATGAGTCAGCAGCTTAGCTTGGGAACTGCAGATGACTCAAGCTCATACAAAATGGTTGATGATGCATGCATGACTATGCTTTTCAGAATAAGCCAATAAATAAAAAAGTTAATAGGCAATTCAAGGGCTTGTTGCATCACAGATGCAAATACTGCCAACCAGAAATAAGGAAGGCACAAATGATGATATGGACTACAGCAATGTTATTCCTGCCAAACACCTGAATACGGAGGTATACAATTGCTCTCAGTGGCAGGACAAAGAAAAAACAGTATTCACAGCTATCATTATAGGCTGCTATGAGCTGATACCACTGCCATTCAATTTGATACATTTTATTCCAAAATTTTAGCTATTCTACCTGGCACTTCCGGTGGTTGGTAATTGCACAATATTAATAAGGCCAAAGCAGTGTGCATATATTTATACAGGTTATTAAATCAGCTTAGTGTGATCAGAGGTGGGGTGTGACTGGTACTCTCTGTCATGTGCATCAGTTTTTTAAGGGTGATCATTTCATCTTTTTTTTTTTTCTTTTTCTGTTTTTCTTCTGACTTTCCTTCATCCCAAGATACAGATTTTCTACATTAGCTGCAGTTGTAGTTCCCTCTAACGCATACTGGGTCTGATATTTTACTATGAAGCCATGCATGTAACATCAAGGTATCTTGTGCTCTCACAACAAAGTCTAAGATGACAAGAGTCATCTACCAAATGTGAGGTTCATTTGGCATCTCTTTCAGCCAGTGAAGTTAGTAAGGCACTTTGGGGACTTATTTTTTTCTAAAGTAGAAATCTAAAATAAGTCAAATGCCTGATGGCCTAGTATTGTTTATTTTTTCTCATTTACTATAAACTAAGCTTAAACTAATCAAGATACAGATACCTACACAGTAAATATGTAATTACCTGAGATGAAGCTCACTCCACATCTGTGACCACTAGTGAATTTATTTGGATTTTAAAGTGATTAAAATAAGAACCTACATTCTCAACAATATTCTTATTTTATGAAATGCATTGATTCCTGTTGCTTTTTTATTTTTTCAAACAGTTGTTGGGGAAGCATAAAGCTTTACAGTGAAATGCTGACATGCTGACTCTTCTGGAACGAATGAGATTTTTTCACTGATTTTAAAGGTGTGAAGTTTTAAGTGTCTTATTCTATTTTAAATTAAATCTTGCAAGGTTGTCAAGAGCTGGGCCATGTGGGTGTTCAGTGTTATACTTTGCATTTGGCAACAGTACACATCTATACCGTAAGTGCAAAAAAGTCTGAGGCAGTAGAAAATAATTCTCCAATAATATCTGGATTTTTTTTATTATTATTATTCCCCTCCCCCCTCCCCCCCCCCCCCCCCCCGCCACATGCTTTTATTATTTTTATTTTTATTTTTTTTCTGTTTTTCTCACCCCATGGTTACTCCACCTTGAGATTACTTTCTTGCTAAGATTATAGGGGGCTGACGGTACAGCCTAATTTCAATTTTTATTATCTTCTTGTATTTTTTAATGAGAATTTAAATCCCTAAATGTCAGATTTCTGGGTATATTTAGATAAGGTTAATGATCTAGTCTGGAGTTATTTTCTGATGTGTATGAAAGCTGTGAAGAGCTGCTACTGTGCCCTGTTCCCAAAGCCACTGCTGCAACTGGACCTCCAGTTACTTCAAAAGCAACAAAGGTTCTTTGGTGGCATATTATTATAAGTCACTGACAGGACAGCAGAACAGCTATGCCGATGCACCAATTTTGCATATGACAAATGACTATGATAATTTCTTAATGTGCCTACTCCAAAACCTTATCATCCTGGTTTACTTTATTCTTGTAAGGGAACCAAAGACAGAATAAGGATCTTTAGGGGTTAAAGGAAGACCTCTCTAGTCTCTCCCCACAGTGCACATGGGAACTGCGACTGTCCAGCACCCCTAGTTAAAGAAACAGAGGTCTCAGACACGTGGGTGTATGAGTGCCTAACAATAAGTAGTATTAACTGCATTTCAGACCTGACTTGCTGCACAACTGTACCTGTTAGAGTTTATTAATAAAGGAAGACTAAGCTAATAGCTATGCCTGTTGTCATCCATGTCTGTTTTCTTGCAAATCTGCCTGATGCATATGATTGTTTCATTTTATATGTCAGACACATGTCAGTATTTAACAAGTGTGCTATATTTAAACTGCATTTTGTCAAGCCTGGTTTAGAAACACTGTTTAAACAGACTACAGACATAAAACAAAACCATTCTTCTGCATTGTTTGAACAGATGTATACATATATTTTAATGTAGGCCTAAGAAAATATAAAAATTATTTATAGCTAACCAAACAACTGACAAAACTGAAGTGGCAAAGGCAAATGTTCACATGTGTCTTTTAGTCTTTTTTGACTCAAAACTACCTTTTTCAACAATGCTGGTAAGTGTCCTCTTTCCAATGTAAATTTGTATCTGAAAAGATTTCCTGAAGGTATATTTATCTAAGAACTTTATTTCTCAGATTGAGAGGAAGCCACTCTGGCTACATACCAATAAAGCTACTTGCACTGAATAGGACGCTTAAATGGGATAGGTGGATTCTGCATGGAAGTCTCCTTTGTTCTGGGTGAGACTTCTAAACTAAGGTGGTAAGAACTCTGCTGGTGGTGCTTGGTTAAGAAGCCCAGGCTTTACTGTGGTGCTTTTGGAGCCAGATCTAACGGATGTGGAGTTGCACAGGTGATACAAGTAGTTGAGCATATGATTTATAAATTACAATGAGATACAAGGAACTGCTATGCAGCCACAGCTATTAGGGAAAACTTCTCTTATCAGCACAAGATTTCTAAGACCAGTGCATTCTGGTATGCTAGAGGGAAAACTATCAAGCTCTTTTGCAGCAGTTCATTGATATAGAGCTTTAAAGTCAAGATTTCTATTGAAATGAAACCTCTGAAAGCTTTTCTTACACTGATAAAGAATGTATAAAAAGCACACTCAGAGAAGCCAGTGTCATACTAAAAAGCTAAATGATCTTTTTTTTTTTTTTATAACTCTTCATTTCAGATAACTTGGGAAGTTTAACACAATGAAAGTCTTCATAGGGGAGAAATATGAAGTTATCTCATGCTGAAGTATTGTTAGAAGAAGGTGATCCATTAGTGGAAAGAAGCAGAAAAGACTACATTCTCTTTATAAATAAACTCTGAAGAAGCCTAACATGAAATTGCCACAGTGGTAACTGTGCTGTATAACCTCACATTTAAATTAGTCTTGTTACCACAGGAAAGGAAGATGATAAATGTAATGTCATTTTCACAAAGGTATTTAGAAGAAACCTATATGAATACAGACACTGGTCTGAGTGCATTTGACTTTTGTACCAAGCAAGGCAGTCAGAACTGCAACAAAGAATAGAACTAAGTGAATATGTGTTACAATGATAGTCAATACAGTTTCTGTAGAATGAAGTCCCACAAATTTTGCAGAGGTCTTTAGTAACATGAATGAACTTGTCAGAAAAGTTTGTAATACTATATGTGGATTTCCAAAATACTTTTGACAAGCTCATTTGGGAAAGTGGAAAAGTCTTGTCACAGATAAATCTTTAACTGAAAGACAGGATACAAAGGTAGAAAAAGAGATCAAACCCTGCAGTAGATGTGTGTTAATGTTAAGAATCACACGGGGGTTTGCATTGGACCTAGGTTGCTCATTCTATTCATGAACTGCCCATAGCAGGCATGAGGAGTAAATGACAGTGCTGGATGAAGATGCATAATTATATGGGCTACTCAAAACTAACACAGACTGTGAATACCTGAGAATTTGAATCATGAGACTGATTGGTAATGAAATAAATTGAAAAATATAATAAATGTGATATCCATAAATAAAAGTAATTTTACATGGAGAAAAGTAATCCTAACTAAACATATACCACAGTAGGCTAAAAATTAGCTACTACTTTGCAGGTACTCTCTGCCGGTGACATTCAATCCTTGTGAAAACATCACTCAGCAATGCTCAAAGATGTAAATTGAATCTTAGCATTTACTAGAAAAAGAAGTGTTGTGGTTTAACCCAGACGGCAGATAAGCACCACACAGCCATTCGCTCACCCTTCCCCCTCCCTCTCTGGGTTGGGGGAAGAGAATCAGGAAAAAAAAAAAAAAAAAAAGAAAGCCTGTGGATATCAGTAATCAGGAAAAAAAGAAGAAAGCCTGTGTATATCAGTAATATATGTATGCAGGCATGTCTACATGTAATATAATGATAAAAAGACAGTACAACTTATACAGTCTACAGAAATATCTGTTTTAAAGCAGGATTTTTCAACATGAAAGTAAAGAGGGATAGAAGATAGGTAGATAAAGTAATTAACAATATGGTAAAAATTTGGTAGGGAAATGTTGGTTATCATTTCTCATGTTACAAGAAGTGGAGAGCACTTAATTTCTTAATAAAAAATAAAATAAATAATAAAATAAAATAAAATAAATAATAAAATAAAATAAATAATTAAAATAAAATAAAATAAATATATTTTTCACATAATGCACACATGCATTCTGTATTTCAGTGTCTTAGGATGGCTTTTATAACAAAAATAAACAATTCAGGAGGTTCATGAAGCACCTAGATGATAACTTCTTGGTGCAGGTGCTAACGGAGCCAACTAGGAAAGGTGCCCTCCTCGACCTGTTGCTAGAAAACAGAGAGGGTCTGGTGGGAGATGTGGTGATTGGTGGCCGCCTTGGTCAAAGCGACCATGAAGTGGTTGAGTTCAAAATTTACGGTGACAGAAAGAAAAGTGCCACCAAAACCTCATCCCTAGATATGGGGAAAGCGGACTTCAGGCTGCTCAGGGAACTAGTCAGCAAGGTCCCCTGGGAAACTGCTCTTGAAGGCCTCGATGTCCACCAGTGCTGGTCATTCTTTAAACGATGCCTCCTAGAAGCACAAGATCAAGCAATTCCTAAATATCGCAAGTCAGGCAGGCGGGGCAGGAGGCCGGCGTGGCTGACCAGGAACATTCTAATGGAGATTAGGCGGAAACAGAGAGTGTTTCGCTACTGGAAGGAGGGCCAGGTGTCATGGAAAGAATACAGGGATGCCGTTTGTGTTTGTAGGCAGAAAATTCGTGTGGCCAAAGCACACCTTGAGTTGAAGCTGGCTGTGTCTGTGAGAGAAAATAAAAAGGGCTTTTTCAGATATGTGAATGGAAAAAGGAGAACTAAAGAATACATAGGGCCGCTCCTTGATAGGGAAGGTCTCCTCACAGACAATGACATAGGCAAAGCAGAGACGCTTAACGCCTTTTTCGCCTCTGTCTTCAATGCCGATGATGGGCTTCGGGACCCAGGGTGCCCTGAGCTAGAGGACTGGGACGGTGGGGATGACAAACTCCCAACCGACCCTGAACGTGTGTGGGATTTGCTACTCCACCTGGATCCCTACAAGTCCATGGGTCCGGATGGGATTCATCCCCGGGTGCTGAAAGAGCTGGCGGACGTCATCGCGGAACCTCTCTCAATTATTTTTCAACGATCCTGGGAATTTGGAGAGGTCCCGGTAGACTGGAAGCTGGCAAATGTTGTGCCGATTTACAAGAAGGGTCAGAAAGAAGACCCTAGAAATTACAGGCCTGTCAGTCTCACGTCAGTGCCTGGTAAAATCATGGAGAAGATGGTTCTCGAACTTATTGAGGCTCACCTGGGGGACAAAGCAGTCATTGGTCCCAGCCAGCATGGGTTTGTGAAGGGCAGGTCCTGCCTAACTAACCTGATTTCCTTTTATGATAAGATCACCCGTATGATGGACCAAGGGAAACCAGCTGATGTGATTTTTTTGGACTTCAGCAAGGCTTTTGACACGGTTTCCCATAGGATCCTACTGGACAAAATGTCCACCATACAGCTAAATAAAAACATCATACAATGGGTGAGCAATTGGCTAACGGGCAGGGCCCAAAGGGTTATGGTAAATGGGGCTGCGTCAGGCTGGCGGGCGGTCACCAGTGGTGTCCCTCAAGGCTCCATTTTAGGGCTGGTACTTTTCAATATTTTTATAAACGATCTGGATGTAGGAATAGAAGGTATTTTGAGCAAGTTTGCTGATGACACCAAACTTGGAGGAGTTGTTGACTCGAATGAGGGTGGAAAGGCCTTGCAGAGGGATCTGGATAGGTTAGAGAGCTGGGCGATCACCAACCGCATGAAGTTCAATAAGAGCAAGTGCCGGGTCCTGCACCTGGGACGGGGAAACCCTGGCTGCACGTACAGACTGGGCGATGTGACGCTAGAGAGCAGCCTAGAAGAGAGGGATCTGGGGGTCGTGGTTGACAGCAAGTTGAATATGAGCCAGCAGTGTGCCCTGGCGGCCAGGAGGGCCAACCGTGTCCTGGGGTGCATCAAGCACGGCATCGCTAGTAGGTCAAGGGAGGTGATTGTCCCGCTCTACTCTGCGCTGGTGCGGCCTCACCTCGAGTACTGTGTGCAGTTCTGGGCACCACAGTATAAAAAGGACATGAAACTGTTGGAGAGTGTCCAGAGGAGGGCTACAAAGATGGTGAAAGGCCTGGAGGGGAAGACGTACGAGGAACGGCTGAGGTCACTGGGCCTGTTCAGCCTGGAGAAGAGGAGGCTGAGGGGAGACCTCATCACAGTCTACAACTTCCTCGTAAGGGGGTGTCGAGAGGCAGGAGACCTTTTCTCCATTAACACCAGTGACAGGACCCGCGGGAACGGGGTTAAGCTGAGGCAGGGGAAATTTAGGCTCGACATCAGGAGGGGGTTCTTCACAGAGAGGGTGGTTGCACACTGGAACAGGCTCCCAAGGGAAGTGGTCACTGCACCGAGCCTGTCTGAATTTAAGAAGAGATTGGACTGTGCACTTAGTCACATGGTCTGAACTTTTGGGTAGACCTGTGCGGTATCAAGAGTTGGACTTGATGATCCTTAAGGGTCCCTTCCAACTCAGGATACTCTATGATTCTATGATTCTAATTCAAGGCAATAGGGTATTAAGGCACTGAAGTCATGGAGAGAGATTAAAGCACAACCACACAGACACAGCCTGTAGTTCTAAGAGGGCCAAAGCTACAGGTTGCTGCAAGCTGACAGGACATGCAAGTATCACTAAATCCTCTTCCCATTCTCAGATTAAAACTGGAAAATTGAGGAGTGTTACTATTTCGTATCTGTCCAGAGAACAACATAGAATCTTCGCTTGTAACATGAATGGATGAGCACATGCCACTTATGGGTTAACACTTTTCTTATAGCTACTACTGCTTTTTTTGTAAAAAGTTTAATGGGACAGCATCTGGGCAGGAAAAGAAATTCTGGGAACTGCCATTTGCTGAAAGAGATGATAGTCTCCCAGTGTTTTAAGTTGTATGTGAATTCAATGGAGGATTGTTTGGTTTTGTGTATCAAGGTGTTCTTGACAGTTCAGCTGCAGGAGTAAATGGGAGAGATGATATAGTGGAGCAGTGCCTGGTTAAAATTCTAACCACAGTGGGATATTTTAAGGCAATAAAAGACCACTTGTCCTTACGAAAGGAGCTGTATTCCTCATTGAGGAATAGAACATCCTTTCCCTTGAGCAAAGCTTTTTGTCTCTGTTGTTATTGCACTCCTACCATACTCTTAGGTTTCACTTTGGAAAACAGAATTATAGGAGGCAAGGAATAGGTTTTCTTTGCATTCATGTAATTAATATGCATTTTCTATAAATATTGTTTGTTACGCTTCTGGAGTTGGCCTAGTTTATCATGTGCTGTTACTTCAATTAATTAAATTAATTAAATTAATTAATTAAAAAATAACTGCATATAATACAGCAAATGTCATATCCATATAAAATATTATAATATGTTAGTTTGACAAAGAGAGATTGGCTTCAATAAAAAAAAAAAGTTCTTATAACTTAGCTGTTTATTCTAGATTTCCTGACTGTGATACATTTTAACACATGGAAAAGACAAATGAAAGAGAAACTTTCTATACAAATATATCCATAATAGTGTCATCAGTAAATAATACAATCTTCTCGTTAAAGTAATGGCTCTAACAAAAGGTAATTCTGCAAAATATGAAAGGAAGCTGTGAAGGAATTATGAGCATCACTAAAATATTTATGTTAGATGTAAAATTTACATACTTTGAACTACTAATGCCATACAAATGAACTATATAATTGAAACAAAATACTAAGGGCAAGTTTATAATGGAAACAAGGCAGTGAAGTAGGCAGAATAAACAAAAAATGACTGCTTCTAAAGTAAAAGCCAAAATTTATACAGAAAGATGTAATACTGCATGCATATGGCTAGTTTTGCAGTTATTTCTGTGCCAGTCCCTAATTTGTCAGAACCTTGTCTTTACTTTGCATTGATTGTAGAAGGAAAAAGGAAGTCAAGACCTGAAAATATGAGAAATTTTCTCTGCACATCTTCATTTCTCATCCTTCCTAGACACTTCACCTGCTGGCAGAGCTGATCTGTCTTTACAGAGACCAATTGTCTGCTGGGGCCTGAAAGATGTAATGTGACCAATGTCTGAAAGTTCTTTCAAAGCCAGAGTTAGAATCATTTAAGTTAGAAGGATATATGCAATATGATATGTGATGTGAAGGATATCTCTGATGCGATTAAAACTATCAGTTCATGTAATACTGAGTTTTAAAGAAAACTGCATACATTCGGTATTGTACTGCATTGTACATAGCGATCACAAAGACGTTTCTGAAGTTATTTAAAAGATGTTTGCTGCATTCAGTGGAAGAAGAGTTTGAATTCTAAAATTCAGTAAATCTTCATTTGCTGGAGAGCAACATCATTTCCTTATGTTTTGCCTATATGTCTCCCAGTGAAATATTAAAATTCTGGATTAAACTAAGGAAATTATTTTAACATTATGTTTCAGAGGGTATAAATGGGACTTGAAATTAATGTTATGTGTTATCAAAATAATGAATCTGGCTCCTTGTCAGAAACACAAGAGGAAGTAAATACTGCAATAGAGAACAACTGGCTTTGCATAGAATTTGCATTTGCTTTCTTATGATGAATTCCATCCACACTCCTCCATCTCCCTTCCTCTACAAGATCATCCCAGCCATGAGATCACCTAATTTGCAAGATCACATTATTTATCCTTAAAACCTACCAGAATCCATATTCTAAGTGGTCTTCTGACCAGTTTCAGTTAAAAGTATTTATCTGAACATGCTATATTTTTTGTTGGGTGAGGCAGAACTCTTCAGCTTGTAGTTAAAGAACTCAGAGGGAGGGTTAGGGTTTCCACAACCTTGTCCTAGAACAACAACTTCTTTATTGTAAAATACAGAAACAATCTTGAAATCTGAACTGGAACCCAGGACTCAAAGGCCTTCAATCCTTCGCTCAAAAAATGTATGAGAATTCTTCCATTTAGTGCCACAGTTTTACTGGGAGGAATAATGTCTTACCATTTAAATGCTTATATTCTTTATTAATTCTGGCTCTGTAGTAATGACATCTTTCTTCTTCCTTTTATCTTCTCACAGAGCTTGAATCACTTCTATGCCTCTCTAATCTAAGACTAGCTTTTAGTAATGCTACAGTTCCATTATCAACAACTATAATTGAAAAAATGTCTCTATCTTTTTAATGGCGTTGTTTTTCTTGTCTAATACTCCTGCAAATCAATATTAGTGTGAATATTTAAATCTACAAAATCTGCACTTAGTCTATTTGAAGTATTAGATGAAGCTTGAAAAGCTGTTTTCTTATTCAGTTCCTCCTCCCAACCTAGTCAAGTTAAAGCTGTAGAAAAGTGTCAGGTATGTGATTTATTCTCAAAGCTTTTAGCTTTAATAGCCCTATGCTGTATGTCATTTATTTATTTATTTATTTATTTATTTATTTATTTATTTAGTGAAGTAGTGAACATATTTGTTCCTAAGGTGCATAGGAAATAAGTTCATAATTTGAGTGAATGACAGATCCTCAGGTAGAGGAGGGATGAAAGTTGGAGAATACATTTAGCTGGGGACTTTCCCCCTTACCCTTAACTAAAAACAAACAAACACACAAAAACCAAAGCAAAACAAACATACAAACAAAAACACCCTAAGGCTTCAAAAACACTGCTGTTTCTTTCTCAAGCCTCTTTTTCATCCTTTTTTTTTCTTTTTCCTGTCTCCAGGAAATACATTAATCTTTTAAACATACAGGTTGGGAAAATACTGGAATATATTTCAGAAGCAAACTGTTATTTGAAAGGAATCCTGACCAGCAAGTTTCTCTGGGCAAGCTATTCTATACATGTGTACTGTTGTCTCTGTTGCGTTCAGTGATGCAGAGGCTGTCACAACAAATATATATGACTGAAAATATACTTCTCTCATCTGAGAATGACTTTTGTCTTTTGAAGGACATATGTACAATGCTTATTTATACACCACACCCCATTAATGCCTTTTGGTCTATCTTTATGGATCTTTTGCTCATATACAGTTAATCATTGTTTGTTATTTCTTTATGAAATAATACTCAAAGGCTAAAATACAGATTGGGGTTTAGTATACAATTAATCCAAAAGAAATCCAAATCCCTCCTCAGAAGGTGATATGCCCAGTTCTCCAAAACATTATGTGCATCACTTTCAACCAGCTATTTACTTCTTTTAGGTTGAGGGGTGGTTTTTGGGCAATGTTGATCATAGCCAAAAATTTATGAAGGATCCAGATATACAGAACTCATTTCAGAGGCAGAAAGAGGAAGAAAGTGCTGGGCAACAGCCTATAATCTGAAGCTGACGTTTTTGTCTATACTTAAGGAACTAAATTAGAAAATAATTATATATATATAAATATATGTATTTAATGCTTCATCACTTCATCAAATGCTCAGATGCCTGGAGCTTGCAGAAGGAGAGCAGCGGGATTTTATGGCCAAGAATGAGAGACGTGCAGCAGCACATCTAGCTGCCAGTTTAGTTGTACCATGAACTTGTACTGGAGATATTGAAGGCACTCAAAGTACTGAAAATTTTGACACACAATCTGACCAGGCAGATCACAAGAGAAGGATACAATGACATTCCCGACTGACTTCAGTCAGCTCCCACAGAATATTTGAGATGTGCAATTTAGGATACAGTTTACAAAGGTCTACGTTAACTCAGAAAAAAATATTTCTCAAGGATCCTCCTACACATAAAGAAAAGAGAAAGAGGGGAGAAACTGTCCTCCAGAAGCACATTTGGAGAAAATAAGTTAAATTGCTGACTGGACTCTCTCACCATCAGTTTGTGTTGATATGCATAATCAGTTTTCTGCTGATATCTCTACTCAGTTCTTTATTTCTTAAGCAAAAGTAGCTATGCTTAAATGTCTTTGTGCTCCACAGTGCATCCACTATATACCTTGGAAGAGGTAACCTATATCTGTCTCCTCAAGACTTTGTTTCTCTGATCATTTGGGAAAACGCTCAGGAAAACTGAAGATGTTTGAGAGAGGTCATTAATATTGTCTTCTAACCTTCCTAATCCCAATGTGAGATTTGTGCTCAATGTGAGGACATGTGAGTTTTTTGTGCTATGTGAGCTTTGGGAATTATTCATTAAGAGGAGCTCACACACATCTATGACAGTTCTCTTCCCTCTAATGCCTGGTTTCTAGGTAACATAGTTCATAACTCAGCAGAGCAGTACATAGAGAGCTAATTCAGACTGTATGAAATCTCCTGCTTATTTGCTTTCTCCACACAATTACAAGGACAAGACATGATAGAAGATTTCTCTGCCTCCTCTCCTTCATGCATGACCTCCTAAATCATGGACAGAGGCAGTGTGATGGAGGCAGCCAAGGCATATCCATGGAGAATACACTTTCCTATTCACCTTTGAAGTTAGCTGCCAGAAGTATTTTTTTTTAATTAGTTTCTAAGAATATCAGCTAGTACAAATACTACTTTTTTTTTTCTTTTTTCTTTTTTCTTTTTTCTTTTTTTTTCTTTTCTGTGATTTCAAAGAGAATGTTACATTTCTGATCTGTAATTGAAAGTATATAGTTTACATTTAGAGTCTTTTCTATTCCCTCTTGTCCTATTGACAGTCTGTTTTCTATTAGAGTCTTAAGTGCATCATTGCATTTAACTGCTGCTGTTCTTTACAGACAGTAGGATCTGGGAAGAGCATAATATAAGTTTACTTACTGTGAGTCAAAGACTAGTAAACCTGCTTTCTGTTCTCTTGTAAGATGTAAAATATGTTTCATCTTATTTCAAATGTTCAATAACTGTGCCTGTCACTACTATTTTTATTTATTAATTTGTCAAAAAGTGGAAAGCTTCTGTAAATCACAGTCATGCAGAAGTATCAAACAAGTAAACAACAACAAATATAGTTCAGCTTCTCTAGAACATTATAAAAGACGTGTGTTTATTTGTCCAGGTGTGATTAGAAAGAGAATGGACAGCAATCCTTGGGTTTGTAAAATCCTTGAATATTTTCGGTTTTCTGTAGGGGGCAGCAGAATCTAAAAAAAATAAATATCAAAGTTGTGAGGTTGGGGTAACATAAACACTGAATTATCTGTTTTTCAAAGTTTGAAGGTAAGTAGGTAGCAATATACCTGAATTGCTACAAAATTAGCAACATTCCCTAATTATTATTATTTACATTAACAAACACAGGTTGTGTGCATTTCTTTTTATCTAATCTCTTGTGTTATATACAGAGCTACTGAAGCTGAAAAAAACCAGTGAGATAAAATTAATACACAAATTGTTTTTTCTTCCTTTGGGCAGAAAAATGAAATTTACAAGGAAAACGCAATTATATATAAATATTTATGAAACCAAAAAAGTCAAACAACATCAGTGGGGTTTTGTAATAATATATAATGTAATAATATATGTGTGAGGTAGCAAAAAATCAAAACAAAACAACAGCAAGAAAAACCACCACCACCACCAAAAAAAGTTAGCCGACTTGATTAATTATTAACATTTTCACTACATCCCAGTGGAGAACTTATTCTAGAACAGGAACATTTTGATATTTGTTATTGTCCATAATTAATTTTTAAATGGAAATTCAGAATGCGAGGAAAAGAAATTTAGTTTTTAATTAACTGGGAATACAGAGCAGTTCTACATTTTCTGTCACGGAAATAATGAAATTAAAGGCACAATACAAGGACATGTATTGTGCCTACCCTGAATAGTAAGGTTATGGTAAAAATATATTTAGAAAGCAATGGGGTAAATTATCTTCTTTATTATTCTGTGGGCAGAATCTACTCTGGTCTTAGGTTTAAATGATATGATTCTAAGTAAAGAGTAACATTTTTCATTTAATGACATTTCTCAATGGAGAGTATATAATCATGTGACTAGAAAGCTGTAGAATTCGTTATCTTTCACTCTTACAGCAGTTGGTCTTTGATAAAATAATTTGACTGTGTAGCTGTAGGTAATTAAGTGCAAGCAGTACCTGCAGTTCATAATACATTGTTTTGCAGAGGTTTCTTTCTTTCTTTCTTTCTTTCTTTCTTTCTTTCTTTCTTTCTTTCTTTCTTTCTTTCTTTCTTTCTTTCTTTCTTTCTTTCTTTCTTTCTTTCCTTCTTTCTTTCTTTCTTTCTTTCTTTCTTTTCCTTCCTTCCTTCCTTCCTTCCTTCCTTCCTTCCTTCCTTCCTTCCTTCCTTCCTTCCTTCCTTCCTTCCTTCCTTCCTTTCCTTCTTCCTTCCTTTCTTCCTTTCTTCCTTTCTTCCTTTCTTTCTTCCTTTCTTTCGACTTTCATGGTTTGTGTTTTCTAGGTTTTACTTGATTAATGAGAGACTTCTGAGTCTCCCCAAGATTTTGATGATCTACTTCTGAAAACTCTAATGAGAAGTTGATAAAATTATAAAAACTACAATTTCAAATCTACAGCAGTTGCAGGAACAACAAATTTGTACATAGTAAAATATTTTCTTGGTGACACAATAAAACTATGGTACAGTTTACTGATATTTTTTAAAGCATAGAAATCCGTGCATTGTAATGGAGATTTTCACACTGCAACAGGGCACACACAGAATCAAGTTTAATCATAAATTAAAACTGTTAAGTTAAAATCCACCTATAGAATTAAAAACAATGCTTAACATGCAGTGGGAGGCAGTTATAAATGCTTACATCTCAATCTAAGTATGTGAGATGAATGTTAAACTGCCTTACTCCCCTTGTAATAAGAAATAATTTCCTTGAAGCCCAATAGCTTTCTCACATTGTCAAGGTTTGAAACAAAATATTAAGCTGCCATGCAATGCAGTAACAGCAAACTTCAGAACATTTGTAGAGTCTGTTAGCATAATCGCCACAGTAGGATTTAGTTTTCCTCACATAAGCGTTACTTATCCAGCCAGAAATGAACTTTGAAATGAATGAATAGAATTAAATGATTCTACAGGCAAAGGTAACATTTTTCTCCCTCCATATCCTTTCTGTGATCAGGTAAACACAGCCACTTGAGGCCCAAATGTGTTTTCAGTAGGTGTTTGGTGTGGGCAGAGTGGAACACTGAATTCCTAGAGCCTACTATTCATTAGTAAGAACAGATATGAATTCTTCTCCTCATTCCCAAAATATGACTTTCCCTGAACTGTCTATCACATTTATGTGATAAGTACCTTATTCAAGGACAAATCTATGCCTTTGACAAAACTATAATTTTAAAGTAGTACTGTGCTTTCCAGTACAGAACAATCAGAATTCTATTTAAATTAATGCATTAGGTACCCACATTATTAAGAAAAAAATAGTGTTCTGTATTTCTGTGAAATATAAATGTTTCCACTCAGAATTTAAGATCAAGATAAGTACACAAATGGGACACATGGGACATTTCTAATTTCTGAAGTTTTATTTATTTATTTATTTTTCATCCCCAGTAGACCTTCTAGATTGCTGAAGTGCTGGACACCTATTTCAATAAAAATGAAGACTGGATAGAAACATGCTGACAATAATGTTAGTGGTGGTGTTTTTTTTTCTTTTTTTTTCTTTTGGACTTCTTTGGACTACACTGTTTTGTCTTGTAAGTACATACTGTAGAAATCTAATCTAATAACAATAAAGTTTTGCAGTTTGTAGGTTTTAAAGAGTGAAAGGGAGTAAATGGTCATAATTGCTCATTTCCTACTAAATACATTTCAGAATCAAATTAGCAGGTGTTATAATACACCAGTCTCCCTGGTTAAAAACTCAACTTTCTTCTGCTATACACACAGGAAGATCTTATCTTTCATGTCCAGAGAGAATGCAAACATGCTCTAATGTAAAAGAAGAAGCGTACCTCTTCATCTGGTGGCTACACTTCCTCATTTTCTGATAACCATGTACTAGAATTTATGTATGGTTGACAGCCTTAGCCCACTGTTCTTATTTCAGAAAGCCATAGGTAAGGAGGAGCTTCACAAACTGGTCATAAGCAGGAGGTCGGAGATGTTTTTGCTGTTAAGTTTTTTTTCACATCATTATGGGATGGAACTGGGCAGATCATCTAAACTTCCAAGTTCAACCTTATTGTCCCTGTTACTTCACTTCCTTGAGCAGGAAGGAGAGTATACATGGCTTTACCAGTGTTGCACTGAATAGAACGATCATGCGAGATGTGCAGATCATGAGCTCCATCTTGGCTGTGTGTGACTGGAGTAAGTCTAAAGCCTAACTACAACTTCTGTGTTATGATCTCTCATGAAGGGCAAGGATTCTTGTAGCCTTCACATACAGAATTATTGAATTGTACATAATCACTTATATCATATTGTTTCTTCCTTTCACAACATCTCTGTGTAACAACAGGACTATTTTTAGTCTATATACTGCATATATGCAGCAGGCACTGAGTAAGAATCCTCCAAAGACCTACAGCCAATCATTGTAAGTTACTTTTTTTTTTTTCATTCGTTGTATGCATTTAATGTATTTTAACAGATTTCAGTGACAAATTAATTATATTTCTGAACACTTTATGTTTGTACATTTTATGAAAAAAGTAATAAATAATAAAAAATAAATATATAATACTAATATATAATAAATAATAAATGAAAATAATAATAAAGAACAGTGGTGGAATAAGAGCTAGCCTCAAGAAAGTGTATAAATCAGCCACAAACATTTGAAGGTTTTCAAAGATCTTTTGGTTTAAAAATTGTCTATAAACAGTTCATGGAATATAGAGAGCTGGTCTTGATTATTCATATTCAATATTGCTAATACACAAGATAAAAAGCTTACATTGTTTCTAATGGTGTTTCTCTTTTTCATCTCTTTGTTTAGAAGATTTGTATATCTCTGTATAGCAATAAAGGATAAAAATACATGATTTTTATTTTTACTTTTTGAATCCAGTGTGTTTACAGCACAAGGTCGACTAACCTTACATAAAATAGTCAAAGGTTCTTTCTATGTCCAACCCTCTTTCTTTTAATATCTTCATTTTTAGTCTGTTCTGAAGGTTCACAGAGTCATAAAAATCAAAGACTGGAAGAGAACACTAAAATCAACCAAAACCTTGGGTGGTGGGGTGGGGGGAGGTGATGGATGGCACTGCTGTCAGTCTTTTCTTTATGTCAGCCTTTGAAGTCATATTCAGGAAAAATGTAGCTAAATGAAAGAAATGTTAAGAAAGAAATGGAAGCTCATGTTTGGTTGTAACCGTACAAACAGAGGGGTCCTTACACGTAGAACCTAAGTTTTGAAACAACAAAATTTCACTTTTTTAACTGTCTGCTGTTCTGACTCAACATCTATAACTAGTCAGAGGGCAAGGAGATCACAAAGTGTTCAAAAGAAGTATTTTTCATAGAATTAATAATTCATTGCATTTCTACACAGATAAATAACTATATACCCTTATACCATTTTATTATTTTATTTTATTTATTTTATTTTATTTTATTTTATTTTATTTTATTTTATTTTATTTTATTTTATTTTATTTTATTTTATTTTATTTTATTTTATTTATTTTATTTTATTTTATTTTATTTTATTTTATTTTATTTTATTATTTTATTTTATTTTATTTTATTTTAATTTTTTCTCCCTGTATCTTTCATTTAATTAAAAAAGTTGCAGGGTGGTTCTCTTCTGATCAAGTGTTCCCTTGCAGGTATATTTCTGCACAGGGATTGCTGCTACTATCATAATTTTTCTTGCTGCCCAGGATTAAAATACAACAAAAGTAAAACAAATGAGACACAGGGGTTTCATGAGAGCTGTATTCAGGTCCCTAAAGAGCTATAATTTGAGCACTACTGCCTTAGAACATCGTTATTCTAGGCCATAAGTTTTCTGAATGTTGTTAGAAGACCAGAGTATACATTAAACAGTGCTCTGCTTTGTGTTTTCACTACAATATCCAAATTTTTGAAATAGAATTTCTTGACTTAGAAAGAGAAAGAAATAGTTACAGATATTTAAGACTTCCTAAATCTTCAGTTATCTAACTTGATTTATGACAAGGGTGGACTTTATTATGAATTTCTAACATTGGTTAGGAGGATAGAAAATTCACCAAAGGGGAGAAACCTCCTTTGTTTAATTTGCATATAAAGTAAGTGTCAGCATAAAGACAGATTCACAGTGACACTTTCTTATCACAGAATCATAGAATATCCTGCGTTGGAAAGGACCCACAAGGATGACTGAGTCCAACTTCTGGCTTCATACAGGACTATCTAGAAATAAAACCATATGTCTGAAAGCGTTGTCCAAAGTGTTTCTTGAAGTCTGGCAGGCTCGCTGCTCTGACCACTGCCCTGGGGAACCTGTTGCAGAGCCCAAGCACCCTCTCAGTAAAGAATCTTCTCCTAACACCCAGCCTGAACCTCCCCTGTCGCAGCTCCATTCCATTCCCCTTTGAATTTACAAAAAACAATGTACTGGTGGTTTTGGAAATGAAGATGCTGTACATGAATTTAAGCTAATGTCCTTTTAAAAAGTCATAACTCCCCGTGGACAGAAAGCAGATATTGTAACCTTGGCAGATAGCTTTGAAAGAGGAAAATATTAGAACATATCTGAGAATATTTTACCTATTTTTACCCTTTATACATCCCAGAACTGACAGCTAAAACTATGCATACACACACACACATAAAGCAAAATTGGCCTGTTTTGCAAAGAGAAAATATAATTTCTCTTTGGTCATAAAACCAATTGAGATGATTCAGAACAAGCATCCATCTGTCCTAGTATTTTGTCTCCACTGGTCAAAAGTAGAGGTGAAGAAGAAGAACAGAAATAAGATAAGGCTATATTTGATTACCTCTCAGCAATTCTCCCAGTTTCTCTTTTCAGTTCAGTAGATTACTTAAATTTCTGATGTTTATTTGCTAAATATCAGCCAAACATCATTTGTCTTCCATGTATGTCTCTAGTCTCCTATCAAACCTACAAAAACGTCCTACATCCACAGAATAATTTGGCAAGGAATTCCACTATTTTATTTCCTGTTTAGTGGAGAGCATGTCTTTTGATTATTTTGAACTCGAAGTTAAAATCAAACTATTAAGTTCACATTTTGGACATTAGTTACCTTGAGAAAGTCAGTGAGCAGTCAGATACAATCTCTCCAGGTCTTCTGTCTTCTTTAGGTCATTGGTGATTTAATAGACCTCTATCATATATCCCTTTTCCATTTATTTTCCAGGCTGATGGGTCCAAATATATTCAATCACTCTTCATACAAAAAGCAAACCATAGCTTTGATGATGCTTGTTGCCCTTCTCTGAACTTTCTTTCAATTCTCATATATCATTTTGGAGGTAAGAGACCTAGCACTTTAAAGTGCTATAGTATAAGGAATGAGTGAGCCATGAAGTCACCATTCTGTCTTCTATTTGGTTCTGTTTCTTTCCTAGCATTTCCTAGTATTTGATTTCTTTTGATTGCTAGTGGTTAATAACAAGTCCATCCTATTTCCATAGAACTGTCGTAATCCTAGCATGTTCTTCTTCTGAATGGAAACAATCTATTCAGAACTCATCCCTTAGGAAAATTGACTGAATTTACCAATGATGTGAAGGATTTTTTTTTTCTATTTACTTTATTATATTTATATAAATGAATTACATTTATATAAACGAATTAAATTTACTGTCTCATTTTCCACTGAATCAGTCCTGTTAAGCTTCTGGAATTTTTCGGTTTGTTCTTGCCCTTATTGCTTTGAATAATATTAGCAATTGTTTTTCCCCACACTGCTTTCTCTGTTTTGTTTATTTGTTTGTTTCTGGGTTACTTAAGAAGCATGTTAGCACTCTGATTCTAGCCCAGATCTTTGCAGAACTCCACTGCTGAACTGCTTCTGTTGCAAGACTCACCTTTAATCCCACTATGTTCCTAAAGTATCCAATGCATTTTATAGCAATGTCCCAAACTTCTCCTTTATTCCATGACTGCTTAGTTTCCTTGAAAATATTTTATGAGGGGCTAAAAGACTAGACATCTAAATAAACTATATAAGTTGTATTTTGAGCTGTCTGAAACCGAAACTGTGAAACTATTCAAATATCTGTCATTTTAAGGACTTCTGTATGTACTTTATATACTACATAGAATCACAGAATCACAGAATCATCTAGTTTGGAAGAGACCTCCAAGATCACCTAGTCCAACCTCTGACCTAACACTAACAAGTCCTCCACTAAACCATATCACTAAGCTCAACATCTAAATGTCTCTTGAAGACCTCCAGGGATGGTGACTCAGCCACTTCCCTGGGCAGCCCATTCCACTGCCTAACAACCCTTTCAGTAAAGAAGTTCTTCCTAATATCCAACCTAAACCTCCCCTGGTGCAACTTTAGCCCATTCCCCCTCGTCCTGTCACCAGGCACGTGGGAGAATTGACCAACCCCCACCTCTCTACAGCCTCCTTTAAGGTACCTATAGAGAGCAATGAGGTCTCCCCTGAGCCTCCTCTTCTCCAGACTGAACAATCCCAGCTCCCTCAGCTGCTCCTTGTAAGACTTGTTCTCCAGACCAATCAAACTAGAATCAAACTACCAAAACTAGAAACATCTTCAAGTTTTGCCATACAGAACATTTACATGCAAATATAAAGAGAAAACTAAATAGAATATTAGAATATAGAAAACTAATTTTGTGATGACTGCCATTACAGTATCAGGTTATGTCAAAGATTGTTATTGCTACATTTGGACTGAGTTTAAAATTTATTTGGAGTGGGGTTGGGACATATAAGTGAACTGTATACAGATATTTCACTATATAAACAAAGGAAATCATAATTTTTTTTTTTTATAGAATCATAGAATATCCTGAGTTGGAAGGCACCCTTAAGGATCATCAAGTCCAACTCTTGATACCGCACAGGTCTACCCAAAAGTTCAGACCATGAACATTTGTTCACAGCTCTATCAAATACACTCAAATTTGAGACTGATGTGTGAATTTCATTGTTACAGCTGCTTCAGACGGATGAATCTTAGAATCATAGAATGGCTCGGGTTGGAAAGGACCTTAAAGATCATCTAATTCCAACCCTGTGCTATAGGCAGGAATGCCGCCCACTAGAACAGGTTGGCCAAGGCCCTATCCATCCTGGCCTTGAACACCTCCAGGGATGGGGCATCCACAACTTCTCTGGGCAACATATTCCAGTGCTTCACAGTGAAGAATATCCTCCTAATGTCTAATCTAAATCTATCCTCTTTTAGTTTAAGATCATTCCCCCTTGTCCTGTCATAATCTACCCAAGTAAAGAGTCCCTCTCCATCATTTTTATAGGACCTCTTTAAGTATTGAAAGGTTACAATGAGGTCTCCCCAGAGCCTTCTCTGAACAGGCTCACATCCCCATCAGGGATGAACAGGCTGAACATCCCCATCTCTTTCAGCCTTTCTTCACAGGAGAGGTGCTCCAGCCCTCTGATCATCTTTGTAGCCCTTCTCTGAACTCGCTCTAACAGGTCTACATCTTTCTTGTGCTGGGTGGGGGCCCCGAACCTGGATGCGGTACTCCAGTGGGGTCTCATGAGGGCAGAGCAGTGGGGGCAATCACCTTCCTCAACATGCTGGTCATGCCTCTCTTCATGCAGCCCAGGGCACAGTTGGCCTTCTGGGATGCAAGCGTGTACTGCTGGCTCATGCTGAGCCTTTCGTCCACCAGAACCCCCAAGTCTCTCTCCACAGGGCTGGTCTCAATGAGTTCTTCTCCCAGTCTGTACTCCTGTCTGGGATTGCCCCAGCCCAGGTGCAGCACATTGCACTTGGACTTGTTGAACCTCATGCGGTTCACTTTGGGACCACTTCTGCAGCCTGTCTAGGTTCCTTTGAATGGCATCTCTTTCTTTGGTATCAACTGCACCACTCAGCTTGGTGTCATCTGCAAACTTGCTGAGGGTGCACTCAATCCCATTGTCTATGTCATTAATAAAGATTTTGAAAAGCACTGGTCCCAGGACAGACCCCTGAGGGACACCGCTCACTATCGGCCTCTACCTGGATGTAGAACCATTGACCACTACTCTCTGGGTGCAGCCATCGAGTCAATTCCTTACTCACCAGACAGCCCACCCTTCAAATCCACATCTTTCCAATTTAGAGATTAGGATGTCATGTGGGACTGTGTCAAAAGCCTTACGGAAGTCCACGTAGATGACATCAATCAGTCTTCCCTTGTTGACTGATGCAGTTATTATATCATAGAAGACCACCAGATTGGTCAGACAGGATTTGCCCTTGGTGAAGCCATGCTGGTTGTTTGGGATCACCTCCTTGTCCTACATGTGCCTTGACATTGCCTCCAGGAGAATCTGTTCCATGATCTTTCCAGGCACAGAGGTGAGGCTCACCAGTCTGTAGTTCCCCAGGTCCTCCTTTCTACCCTTTTTAAAAATGGGAGTGATATTTCCCTTTTTCCAGTCAAGGGGACTTCACCTGGCTGCCAGAACTTTTTCAAATATGATGGAGAGTGCTTTGATCACTACATCAGCCTTCAGGACCCTGGGATGCATGTCATCAGGCCCCATAGACTTGCAGTAGTGTCAGGAGGTCCTGAACTTGCTCTTTGCTTACAGTGGGAAGGACTCTGCTCCCCCAGCCCCCACCTAGATGTTTGGGGACATGAGATGTGTGGGATGTCTGACCACTAGTGAAGACCAAGGCAAAGTTATTAAGTACCTCTGTTGTTACCAGTTCTCTGTCTTCATTTGTCAGAGGTGGTACAATCTCCTGTGTGTTTCTTTTGTGGCCAGTGTACCTGTAGAACCCCTTCTTGTTATTCTTTGCATCCTTTGCCAAGTTTAGTTGTGTAGTACCTTGGCTTTCCTGATCCCACCCATCCCTGCACAGCCGCACAGACTTTCTTTACTCTTCCCAGGACACATGGCCCTGTTTCCACTGTTTGTGCATTTCCTTCATTTGCCTAAGTCTGTCCAGCAGGTCCTTGTTCAGCCATGCCGGTTTCCTACCTTCCCTGCTTGATTCCCTGCGTATGGGAAAACAGAGCTCTTACACTCTAAGAAAAATATCCTTAAAGAGTTGCCAGCTCTGATAAGATACTTTTTCCCTAAGGACAGTGTCCCATGGGATCTCATCCACTAATTCTTTGAACAGCTGGAAGTCGGCTCTTCTGAAGTTCAGGGTCCTGACTTTGCTCTTAGCCAGGCCCATATACCTCGAAATAACAAGCTCAACCAGGGCATGGTCATTGCAACCCAGGCTTCCTCCAGTCTTAACCTTTTTAATGAGTTCTCCCACATTGGTGAGCAGCAGGTCTAGTAATGGTTCTGCTCTGGTTGGTTTGTCTAATACCTGGATGAGGAATTTGTCTTCAATGGACTCCAGGAGTCTCCTGGATTGCTTATTGTCTGCCATGTGGCTTTCCCAGCAAACATCCACAAGACACTTATTTAACCAACATAATGGTTATTCTTTGAATATCAAAGCCCAAGTTCTAGGAGTAAAAATATTTTTCATTTTAATTAAAAAAAAAAAAAGAAGGAAAAAGGAAATTAAAAAATTAACTCTATGTAAATGGATCAAAACCTTTGTTCTGAGTTTGTCATGGCCAGTGTTAAATTTCCTAACTTGTTTTAAGTGTGATCAGAAATAAGGAATTTTGTAAAACTTTTAAAGTTTTTTGTTTGTTTTGTTTTTAGTTTTTGTTTGTTTTCTATTTTAGTTTTTGTTTTATTTTAGACCACACAGGATTATCCCAAGACCTGATTTCTAGAAAATAAATAAATAAACTTTTTCGGGTTAGTTACTTTTACTGAAAATTTATAATTAATTTACTTTTATTACACTTACACAAGAGTTACTTTACACTTCTACATTTGAACAGTAGAATCAGATCCTACCTGGACATTACACTTCATACTGCCATGTCCCTGACAAAAGATGTTCATAAATTCTTTTTTTGTTTAATGAAAGGCATCACAACCTATAGCGATGGTCGCAGCCTATATAACACCTTCCTTACTCAAATGTTCATGCCTAACTTGAGCATTGTGCAAGCATTCTAGATTTCACATAAATAATCTTGTGACTATATTCCTGTCCTTCCCTGTTAATAGAAAACTTCCCTGATGCAATCTGCCAAATCATTGCATTCTATTCATTTCAAACTCACAGAATGAATGAATGAATTGTAGAATCATAGAATGGTTTTGGTTAGAAGGGACTTCTAATCATCTAATTCCAACTGCTCTGCCATGGGCAGGAACACCTTCCACTAGATCAGATTGCTCAAAGACCCATCCAATCTGGCTTTGAACACTTCCAGGGATGGGGTATCCACAGCTTCTCTGGGCAATCTATTCCAGTTCTTCACCACACTCAGAGTAAATAATTTCTTCTTTTATCTGACCTAAATTTACCTTCTTTTAGTTTAAAGCTATTACTCCTTGTCCTCTCACTGCATTCCCTGATAAAGAATCTCTCCCCAGCTTTTCTGTGGGCCCCCCTTAACTTGTTGTTGAGGTTGTCAAAAACTTCATCTTGTCTTCATAGGAGATGTGTTCCAGCCTGTTGATAATCATGAATGAATGAATGAATGAAAAAGTAAGTTACTAAGTAAATAAATACTTAGTTTTGTCTACTATGCATTGATCAATTATCCTCACCATCTTAAATCCTTATGTCCTTTAAATTTTTATAAATGTAGCAAGAGAAATAGAACAGAAAAACTACCTGGGTTAGATACAAGGTTGTATTTCTTTAATGTGTATTTCTAAAATACAGATATATATTCCCCTTCCTCTTGACTATTTATGTTATGGGCATCAGAAACAGATATGATACATCAAAATATACCTTTTATTGTTTCTATTACTTATTATTATTATTATTATTATTATTATTATTATTATTATTATTATTATTATTAAATTTCCCAGTATTTTGCAATGGCCTCTACATTATGCTTACATTTCCTTGCTAGCTGCAGTGAAATTATTCAGTTTATTAGAACTGTGACTTTGATAACCTTGTTTCTGGTGTTTTTTGTTGGCTGACAAAGTGTTTGCTCTTGATGAACCTCTTCTGACAACAATTTATGCAAGATTAATGTAGTTCAAGTAAATTAATCCAGGTTTAAGAGAATTCTATCCTGAAGATGAAGACTTAATGCAAGTTCGCAGTGATACTTAGTCTTGCTATTCCAAGCTTTTTGTGAATCTTTTTCTCCTTTTCTGCTTCTCTTTTGTCTCAGTTTCTCCTATTTAAAAAATCAATTTCATGTCCCTCGGGAACATTTGTAATATAATTAGTAGTGCTATGCTACCATAGTTGAAAGTGATTTACAAATACCTTAGGCAGACAACAGCCATCTTGTTAAATATATTTATATGATTCCCCTTAATTATTATTTCCCTAATTTCACAGAATCACAGAATCGTCTAGGTTGGAAGAGACCTCCAAGATCACCTACTCTAGCCTCTGACCTAACACTAACAAGTCCTACACTAAACCACATCACTAAGTTCAACATCTAAATGTCTCTTGAAGACCTCCAGGGATGGTGACTCAACCACTTCCCTGGGCAGCCCATTCCACTGCCTAACAACCCTTTCAGTAAAGAAGTTCTTCCTAATATCCAACCTAAACCTCCCCTGGTGCAACTTTAGCCCATTCCCCCTCGTCCTGTCACCAGGCACGTGGGAGAATAGACCAACCCCTACCTCACTACAGCCTCCTTTAAGGTACCTATTGAGAGCGATAAGGTTGCCCCTGAGCCTCCTCTTCTCCAGGCTGAACAATCCCAGCTCCCTCAGCTGCTCCTTGTAAGACTTGTTCTCCAGACACCTCACCAGCTTCGTTGCCCTTCTCTGGACTCTCTCGAGCACCTCCATGTCCTTCTTGTAGTGAGGGGCCCAAAGCTGCACACAGTACTCGAGGTGCAGCCTCACCAGAGCTGAGTACAGGGGGACAATCACTTCCCTAGACCTGCTGGCCACACTGCTTCTTATGCAAGCCAGGATACTGTTGGCCTTCTTGGCCACCTGAGCACAATGCCGGCTCATATTCAGATGACTATCAAAATTAATATAAATAATTTTTCCAGTTCTACCAATATTTCAGTAGTTCTGTGAAATGTGTTACAGAAATGGTGTTATGCTGTTAATTTTAATGTTGTAATAACACCCAGTTTCTTGGGTTTTATTTTATTTTGATTTTGTTTGTTTGTTTGTTTAGATGTTTGGTGCTGAAACATGAATATTACATATTCATCACTTACACAAATGTGAATAGATATGTTCACATACAAGTAATCCTGAATAACACACTCTCAAAAAAAGTAGAAAGAATCGATAATCTGTGCTAAACTAAACTGTCTACATCTGCACTCAATTTACATGAGGACAAATAATGTAACTTATTGATTAATATCTACAGAGCACCTTGTTTATTGCTTTATGAATAGTGTGCATGACTAGAAAGCAAAACTTTCAATCAAGTAATTTTTTTTTTTTCTTTCTGTTGAATATTTCCCATTCTTTTGTGGATATTCTATTTATCAACTCGCTCTAGTTGATTATGATCAAACATAATTCAAGCTGCAAAAATGCTACCAGATGTTTTATTCAAATATATATTTTTTTAATTTGATTTTATTTATTTTTTTTTTACTGTGAACTGGGATTATATGAATATCTGAGAAAGTTGCTAGAGGAATATTTTACTACCTAGTTATGATTTGAAATAATTTTAGTGCATATTCATATAAAAGTAATTGGTTAACACAAATATTTACATCACACGTATTTTTTATGATGTGGTCAAATAAGTGAATCTTATCTAGTAAAGAAATTCATCTTTTCATGCTGATTGTCCATTAAAACTGTTTACTGGAAGAGCTACAAACAAAGGTTAAGAAATTTATTCTGAAGAACAAAGTCAGGCTAATCAGAGTGCTCATGAACTCTGCAGAAACAGAAAAAAATACACAGCAACAACCCTTTTCATTTCATAACCTGTGGTTGAAGCATTCAGGGTCTAGGAAAAAGCAACGGTCTCTTTTGACTTCAGTTCTTACAGGGCTATTTATGCTCTTGGAATACAGTACTGTTGTCCTCATGTTCTGCTCATGCATGCATATAACTAAACATACATGTATACATATACATACATATATGCTTTTTACTGCAATAATAGCAGTAAAATAATATTTATGAAATTAAAGGACATTTTAATATATTTAAGCCTGCAGTATATTGCTAAAATATTCAAGTTATTGTCTTTTAACTAGAAATTAGTAAAAAGCAATCCTGTATCTTAAAAAAGCTAGAAATGTTAACTTATTAGCTCAAAAGTAATTATCTGGTCTCTTTAGAAGAAATTTATTAGCTAACTCTTTGCATGGAAACACATACTTATTTACATAATGTTATTTTATACGATGCACAATTTTTGTAGGCCTGCAATAAAAAAAAACTCCTTTATGTCTTAGTGTCACCTTTAGTCTTTCCTGTTAACTGAGCAAGTCAAAATATAAACAGAATTAATTTAATCCAATTAATGCCATTGCCATTTATTAGTTTATTATCAGAACTTGCACTCAGCCATTGTTTCACATGGTTTAACTCTTGCTTTACTGTAAGTACAAATCCTGATTTAGCTACTGTTTGTGGAGAAGCAAGAATTCTGGCAGTACCTCTACTGAAGAATCCTGCTGGCCAAGACAAAAGTCAAAGGGGAAATCTGAGGTGACGCAGCTGAGTCCTTTATATTTCTTGTCTGAAAAAGAGCATTTCATGGTCCTGGTTATGTTTGCAAATTTTTGGTGGGTTACAGACTTCCTTTATCTTGAAAATTTGGGGAAGAGGGCATTGAAAGGAACCAAAGCAATTTCCCACCTCTAGCTCTGAACTAGTATTTACTAGTGTTATAGAGAAACCATATGACTTCTTGCATATCTGTTGTAAGATAACCATTATATACCAAATTTCATTCTAACATGAGTGGCCAAGACAGCTTCATATGTAAGTACTTCTAATGAACCATTGGCAATCCAATATTCAGCCTAGCATGAGGGAAAAAATTGATAATTAAATGCTATTAAAATGAAACAAATCTTCAGTAATCACAGTCATATACAATCTGCCTTTCTCATGAAATATTTTCTTGTCTGCATAGCTGGTGCCATGCAGAATAGAAAGGCTGTGCTCTTTGTTAAGGAAATAAAAGTTCAAAATAAATTGTTTTAATTATGTTCTTTAAAAGATCATTTAGCATACTGTCTAGCTATGTTTAGTGATTGACAGATAGATAGATAGATAGATAGATAGATAGATAGATAGATAGATAAACCCTGTATCCGTTCTCTAAATGCACTGTTTTCATTATGGTACATTTTCAGTGTGAAATAATATCTGGAGATTTAAAATCACCCATTCCAAGGAAAATGTCTTCAAGGGTGATATCTGACAGAGGCACATATGACTTGTATATTTATGTTACACTTGGATGAGTTCCTTCTATCTTCCAGCAAAGAATGGAGCTGCAGCTGTTGCAGCTTGAAGTCTTATAAATAAATTGTGTGGTGTGAACCAACTAGAATACCTTCTTTTGCCAAAGGAACAGCTTATTATATTACCAGAGTCAGATCAAGCATCTCTGGAGAGGACACAGGTTTTCTAAATGCTTGCAAGGCTATATTAGCCTTTTTTTTTTTTTTTTTTCCCTTCACACTCCAACTTGCTTCTTCCTACTCCCAGCAATATCTTTTACAAGAAAAAAAATATGATAACTGGATAATTTAACTCTACAGTAACTCCAGGGTTTTACAGACTGCAATTCTGATGTTTATTTTGAGTATTGCATCTATTAGAGAATGCATCAGAGATATATTTCTCTGTGATTTATGCTCTGATGTTCACTTGAGGTGTACTTTTATGTTATCCTTTAGAGCCATATTCATAATGATTTCAAGTACCTCGAGTTTTTGTAACCAAACCCTTCTTACATGTGCATGCACACTGGAGTATGTAGGCCATACTTAAGATCAAAATAAAATAAATAAAGCGAAAAGATGCATTTTTATTTGGCTTCTGGGAATGTGTATTTATTTTAAAAGCATTAAAAATAACAAATGTCAAGTAAAAACAACATAGGAAAAATGAACATATCACCTTAGGACATATATATATATATTCTAGTAAAATTCAAAAGTGTAAAGATAAAATTCTGCCCTAGCTAAGTTGTATCAGTTTTGATTTAAGTCACTAGACATTGTGAGTGAAAATATAGGCAAAATTTTCTCCTAAGTTTGTCTCTGTCCTACCAAGACCCAGTTAAAAACAAGAGCTATTCACATCAAGATGATCAAAACAAATACCCCAGGACACAGAATTAATCATCTCTACTCCCCAACACAAACTACTTTTCCTTAGGGTTAGCCTAAAACATTATATAAAATACATAGCTCACAGAACTGACAATGTCATACCTAATCAATCATTCTTCTCTCTCTCTCTCTCTTTTTTTTTTTTTTTTTTGATCTTGATCCTACAAGGAAGAAAAAAGGTCTTGCTTTCTCCTGGCTTTATATGAAGTTCCATATCAAATCCATGGAAGTCTCCTGCTGACTTCATCTGGACTGGCTCTGAATGAGCAACATTTGAGAGCAGGATAGTTTAATGGTGTCCTAAATGACAAAGTTGTGGCTCACTGATACTGGAGTTGATTCCGTGGCAGAATCATTCCCCTCAAATTCCCAAAAGATATAGCTTTGTCATTGTATCCTTTAGTTTTTAAGTTGAAACCATTATATTTCTATCAGCTTCAATTTATGTGTACAAATGCTTTGTATATTTGTATTAGTCATACTGTGGGCTCATGGTATGGAGAACTGAATTCTATTCATACTATTAATAGATGTTGCCTCCGTCTAAATTTTCAGAGAGAATTTGTACCCATGAATCCAATTAGATTAAAAAAAAAATCTACATGCTTTGTACACAAACAAAAATACTTGAAAATTTCTTAGGAATTTAATTTTCCTCTTTTCTCTTTTGAATAATCTACCAATAGATCTAATTATACTCTGTTCAAGAAAACTACAGCTTGAATTTCCTCCACAGAGACTTCTTGAGTTTGAGAGGAAAATCAAGGAGTTTCTTTTTGCACTCTACATATTCCAGACGACAGATACAGGAACTGGGTGGGTGTTTCCTCAAAATTTATTATTTTTGTTTCTTTGGTCTAGAGGCTATCAGATAAGATACTTTAAACTTTGGATGTGCAGTCTCAACTGTTCCCTTGTGGCCCATAAGCAATAAGATTACGATGTTAAGGTAGAAAAAATAAAACCTTTGGAACATGAAGAAACAAAATGTATGGAACCAGAGGCATCAGAGAGGAGAGGGATATGATTCAGTGCGAGTTGAAGATAATGTGTGAGCCAGAACTAGAAGCAAAAAAAAATATTTCAGTTCTAGTATGAATCTTTAATAAGGATAGTAAGTCAGAGATAAGGATAGGAGGTAGAAGAAGGATTAATACAGGGTCAGATGAAATAGAGGCAAAATGGCTAGTATACCTGTTCTCTATGACATAAAATATAGGTCTGGCATAGTGAGTTTCAGCGTTTCTCTATAGGCAGCATACTGGATAATACTGTGCATCTGCTCTAACTCATCTAAACAGAAAAAGAAAACCCACGAGTCATATCAATTAGTTCATTAGCACAAATGCAATAGGTCCTTTGTATATGTCCACAGACTTAACTCTTTTATATGACCCATGCAATCATCAGCATTGATGCTCTGTGTGCCACTTGTCTGGGGTTTACAATTACTTCTTTAAAGGCTGGAAAATAACAGACAAATAATCTTCGTTGAAAGTTTCTACAGATTAAATAGTCATCATCTTTCATGACATACCAGCATTACTGGATCTTTAGCTCCCTCATATGTCTCATGATACAGTATGTAACTACAGTGATTATTTCCTCTTCTATGTATCAAAACCCATTGTTACTTGACACACAGCCTGATTCTTCAAAAGCAATGAAAAAAATGAAAGAGGTTATCATCCCTGAGACCCCTTTGCAGATGAAGCTGGATGCTGTACCAGTATTCTGGGGAATGGGACTCTGCCATAAATTTCCTGGGAAACACTGGGCAGGAGTCGATGGGGCCGGATGGGATCCACCCGAGGGTACTGAGCGAACTGGCGGAGGAGCTGGCCAAGCCGCTTTCCATTATTTATCGGCAGTCCTGGCTATCAGGGGAGGTCCCAGTCGACTGGCGGCTAGCAAAAGTGACGCCAATCTACAAGAAGGGCCGGAGGGTAGACCCGGGGAACTATAGGCCTGTTAGTTTGACCTCAGTGCCAGGAAAGCTCATGGAGCAGATTATCTTGAATGTCATCACGCGGCACTTGCAGGGCAACCAGGTGATCAGGCCCAGTCAGCATGGGTTTATGAAAGGTAGGTTCTGCTTGACGAACCTGATCTCCTTCTATGACCAAGTGACATGCTTGGTGGATGAGGGGAAGGCTGTGGATGTGATCTACCTTGACTTCAGTAAGGCTTTTGACAACGTTTCCCACAACGTTCTCCTCAAGAAACTGGCTGCTCGGGGCTTGGACTGGCGTATGCTTTGTTGGGTTAAAAACTGGCTGGATGGCTGGGCCCAGAGAGTTGTGGTGAATGGAGCCAAATCCAGTTGGAGGCCGGTTACTAGTGGAGTCCCCCAGGGCTCAGTGCTGGGGCCGGTCCTCTTTAATATCTTTATCGATGACCTGGATGAGGGGATCGAGTGCACCCTCAGTAAGTTTGCAGATGACACCAAGTTAGGTGCGTGTGTTGATCTGCTCGAGGGTAGGAAGGCTCTGCAGGAGGATCTGGATAGGCTGGACCGATGGGCTGAGGTCAACTGCATGAAGTTCAACAAGGCCAAGTGCCGGGTCCTGCATCTGGGGCATAACAACCCCAAGCAGCGCTACAGGCTGGGAGAAGAGTGGTTGGAAACCTGCCTGGCAGAGAAGGACCTGGGAGTACTGGTTGATAGGCAGCTGAATATGAGCCAGCAGTGTGCTCAGGTGGCCAAGAAGGCCAACAGCATCCTGGCTTGCATAAGAAGCAGTGTGGCCAGCAGGTCTACGGAGGCGATTGTCCCCCTGTACTCAGCTCTGGTGAGGCCGCACCTCGAGTACTGTGTTCAGTTTTGGGCCCCTCACTACAAGAAGGACATGGAGGTGCTCGAGAGAGTCCAGAGAAGGGCAACGAAGCTGGTGAGGTGTCTGGAGAACAAGTTTTACAAGGAGCAGCTGAGGGAGCTGGGATTGTTCAGCCTGGAGAAGAGGAGGCTCAGGGGCAACCTTATCGCTCTCAATAGGTACCTTAAAGGAGGCTGTAGTGAGGCAGGGGTTGGTCTATTCTCCCATGTGCCTGGTGACAGGACGAGGGGGAATGGGCTAAAGCTGCACCAGGGGAGGTTTAGGTTGGATATTAGGAAGAACTTCTTTACTGAAAGGGTTGTTAGGCATTGGAATGGGCTGCCCAGGGAGGTGGTTGAGTCACCATCCCTGGAGGTCTTCAAGAGACATTTAGATGTTGAACTTAGTGATGTGGTTTAGTGTAGGACTTGCTAGTGTTAGGGCTGAGGTTGGACTAGATGATCTTAGAGATCTCTTCCAACCTAGACGATTCTGTGATTCTGTGATTCTGTGAGTGTCAAGCCAGACTTTTCCTTTCCCTCCCTGTTTTTTCCCAAGGATATGAGTCAGGCAGGAAGAGGTAAGCATAACTGTTTAGGGATTGAAGGCAGTGAAACCAGAGCAGTGAAACCAAGCAGGCAACAATTTAAAGAGCCTGTACCTACAGTGTTTGCCTATGCCCTGATGTAAGTATTCAGTACTCACAAATAAAACTAAAATAAATTATAGCTGTGATCTGAATAGAGATGGTGGTATAAAGAACTTATATTCCCTAAGCAGAAAATGAAAATAATAAAAAGCACCTCACATGCTCATTAATAATTGCAAAATTCTCAAATAATGTAGTGGAGAACAATATAAGTGAGTTCACGTCTGCAAAAAAGGATGTTTTCTCTGCATAGATGGTGAAGCCCTACACTCAACATAAGGACAATGTGAAACCTAAAGAGCTGCTTCTAAATTGCACACTATTTATATAGATTACTAGAAGAGGACTAGGTCCTGTGAAGAAAATAGTATAAGAAATATGTAAATTATTATTCAGGGAAAATTTTTCAGTCTAGAAGTGACCACAAAGTACGCATCCAAACAGACCAGTTTAGGAAAAAAAAATAAATCTGTTTCATCTGTTTCTTTGTAATAAGAATCTATTTTTTCTTCCTCTTGATAGGAAAAAAAAATAAATAAATCAAGTTTTCATGTGGTAAAGCCCTGTAGAAATTAAAAGTCCTCTCCTCTCCTCTCCTCTCCTCTCCTCTCCTCTCCTCTCCTCTCCTCTCCTCTCCTCTCCTCTCCTCTCCTCTCCTCTCCTCTCCTCTCCTCTCCTCTCCTCTCCTCTCCTCTCCTCTCCTCTCCTCTCCTCTCCTCTCCTCTCCTCTCCTCTCCTCTCCTCTCCTCTCCTCTCCTCTCCTCTCCTCTCCTCTCCTCTCCTCTCCTCTCCTCTCCTCTCCTCTCCTCTCCTCTCCTCTCCTCTCCTCTCCTCTTCTTCTGCAGTAGTTATAAAAGTACTTATAAACCAGGTATTGCTAAATTGTTATAGCCTCTAAGAAGGCTTTATGGACTTAGGTTGCTTAAACTTTCATATAAGAGTTCAAAATAAGAAGAGAGAGAGAGTAATAACAGAACCATTGGCTAGTCTAGTTCAAAGAGGAAAAATTATCTTCACCATGATATTGAAGCTATGTTGATTCAGAAGCCTGTGCACCTACATCTCAAGCTATTGTAGGTTAACATAGTAACTAACATACACATGACTTTCAGAGAAATCTATACTTCAATAAGTCTCCTTGGAAGGAAAAACATTTCAAAGTTACTGTGTGATTATAAAACCCTGAATGTTTAACACTCCTTAAAAGGATCCCTAATATCAAAAGTAGGAGTGAGGGTATGGTATTCATTACCTGTCCCTGAGAACTTTCGGAAAATATATTGGGTCAGGTCTACATCTCTGTTAGAGTTACTTAAGAGATGCCCTAAAAGGAAACATATTGGAGAAGTTCTTGAAGAGCTCCTGCCCGTGGGCAGTCCCCACAGGCTCAGTTTGGGAAGGACGGCATCCCATGGGAGGGACCCCACATGGAGAAGGGGCAGAGAGCGACCGTGAAGGAGTGGTGGAAACGAAGCATTAGCGACTGACTGAAGCCCCCATTTACCCATTCGCCTGCACTGCTTGGTGGGAGGACATAGAAGAGAGTGGATGGGGGGAAAGTGTTTTTAGTTTTGTTTTTAGTTTTTCAGTAAACCAAGAGTTCTACAGAATCCAGCTTTTTAATAATATGTAATAAATTATATTAATCTCCCTAGGCTGAGTCTGTTTTGCCCATGATGATAATTGTTGAGTGATCTCTCTGTCCTTATTTCAACCCTTAAGCCCTTTTCATCATATTTTCTTCCCCTTTCCCTTTGAGGAGGGGGAGTGAGAGAGCAGTTGTGGTGGAGTTCAGCTGCCCATCTGGGTAAAACCACCACAAATGTACTATGACATTGGTATTTCAGAACTTTCTAAAAACAAAAACAAAAGTAAAAATCAAAAAAGGAAACAATCAAACAAAACAAACAAAACCCCAAATAACACAGAACACCCAAAGTATTGCTGATAGAACGTAAATTTTAACCTAGAACAAATAGAGAAAGACCCACAATGATTCTCTTCTTCTGAGCCTACAGTGCATCCATTTTACCCCCTTTCTTGAGCTCTACCCATAATTTAATAATAGGAAAATGCACTTCAAAATTATTCCTTCACACAGCTCAGAGTTTCCCTTACCTGTAGAGGATTTAAACTAGCAAGGCTGAATTAGAGAGAAGTTTACTGTAATAAGGTGGGAGTAAATAAGGTGGGAGTAAATAAGGTTTACTCTAATAAGTCTGCTCACCTTGCTATATGACTAGTTCTACTGACTTCATCATCTCACACATTATGTGTTATATAGTTTAATTATCATTGAGCAGACGTGCTTGAATTTCTCAATCCACATTTTAGTTCCGGGATTTGACATGATGACAATGACTTAGATTAACTTGCTTTTTTTTTTAGAAGAAGAAAGCAGAAAATTGCTCTGATAAACAGTAGTGTAATTTGTCACTGAAATTGACTGTTCTGAAACCACGTTTGGCACAAATCTGCAAAATCAAGATAAGGATTAGAAAAGTGGTATGGAAAATTGATATACAGTCTTAGAGTAACTTTAAGTATCTGTAGGCCAGATACAGTAATTTTATTCTACATTTAGCTAACGCTAAATTCTCCCAGCTCCAGTGTGAAGGCTACGGAAGTTAAAGTCAGTTGTAATCCACTGTTGTTTCCTTGTGGAAATGTGAGCACATCAGGAAAGATCGTTTTGCAAATGCATTGTATTATAGGGTGCTTCATCTGAGATTCACAGACTGTTAAAAATCGGTTGAAGAAGCATTACGTTTACAGCATCTTCCTCTCATGCCATCTCCCAAGCATGCTCAGTTCTCTCAAATCTCTCAATACAGCCCTTCTGGTCCCATGGACTTTTATGGGTTGAGCGCTCACAAGTAATCTCTCATGTGATCCTCATACACTTTTGCTGTTTCTCCTTCTCCATACATTTACATACAGATGCATGAGGTGGTTGGGGTGATGGGGTTTCAAGCTGTTTGATCATTATAGGCCAGTGATAGGACAAGGGGTAATGGGTATAAATTGAACCACAGGATGTTTCATTGCCATATGAGGAAGAACTTTACGGTTCAGGTGACAGAGCACTGGAAAAGGCTGCCCAGAGAGGTTGTGTAGTCTCCTTCTTTGGAGATATTGAAAACTTGCCTGGATGCAATCCAGTGTAAAAAGCTCTATGTGACCCTGCTTGAGCAGGGGGGTTGAACTAGATGACCTCTGGAGCTCCCTTCCAACCTCCACCATTCTGTGATTCTGTGATTCTGTGATTCTGTGATTCTGTGATTCTGTGATTCTGTGATTCTGTGATTCTGTGATTATATATATACTTATATTTATATATATAAAGTGCCTATCACCATATTGATAAAGAGATTTTTCTTGAGCATATATCCCTGATCTTTGATTTCCATCTGTCTACTATTTCCTCATTAAGTGTGGGTCACAATTTCTTACCCACTTTTTCCTGTAACAGAGAATAGGGATGCATATGTCATTTCTCAATGCACTAAAATGTACAGGCCATATCAGGACAAAAAAAAAAAAAAAAGAAAAAAAAAAAAGAAAAAAAAAAGACCACAAACCGCAAAACCCTAGCTCCTTAGCTGTCTAAATTGCTTAGTAGCCTAAGTCAATTAGATAAATTAGATATCCTTGATATCTTTGCTGATGCAATCAAGGCTGGATAGTGATGTCCAGGGGTATTTTAACCAATTAAATTGAAGTATTCCATTGTGCATTGAAAGATATTAGCCAGTAGTACGCTGCCTGTGGAGTTGGCCATTCATGAGTTATTAATGTCACTGGCAAATTCTTACATTCCAATATTATTGGATTCTAACATATTACTGTGAGAGATTAAAAATAATTAACACTGAAAATAAAATTATAGCAGAAAATAAATAATTTATATCTGAATGTTAAATGCAAAAAATGGGAAAGAACACAATGTTTCATGTAAAGTCACAAAACAATGAAATCCCATTTTTTTAGCACATGGTATTTTTTTTTCTGTTCTTCATAGGACATAGAAACAGTACATGAAAAAAAAATGTCTGCCAGTTTTTAATACAGAGATCATAAAAAAAAATAAAAATATTACGATTCAAATAATTCACCTGAGTGACAGAACTTTTGCTAACAAAAAGTGGTTCATCATAGAAACATAGAATCATTAAGGTTGGAAAAGACCTTCAAGATCATCTGGTCCAACCATCACCCTACTACCAATAAATAAAATACTACCCCACTAAACCATGTCCCTAAGCACCAGGTCCAACCTTTCCTTGAACACCCCCAGGGATGGTGACTCCACCACTTCCCTGGGAAATCTGTTCCAGTGGCTGACTACTCTTTCTGAGAAGAAATATCTCCTACCTTCCAGCCTAAATCTACTCTGAGTTTCATGCTCATTCTGTCAATGCGAACTCAGTTAACTTACTGATGGTTATTGTACTACCTATCACAAAATATAAAGTAATTAAACATTATATCTACTAAATACACATTATCTAAGAAGTATTCTAGCAGTTTCTCAAATATGCAGGAGGCAAAATTGTACTCTTAAAATACTGTGTTGTTCCATTTTTACAGAAAGTGCCACTTCCAAAATGAAAAAGCATGCAACTGCACAGCTGTGAAAATACTATTTCTACCTGTCTTTCTGGTGGAATATTCCTTTAAAAATTGTATTCAGGAAGAAAACATCATTCAGGTTCATCACTATGTGTGTCTCCTTTAGTCCTTTCACTCAATTCTTCTGTAATCTTAATGTTACCATTGACAAACATCTTTTCCTTTTCCTTGTTCTGCTCATGTTTGAAAAATTTTTTCACTCTGTATGGATTCTTACTCTGGAGTTTTCAGACAAGATTTCTCCTCTGTTCTGTGTTTCTGTGTTCCCTAACAACTCCGAAAGCAGTGACTTTTGGTTGGACTCTGACATAAAATGTTTAATGGATTATCTAAAGCTTCAAGATAAGATTCATGATCACTAACTCAATTCATTACAATGAAATGTTTATTGGAAGGTTAAAACAAGCTGTCAAAAGTTCAAACATATAAATTTAATAATTTTCACTTCAAATGAGTGTCAAAACTGATATTTCTTCAATCTTGACTTCTTCCAAACATAGCAACATGTACATACAGTGTTTATATTATTTTTTTTCTGATTTATCATCAGAAAAAGTGACAGCAATTTATATATATATATATATATCATATTTTTATCTCTAGAAAGGATATCTCAATATCTTAATGAAGATGGTCGGTAGAATTTTCCCTGTTATGCATTATTTGATAGGAATCTTCTACTGGTACTTCACGGTTGTGGTGGTTTTTTTTTTTTTTTTTTCATTCATAGTAAAATATATTATTTTTCTTTGTCATCTGTATCTGAAATTCCATGGATTAAGTAATTTCCTATTATGTAGGAATAGAACAAAAACTATTCATGTGGTATGCTGATGAGAAACAGACTGATGAGCTTGGTCTCAAATTACTATATTTAATGTTTCAAATACTCATTTATGTTTTATTTTCCACCATGTCAACATCTTCTCAGGTATGTTTTAGAATTCTAGTTTTTATGACTCAGCTCTTGCATCTGTCATTCTGAATAATAAAAAATATGAATCAATCCCACATACTTCTTCACAACCATTTCAACATCAAGCAAGCACAATACACATTTCATGAAGCTCCTTAATTTATGTACTGAATATTTCTAAACAATTTTAGCACATACGTCTATTAGTATTTTTGTATTTTTTGCTATCTTGATACTTCTGGAATGAAGACTTTAATCTCTCCAGCATCTTGTTATTCCACATATTTTTTGCACCTTTTCTTCACTTTCTACTTTTTTGGAAATATCTTTTTTTTTTTTTTTTAACAAACCTGCTTTGTTTGTTGTTTGTTTGTTTATTTCTCCCCTCTTTGCCTTTATTTGCTAATTCCTAGTACTTACCATTTTTTGAATGTGAAAGACTCTAATTAAGTAACATTTTGCTGTTTTCTGCCTCATATTTTCACGTTCCTGTAATTCTGTTCTACTGTTTGAATATAGTGTGTAAGAAAGCTATTGTACAAGATACTGATGTAATGCCATAAATAGAAACAAAAAATGAAAAGTAACACTGAAGACATCCTACCAGATGCAAACCAGCAAGAAACTGAGCATTCACTGCATCAAAACTGTTTGCACTGGATGGAGAAAAAAATAATACCACCTATTCAGAAACTCAGATTATGAATAGACTGTGGTTTAAAAGACTGCAGTCTTGCAAGGAGTTATTATAGAGCACATTAAAAACTCAGAATGAAGAATTGGAAGGCTACTTAAAAGGTGTTACAGAAAAGCAGACACAAAAAGGATATCTCTGTAAACAAACACTTAGATAAGCTGACTAAAAACATTCCAAACAATTCTACGCAATAAAGGGGAGGATAAAGAACCAAGTGTCAGAAAGATTACTGAAAACTAAAAATTAAGGAAATGCAAACAAACAGATAACAGCACATGCCAGAATAGTAATCAGGCAATGGCAAGAAATAATTAGCGAATCAAAAAAAGAAATTAAGTATTTTTGACAGTGAACATAATTAAAGAAAAATATTTCACAAAGGGAATGAATTAAAGCTCTGAAGAGTCCCTGGGAAAAGCAGGTCATATGCTTTCAATCTGCAGTTACAAATTGGACAATTTTTAAATAGCACTATTTAATTAGAAATATTACTTGAAATGTGCTTGCTTTTTTTTCTTTTTTTTTTCTTTTTTTCTTTTCTTTTCCTTCTGTATGCACAGAAGGCAATAGGCAATGCTTCTAGTTGACTCAATTAAAAATTGACTTATGAAAAGCTTGCAGAATAGTTTCTTTTGCATATGTGGCTAACTCACCATCACTCTGATTTGTTCTGTCTTCTCTAGTGATAGTTAGATATCACAGATAAGCCAGCTATGTGGCACTGACCAATATTTTGTTCTGTTAACCACTAGATACTCACATATTTAGAAGCCTGTCTACTGCTGCTAAATTTGCAACACACTGTGTTTGCAAACTTGAAGACTATCTCCCAAATGTTTAAACTCAAGAAAATTAAAATGAACAAATGAAATAAACTGAACAAGTATTGCTGAAGTGGTTGGCCAACTGCATTTGTCTGTCATTGTAGGTAATACATTTAACACAACTCTTATTCTGGGTAGATTTAGGCATCAGCTGTAGATGATGCCTTTTCCAAGAACACAGCTAATATTTCAGTTTTAAAAAAACGAATTTATTTTTTTAAGGTGAAAAGATCTGAATGTTGTCTCAGATTTCAAAAAGCTTAATTATAAATGTGGCCTCATATCACTAGATACCTTGTTTATTAATATCCTTCATTCCCTCTTTTTGCAATATTCAATTAAATTCAATTTGAATTCTTATGAATGCCCTGTTTACGTACTTTTATATTTACATAAATTTATATATATTTATATATAATATACTATAAATATTTATATATTTATATATATTATATATTTATGTTTATATATTTATTATATACATTTTATATTTATATATTTATATATAAATATATATTTTATAATATTTTTTTTCTTTCCTTTTTTTTTTTTTTAATCTATTTTCAGTTTTACAAATAATCTCTTGCTTCTTGCATGTGGTACTAAGTGTTTGGTAAAACCACTATTTAGCATGGCATTGTTTCCACTCTGCCCTTTTATAGAATAAATGTGAACAGCTAGGTGTTTGTTAGCAAGGGGCAACAGAAGATGGGACTGATTTAGACCATCTTTAAACGTTAAAACATATGCCCTGAATTATTTTGCTCAAAAAAAGAAAGAAAAAAAAAAGAAATTTTTAGAGGAGGGCGTCAAAACATTCCATTGAAGTTAACATTGTCACAATTAAAAATGAAACAGAACAAAGTAAAAACTTTTCCATAGGTTTTGGAGCTGCTGACACTTTATGCATTTGTAACTTGTGCTAACACCATTCTCTCCGTCCCTCCACACATACACACACCCCTCTCCCCCCAAACAACATCCAAAAATAAAACAAACAAACAGAAAAAGCACACACACAAACAAACAAGAAAACCAAACCAACCCACCTTTAGAATTTCTAACATCTCCGAAGTGTTATTTGCACACCTCGGGACACTTGGAAAATTTCTATTCTCTTATGTTGACAAATGTGTCTTAAATACTGCTTGTGTAGAACTAACTGGAGGCTTATTTCCACTAAAATCAAAGGAAATCTTGGATAGGTGGAGTTGAAGGTCTGCTACTAAAACTGATGTGACAGGCTTAAGTTGAAGTATGGATCAGAACCAGTCTCTTACTGTCCTTTTTCTGACAGAGAATTTTCTTATACTGGGTTTATGTCTGAAAGGGGGAATACTGTTTAGCTTGCAACACTCTTTTACACAGAACTTGAAGAAGGCACCTTCTTTTAATACTCTTGCAAAGCTTATGATAGGAAACGTGAATGCTACAAATAAATACAGCTTGATTTTTGATACTATATATCATGTCCGATCCAGTGGCTGACTCAAAGCTTCGTTCACTTTGGAAACTTTTAACAAAGGTCTTTGTGGTGTGTTTTTTTGTGTGTTTTGTTTTGTTTTGTTTTGTTTTTCCATTATCTCTCAGTAATATTATGACTGCTGTGAATATTTTATACATGTTCCTTCCTGTGAGTTAGCTTGCTGCAAAGACAGAGTGACATTTGTTGTGAGTAGGTAAATAGTAAATGTCAGTCCTTGTTTTTCTGATGTCTGTTGTGAACTTTCTTTAGTCTTTGTGTCAGATAGGAAACAAAGGTGATGCTTTCTGGTTTGAGAAGTCGTATTACTTCAGCATAATTTTAGCAGAAAATCTGTAGTGATTCTCTGGGTCACTATTTCTGAATAACTTTTGCAGCATATAAAGAGACTACAGGCAAGATTTTTACAGCTCTGTGGTATACAGTGCAATTATTTATTGGCTATTATATATAACAGATACCTTCCTGCTAACTAGTGACTGGGCTACTCATTAACATGCTCACCTACTCAGACAATATAGCTGGCGAGTTTCTCCTGGTTTGGTGGTCATCAGTCCACTACTCCTTAAAAAAAGCCAGTCATTGATGTTTTCAAGTTGCTGTCTTTCAATTATTTATTTTCTTAAGATTTTATAGCTTCTAGCTCATATTATTCCTCTTGTGTCTTTGAGCTGCTAACAGTTGCCATTCTAAGTTTTTAAATTGCTTATCTCTAATTCTTCTAGCTCATGTAATTTTTCACGCCTTCCCCACAATTTTATCAATAGAACTGAATTAACTGTACACAGTTGTGCTGCTTCAGACTGGTGCTGGATTGCAGACGGCTCACAACCCACACAAATGGTTTCAGTTTCATCTTGAAAGTGTCATTGAACAACTCAACATTTTCTGCATTTCCATTTCAAAGCAATAAAAAGCAACAAATACAGAATAAACATACCAATAGCTTTAGATGCTTTTTGGGAAACCTACAAAGGAAGAACACTAAATCAGCAAATTAAAATCAATATTTCTGAGGAAATTTCTTGAAATATAAAGACTGGTTAAAATTATGCTATGTTTAATGATTGTCCTTCTAAAAATAAATAAATAAATAAATCAAAATGGAAAACAACAACAATAACAACAAAATATATCAGACGTAGTGAAAAGCTAGAAATATTAGTATTTTTAGATAAATAATTGTGATTCTGCAGTTTCTAACACTACAATTTTGATGGATCATGAACATTTCAAAATCTCTAAATGTAGCACTGAAAAAGGCAAAATGATTTCTGAATAATTTTCAACCCCCCCCCCCCTTTTTTTTTTTTTTACAAATGCACTGCTTATGAATTTGGGATGTATTTTAGGACATGATATGCATATTTCTGCATATTACAGTATAGTTGCTGTGCTAAAATTTAATACAGAAAAAAATTAATTTAATTTCAAAGCAACTTGCTCCATGATAAATCTTGCTGTGTCAGTACATGTCAACTACTATAATGGATACCCTTGCCAGATGAACAGTCTTCATGGTACCTTGTACTGAATAGGATACTGCAGTAAGGAAGCTGCCTATACAACAGGTTCTGCACTCTCACATATAAGCAGTTTCTGTAGCTGATTTGCTTCCTTAGATGGTAAAAATGCAAGATATTTGATTCTGAATATGACTTTTTTCTCATGTGACATTGACTTGGATTTTGCAGAAGATTTTTAAAGCCCACCAACTACTACTGAGGTTTTCATTTAACCTAAATATTAAAATAGAAGTGCACTGAAAAAAAGGCCATTGAAACACATAAAGTCGTTCAGCAAAAACACTCAAAAAATTTGCAAATTCAGAACTCCTTTGTCCAAGGTGGTTGTTGCCACTGAGTAAATCTGGGAGTTTCCTACCAGGTAGCCTAGTCATTCCCAATAGAAGACTGAATTCTCCAGTTGATAGTTATGGATTGTGAGAAGCCAAGGAAGAAGGGAGGAATTTCAGACCAAATTCTTGGCACTGATAACTGTAATCACTAATCACTATGGATCAGTTGTGCTCCAAAGAATTGTTTTTTTTTCTAAATTATTATATAAAAGGGAAACTGAAATATGCTCTCAAAAGCCTAGCTTCTGGCTTACACTTTTTATCTTTGTAAAATTTTTCAAATACTGATAACTTTAAAATGACTGTGGTTGATGACTGTATAAAACCAAGTTCTTCAGTATATTGTCAGTACATTATACCCTCAGTTTTCATTAAGAAAGTGATAAAATATTCCTCTGGCTCTGTTTTTGAATAGAACCAGCTGTAGCTTCTCTGTTCTGTTTAGTATTTGGTTTTGCTAATATGTGCTGGACACATTAAAATTCAGCATTTAAGGACTTCTGAAACTTAATCATTTACTTTGGGGGTTCTAACCTGGCTGTGCTACAAATGAGAGTAGCAATCTCAGCATTGCTAAAATGGTAATAGTTCCAAGCATTAACACAAGCAGATTTGTTGTTGATTAAAGGAACTTTTTAACAATCACTTAGGCTTCTATACATTTTAAGTACCCAACATTCATGCTGAGCTTTAAAAAAACACATTCCAAAGGACTACTCTAAAATCATACTAGATCAGATTTTGTGCATTTTGTTCCTTTCATGGTTCTGGGCCTGAGCATCAGATTAGAACTATGTAGGAATACACAGCTAACAACTATTCTAATTAACTGTAATTAAATGTAATGCAATTCAATTAAATGTAATTAAATTAAATGCACCCATTTCTATTTAGAATATGTAATGAGAACAATACTTGTAACCAAACTCTTGTTTCCACAGAGAAAAGTAAATAAACATTAAGAAAGCTCTTTTGTCTGTTCTTTTTCCAAATCCATTTACATCAAATTGTTATGGTTTCCTAAATAAAGTTGTTTTCTATGGTAATAGGCCTAAAGCTTTAGTCACCCCAAACTTTGTATTTGTGGTTTCATAGCTTAGATTTCATTGTCTAGAATCTAAATAAAAGTAGCAGCTTTAATCAGATAGATGTGATTTTTTTTTTTTTTTTTTTTTTACTTCTCATATAAATGCTGCTTTTTTGGAATAAAGCAAGAAGAGTTTATATTCAGTTGTTTATACATCTGCCAACTCTTAGAATATCCTGCTCATATTGGATAACCTCTTTTGAAACATTCTGGTCATCTTTTTTTTTTAATTTTGAGCACTGAAAGTCCTGAGCCCCTTGTACTATTTAGTTAACTAGCAGAGTTAGTGTAAGTCACAAAAAGATATGTAGACCATATATTACACATTTATGAAAGTTCTAGGAGCACTTTTTTTTTTTTTTTTGAAAGCAGTAGTTTCATTGAAACATGCTATAACCAATATAATATTGTATCTTGGTCTGCTTGTAAATAGGAAAACTTTTAGTTATTCAGCCATCTGAAGGTTTATGGTTAGCTGAATTCTGCGTTGCATTCACCAAATCACTAGTAGACAGAGATTTTTAGTTTTTCAAGAGTTACTTCAGGTCCTGCTCACAGAAGCTCAATGCAGGCCAGCCACCTAAGCTTTTAGACAGCTTTTAAAGCAATTTTAGCAGACTACATTAAGCACCATGTTTCCATGACTACCATGCTCCCAAGACCACTGCTAGCTGGTTTAATGCTAGCTCAATAGATCTACATGAGTGGCATCCTCTGAGGTGGTCATGACCTTAACAAAATACCAGCCTTCACCCAGTAAACCCCTCTGAATCAAAGCCAAACAAATCAACCTTCAAACAATACAACTTTAATAAAAGACCCCCCTCCACCACCAGAAATTCTGTCCTGAAAATGGAGAAATGCCAGATATTTTGAAAAGTTTATTAAAGGGCTCCATGGCAACTTATTTTTCATGGATAGGGCTTAGATTTAGAAAGAAATGGCAAAAGATGTTATTAGATTTCATTTCACATAATTTTCATCTGGCAATGAGAAGTGCTCTGGCAGTGACGGCCTGTTGCTATGGTGAGGTTGTGGGAGCTCCAACATCCCCCACCAACTGCCTTAAAGCAGCTTCTGTGTGAATAAGGAATGTCCCAAACAGCTGTTCTTTCTACTTGCTTAAGCTTCTTAACAAGCATTTTGGCTGGTAAACTGGACTTTCTCATCTTAAATCATGCAGGCATCACTGGAGTAAAAATTTACTGTGGTTACGTTAATTCTGCTCTACAAGTCCAATGCTCTGTATGCAAGAACATCTGGCTTTTAAGGATATCTCATCTTAACAGTGAAGAAGTATAAAAGACAAAAAAACACACATACCTTATGGAGCTGTAGATATCAATGAGTTAAAAACAAACAAGCAAACAAAAACAGAGGAAAGGCCAGCAGGTTGAGGTAGGTGGTTGTCCCCCTCTATCTGCCCTCATGAGGCCTCACTTGGAGTACTGCATGCAGCTTTGGGGGCCCCAGCACAAGATAGACATGGATGTGTTAGAACAGGTCCAAAGGAGGGCCACGAGGATGATCAGTGGGCTGGAGCACCTCTTCTATGAAGAAAGACTGAGAGAGCTGGGGATGTTCAGCTTGGAGAAGAGAAGGCTCTGGGGAGACTGCGCTGTGACCTTTTAATGCTTAACAGGGGCTTATAAAAAGACAGAGAATGACTTTTTACTCAAGAAGATGGTGATAGGACAAAGGAGATGGTTTTAAGCTAAAGGAGGCAAGATATAGATTAGGTGTTAGGAGGAAAATCTTTATTCAGGGGGTGGTGAAGAACTGGAACAGGTTGCCCAGAGAAGTTGCAGATGCCCCATCACTGGAGGTGCTGAAGAGCAGGTTGGATGAAGCTTCAAGCAACCTACCTAGTGGGTGGCATCCCTGCCCATTTCAGAGGTGTTGGAACTAGATGATCTTTAACGTCCCTTCCTACCCAAGCCATTTTATGATTCTATGATTTACTCTATGATTGATTCTATGATTGATTCTATGATTTCATGATTCTTTGAAAGGGGGAAGCATAATTATTGTAGGATTCATGGGAAACAACAATCATTACGAGATATTTGTGGGACTTTGTGGGATGGTGTGAAACTTACCATGGTATGTTTTAAGGGACTGTGCAAACCAGTCAAACTCATTATGGAATAATTAAGAGAAAGGGAAGGGAAATAATAAATACAATACAATACAATACAATACAATACAATAGCTTTGTTCTGAGCTGGTAGGAATATCTGTGGTATTCAACAGCTCTGAAAATTTCTGGGAGGGAAGGGAAGGGAAGGGAAGGGAAGGGAAGGGAAGGGAAGGGAAGGGAAGGGAAGGGAAGGGAAGGGAAGGGAAGGGAAGGGAAGGGAAGGGAAGGGAAGGGAAGGGAAGGGAAGGGAAGGGAAGGGGAGGGGAGGGGAGGGGAGGGGAGGGGAGGGGAGGGGAGGGGAGGGGAGGGGAGGGGAGGGGAGGGGAGGGGAGGGAAGGGAAGGGAAGGGAAGGGAAGGGAAGGGAAGGGAAGGGAAGGGAAGGGAAGGGAAGGGAAGGGAAGGGAAGGGAAGGGAAGGGAAGGGAAGGGAAGGGAAGGGAAGGGAAGGGAAGGGAAGGGAAGGGAAGGGAAGGGAAGGGAAGGGAAGGGAAGGGAAGGGAAGGGAAGGGAAGGGAAGGGAAGGGAAGGGAAGGGAAGGGAAGGGAAGGGAAGGGAAGGGAAGGGAAGGGAAGGGAAGGGAAAACTTTTGCATGTGTGTGTTTGTTTATGTACAAGTTCTGCTAGCTAACTTGAAACTGAACTATCTGGGGAGCAAGAGAAGACCACTCCTGAAAAAAATCCAAGATAAGAGCCAATTATTGGGTAAAAGATCCACCGTATGTATACTGCATAGACCTAAAAGACATGCTAGGGTTCAAGAGACTACTGGTGTAAGTGAGCTTGTGGGAGTGAGGGTAGGTATATGTTCCATTAATGAACTTCAGTGGCAATCAGAGTTACCAGAATTGCAAAGGATATCTCTCTTTTCATGAAGAGAGAACAAGGTAGCTGGTGTGCAGCTCTTGGCTGCCTCAGCTACCTGCCTTTGGGTGCCTGCATTTTTTTCCCCTTTCCCTTAATATTTTATCTAGTTCACAAGCCCGAGTTTTGGTGTGTACTTTTGGATCAGGAACTGTGATAGTGTGTAGTGATGACTCTGTTCTTTAGACTCCCCCTTGCCTTCCAATTTTGGAGTTTGGTTGGGTTGAAAATGTATTTACCACAAATATACAGTGAGAAATTTCTTCTTCTGTGCAAGTAAATTATAGATCTACCTGAGCTGTAATGCCTTGAAGAGTTATTGTAAAGACCTGAAGCCTGGGAATCTCAAGTACTGCAGGTAAAAGCTGATGATAAGAGGTACAGTGGGATAGTATGACCTCACTTTTCTCACCTAACCCAACATTGCAGTTTGCAGAGAAAGTAGGGCAGCCAGTGACAGTCCTTAGTTGTTTTGTTGTTGGTGGTGTTGGTGTTTCTTTCTTTTCCCCCCTCTTCATAAGAGGGACTATCTTTCTGTAAAAAAAGTCACGTTTCTGTAAAAATGTACAGGTGAAAATGCAGTATACTAAATGTTATGATTTGATTGCAATATAGCTGTAGCAATGTGATGTTGTTCCGGTAAAGAAAAATTGATTGCTGGTAGTACTTCATTGTTTATCTTTCTCCATTCTGTGAAGGCTCTGTGATATTGGCTGTAAGAAAAGCAGTGATGAAGTATAGAACCATAGAATCACAGAATCACAAAATATCCCAAGTTAGAAGAGACCCACAAAGATGACTGAGTCCAACTTCTGGCTCCACAAAGAACTACCTAAAAATCACACCATATTTCTGAGGGTGTTGTCCAAATTCTTCTTGAACTCTGACAAGCTTGGTACCATGACCACTTCCCTGGGGAGCATGTTCCAGTGCCTGACCACCCTCTCAGAGAAGAATCTTTTCCTAATGTCCAACCTGAACCTCCCCTGATGCAGCTTCAAGCCATTCCCTCGGGTCCTATTGCTGGTCACCAGAGTGAAGAGATCAGGGCCTGCCCCTCTGCTCCCCTTATGAGGAAGCTGTAGACTATGATGAGGTCTCACAGAACCACAGAATCATTTAGGTTGAAAGATCACCTAGAGCCACCTTTAGGTTGTCTCCAAGATCACCTAGTCCAACCTTTGACCTAACACTAACAAGTCCTCCACTAAACCACATCACTAAGCTCAACATCTAAACGTCTTTTAAAGACCTCCAGGGATGGTGACTCAACCACTTCCCTGGGCAGCCCATTCCACTGCCTAACAACCCTTTCAGTAAAGAAATTCTTCCTAATATCTAACCTAAACCTCCCCTGGCGCAACTTTAGCCCATTCCCCCTCATCCTGTCACCAGGCATGTGGGAGAATAGACTAACCCCCACCTCACTACAGCCTCCTTTAAGGTACCTATAGAGAGCGATAAGGTTGCCCCTGAGCCTCCTCTTCTCCAGGCTGAACAATCCCAGCTCCCTCAGCTACTCCTCATAAGACTTGTTCTCCAGACTCCTCACCAGCTTTGTTGCCCTTCTTTGGACATGTTCCAGGGCCTCGATGTCCTTCTTGTAGTGAGGGGCCCAAAGCTGTACACAGTACTCGAGGTGCGGCCTCACCAAGGCCAAGTGCAGGGGGACAATCACTTCCCTAGACCTGCTGGCCATACTGTTTCTTATACAAGCCAGAATGCTGTTGGCCTTCTTAGCCACCTGAGCACACTGTCAGCTCATATTCAGCCAACTATCAACCAGTACTCCCAGGTCGTTTTCTGCCAGGCAGCTTTCCAACCACTCATCTCCCAGCCTGTAGCACTGCTTGGGGTTGTTGTGTAGCGGCAGAGGAGCCCCTCCAGCTACCGGTCCTGCAGCGTCTCACTCAGGTGCAGGGGGCGCAGTTCCTCCACAGCATGACTTCCTGATTTTCTCTAAACAACCCTAAATTTCTCATGCACGTTCCCACTGTCTCTGGCCAATTTCCACCTTCCCTGGTATAAGTTGTTCCTCAGTTTCTTGTTGTGTCCTTATCAATGGTGGAACGCAAAAAGCAATATAACTTCCCAAGACTCATTTTGGAGAATTAGAAAGCAGGTAACAGCGCTGGGTATGTGCGGGATAAATTCCACCAAATACGTACAGCTAAGCAAGACAAGAAGTACTTATTTATGGTATGGTGATATACATATTCATGACATTCACAAGAAAGGGCAGGATTTATGTTAATAGTTTCTCAGACCTAATTGTCCCTAGTCCCTCCTACTATTGCAGGTGCAGTAACCTCTGGTGGTTGCTCTTTGGGTCTTTCTGATGAAGGCTCATAGTTTTCTTTATCTTGTACTTCTCTCCTTTCCATTTTGCACATGCTCAGTCATTGTTTAACTGCTTCAGCAGTTTTGATTTTTTATAAACTCAGCTAACTTAATTAAGTTCTACTTTGGGCACCGTGTTCCTTCTTCAGCCTGGATTTTGTGGACAGAGGTGAGTCTTTTTATCACGTTGTCCTGGATCTGGCTGGGATGTTAACTTTCCCTGCAGCAGCCCATACAGTGCTGTGCTCTGCACATGTAGCTAGAACAGCACTGGTATCACACCAGTGTTGTGTCTGATGCTGAGCAGTGCTGGCACAGCATCAGGACTCTCTCTAACCCTCCCAGAGTCAGCAGGCTATGGGTGCACAAAAAGTGAGAAAGGAACATCACCAGGGCAGCCGACCTAAACCAACCAAAGGGATATTCCATACCATATGATGTCACACTCAGCAATAAAAGGTGGCAAAAGGAAGAAGAGGGGTGGGCTCTTGTTGTGAAAATGTTTGTCCTCCTGAAAAACAGCTACGTGCATTGAGGCCCTGCTTCAAGGACATGGTCAAGCATCACACATTTGTGGGAAGTAGAGAGTAATTTATTTCCTCTGCACTTCCACACAGCCTTTACTTGTTTTTTTGTGTGTGTTTTTTTCTTCCCCTTTTCCCCTCCCTTTTCCACTTTCCCTTTTTTCCCTTTAGTTGTTTAATTAATAATAATCCATCCTTAATAATTATTTTTCCCTTTAATTAAATTATCCTTATCTCAACCCATGAGTTGTTCTTTCCTTTACTTCTTCCCCTCCTCTTCTGAGGAGGGGGAGTGAGAGAGCCGTTGTGGTGGAGTTCAGCTGCCTAGCAAGGTAAAACCACCACACACGTGAGGCCGATACAACAATTGAGCAATTTCATCAATCCCTTCAGGTTATTCTTACACATTTTGTGTTTTATACTCGTTGTTTACATGGTTTCTTCAGGATGTCTCCAATGCTCAGGTGTCCAGCTGCACGTCAAGGACATCCCTGGCTCCCAGGTGCGGTTCCCAGGCTGCAGGCCGACCTCCTGGCCTGGATCCCAGCCTGGCAGACATTGCTCCTGTCAGCATGGAGCAGCCATCTCACATCAGCATTTTCTCACAACAGTCAGGTGACCTCTATCAGTGCTGCCATCAGGGGCACCCCGAGACCCTTGTGATGCGACCACAAAGTCACTGTCACCCTATGACCTCACAAAAGGTGGCTGGCAATAAGTGCCCTGGGCATTGCAAGGAACTGTAAGAGCAACAAACTGTCTGAGAAGGAGGAATTGCTCTGGGAAAGGTGTCATTCTCAGAGACTAGGAAGCATTGGTGTCTATCAGTGCTATGTAATATAATGGACAGAAAACAGTTTTTCTAATCATATGCCAAGGCACATTTGCATATATTCTACCTTCTGTGCTTTTCTCCTCATTACAAGCACATTTATTTACAAATATGTTCTTTAACTTTGAATCCAGGATCTTTGCAAAATTATCTCTTTCAAAACATGGACTTCATCACTTTGTAGTCTCATATACGCATATTCACGTTGGGTTGCACACTGGACAGCATTTGTAGCACTTAAAAAAAAAAGAAAAGAAAAAAGAGATGCACATGAATTGAGTACTCTTTCCTCAGGTTGTTTATAGATAGCACAGGTAGCACACACCACCTACTAGAGAGTTTTCCAGTGTTTTTCAGTACAGGCCTATTTTCAGTTGATTGTAATTTTGTCATAATTTAAATATAGCTTAACTATGAAAAAATTACACATCAGGTGTGTGCCTTAGGCTGAGGATTATGTTCTTTTGTTTTCAAAGGTAAAATGCTTCAGTAGTTTCTGACAAGACTTGAGAAAACTCACTTCTTTGATTAACCATCTGCATCGGTCTTAGAACTTGATGCACCTCAGACATATCCTCCACCTTTTCTACAAGTCTCCGTAGGTACATGGCTACCTTACAAGCCTGGGGGATAGTGGCTAGGTATATTAGGCAGCCTCACAATAGAGGCTCTAGCTACTTATAAAATAGATAAATCCTAAATTTTCCACAAAGTTTGTATCTATGCTGAAAATGACTTGCTCTGCAACTGCTGCAGATCGTGCTTGTACCAAGCATAGGCATCTGTATTTAAAGAAAACATATTTGTCTGTCAACTTCTCAACTGTCATCCCTACTATTGATTCCAAAGAATGTGGGTGAGGCTCCTGATTTGAACAAAGAACAGCACTGAAAACCTAAAGACAGTTTGGAAGGATGTGTAGATTTGGCCATGGAACATGGGAAAATGTCAGGGGAGGGTCCAGAATGTGTTCAATTGAAGTCTACAGTGTACTACACATGCTCAAAGTGGCCAAATCAGGTTTGAACAGGAAAAGTTATTTTTGACTTTTTTCAAATTTATGCATATTTGACTTTCCTATTTTATTTTTTTCTGTTAATAAGCTGTCTTTTTGCATGCATGCCAGTACATATGAGAAGCAGATTGAGCCTATCCTGGCATACAAATCAAAGCTTCCTTCCAAGCCAAACAAAATAATTATAAAAAATGCACTGTTTGCTTACCCCCCCACACCACTCTTGGTAGGGGTATATATACTGAAGCAGCAGTGCAGATAATCTTATGGGCACAAGGCCCATACATTAGGAAAGACACAAACCCAAGAGTAAGACTTTACATTCAACACCTGCTGCCACCTCTGAGATTAGCATTAAATTGATGTTTATTCTCTTGGACACACTCAAAAATTCCTTTCTTCCTACAAGGCATTTTGCAATTTCTGATGAATTACCTTACACTGCCATGACCAAAACTGGTCATCTTTCAGGCTGACTGTAACTGTCATAATGGACATTGCTATCTAGAAGTTTTTTCTAATGTTAACATCAAGAAAACCACTAACCAGCTACGGAAGTTAGTATTAACAAAAACCGTTGCCCCTCAAACTCCGAGAGGTGATATATATCAACAAGCTGTCTCAAAAAGCAATTGTAGCTTCATTCACTACAGCTCAAGCGATTCTTACTGAAACAAGAAACTGTAAAGGTATTACTATCTGCATTCATTCAAATAGTAAGACTGAGCAATGCTTTAATTGTCTTCCTACTGCTACTGTAAAGGTTTCTGCAAGAACCAAGTAGCTTTTGTAAAGTGCATTTATGCATTCTATAGAAATTGCTACCAAGGCATGCCAAAATTTTAGGGTTGTGTATGCTTGTAGCACCTGTGAAGTTTTGTTTGTTCTTCCAGAGATATTTATAAATGTTTCCATATAGCTCCTAACCTTTGGATTAACACATGAAAGTAGAATAGCACCACACATTCACATTTAGGTTATATAAAATATACAAACAGTTTTGTTAATTAAACTAGTCCACGGATTTTTTTCCTTTATTTTCATGCACTTCCTATACTGCAATTATCTCTGCTTTCTCCAGTCTACACTTTCTTCAGTCTTTTTCCCTGCAAAACCTTCCGTTTTCCCCACAACCTTTAAAATCACCTATCTCCTTCCTTGCTTCCTGACACGCAGTAACTTCTGCCATCCCCAAACCAGCTCCAAACTGCCTGGATGTTGACTGGTCACCAATACAAACGTGCTACTTGGCCAGACAGCAGATTAGTGCTCCCTCTTAGGGGACTGCTGAGCTAAACATTTATTTGGATCTCTCTTGTATCCAGCCTCTGTTTACAGCGTCACTGCACGCTCTGCCCCTTCAGGTAACTCAGCTGAAAGGCTGGAATCATACAGAGCGCCTCGCAGGCACACAGCATGATCACAGACTTCCTAAGAGTCAGTCTAAAATATTCCACATGAAAATTAATCACTGAACTTACAGCAATTCATAAAAAAGTAAAAACAACTTTCAAGCTTCTTATATATTAAGGTCACTACAAGAATTGAAAATCCGGTAAAAACAAAAACAGAATCCTATTGCCACCACTATGTTAAATAAATAAATAAATAAATAAATAAATAAATAAATAAATAAACCTTGTTCCTTAACTGTTGCCAGATTCTCCTCTGCTCGAAACTGTAGCTGAGAATAAACCAGGACTTCTGTGGTTCATATGCAGCTGTTGTACAAAATGTGTTACAAAGGAGCCAAGCTAGTTCTGATGCATGACAAGATGAGTTATGTTCCCCTCAGCTAGGAGTGGCCTATTATACTCTTTATTCATAAATTTACTGTAGTAAATTTACTGTCTTGCCTTACTCTCCTCTTCTCTAGGCTGAACAAACCATGTGAATGAAGCCACTCCTCACGTCTTCCCCTTTATACACTTCACCATATTTGTTGCCCTTGCTCTGGATGCTCTCTAACAGTTTTATGTCTTTTTTATATTGTAGTGCCCCAAACTGCACAAAAGTACTTGAGCTGAGCGTAGAGTAGAATTGGACAATCACTTCTTTCAGCTGGCTACCAATGCTGTGCTTGATGCACCTCAGGTGGCCCTTTTGGCTGCCAGATCACACTGCTGACTCATATTCAACTTGCTGTCAAACAGAATCCCCAGTTTCCTGTGTATCCTCTGTCAGAGGATTTAACTTCTTTTACATCTTGATTTACATCTATAGTGCTATTTATACACCCAGAGTAAAATTAGCTAGATGTAACCATTTGCAAGGAAGAATATGGCCACTGTTTGGATTGAATGAAGCATATGAAGTAGGATTCATCTACCCTTGAGACATTTCATCTTCTCTACTATAATGTATTCTTTGATTCATTGAACTGAGATCAACAATCAAACCATAAACACTTGCCTAGAAGAGTCAAAATATAATGCTTGTCTAATTGCCTCTCTCAGACCACAGAAAAAGGCTACACAAGGATTTGATGCCAAATATTTATTAAGTTATAGAAACTAGATCTTAATGACCTAGAATTTTCTGGAACATAAATAAATAAATAAATAATGAAAAATCTGCCATATATAAGCACCTATAAAAAGACAGAAAAATAAAATAAAGGTAAGCCAAAGCTGGAAACGTCATAGTATGGATGGTGCTTATGAAAAACAAAACAAAACAAAACAAATGCTATTTACCAAATGTGAAAATCTTTCTTCAAAAGAGAATGAAAGAAATATGTCTAGGTGTACCAAACACAAAAGCTGAGTCATTAATAGGTCCATGAGAAGTGTTCTGGGGCAGATGTTTTCCTTTGACCACTCAAGCAATGCACTTGGAGCAAAAATATTAATGCAGTTTCTAAATAGTAACAGTTACTCCTCACATCATTTTTACGTTTACTAAAAAAATGCATAGCATTTTCATATGACTATTGTTATATCATCTGTCACCAAAAGTTCTAACAGTTTTCAATGTTTGTGTTTTTTCTTCTGCTCCTCTCTGAATTAAATAACTCATGATTTGTCCTACATTCTGGCATAAACGAAATAAGCTCACTTGTGTTTTTTTTTTTTGTTTTTTTTTTGTTTTTTTTTTTCCTCCCAAATTATTAGCTAAAAGAACACTTAATTCAAAGATCCAAAGATAGAGTGGAAATTCATATTACTGGTTGAAGTAAGTCATTGGTGGTATAAATGGTAATCTCACTACTGTAGTTACAACAATCTGGAAATAGAGTAAGATTTGAAAGGAAAAATGAAGATCAGCTTTATTCAGACAATAGTAATACTCCTACTCCAGCCTGTGATGGGATCCTCTGAAGACTCATTTTAAATGCTACACAAGAAAGGGAGAATGCACGGAGAAAAATCAGCTATATATCAAGATATAACTTCATGGTTAAGAAATAATTTGTGGAGGGAAGCGAGTATGAGATGCTAATCTACAAAATCATGAGTGACATAGGGTGAATGGTGGTTGACTCTTCACTTTACCTTCCCGGATAAGCACTAGGGAACATCAATAAAAGTTGCCAGCAGTCATGTTAATAAGAAATAAAAGGAGATGACTTCACATACAAGGGTAATAGAATTGTGGAGCTAAAAGATTATTTATTTATTTATTTTAAGAGAAGACTGGACAAGGGGAGCCTGGAAGAGAGAGAAGCCCTCTAAATATTATTAAATAGGCAACCTGTTTCAGTGTAGAAGATCGCATGAGCTGGAAATAGGCAATTGAAAAGTAATCATTGGACTCACTATTGTGGGCCATGTTCACAGAATCACAGAATTGCAGGGGTTGGAAGGGACCTCGAAAGATCATTGGGTCCAACCCCCCTGCCAAAGCAGGTTCCTTAGAGCAGGCTGCCCAGGTAGGCATCCAGACGGGCCTTGAATATCTCCAGAGAAGGAGACTCCACAACCTCCCTAGGCAGCCTGTTCCAGTGCTCCGTCACCCTCACTGTGAAGAAGTTCTTTCTCATGTTGGTGTGGAACTTCCTGTGCTCTATCTTGTATCCATTACGCCTTGTCCTGTCCCCACAAACCACTGAAAAGAGGTTGGCCAAATCCCCCTGTCTCCCACACCTCAGGTATTTATACACATTGATGAGGTCCCCTCTCAGTCTTCTTTTCTCCAGGCTGAACAGAGCCAGGTCTCTCAGCCTTTCCTCATAGGGAAGATGCTCCAGGCCCCGTATAATCTTTGTGGCCCTCCGCTGGACTCTTTCCAGGAGATCCCTGTCTTTTTTGTACCGGGGAGCCCAGAACTGGTCACAGTACTCCAGGTGAGGCCTGACCAGGGTAGAGTAGAGAGGGAGGATCACCTCCCTTGACCTGCTGGCCACGCTCCTTTTAATGCACGCCAGGATCCCATTGGCCCTCTTGGCCATGAGGGCACACTGCTGGCTCATGATCAACCAGTTGTCCACCAGGACCCCCAGGTCCTTCTCCTCAGAGCTCCTCTCCAGCAGGTTGTCCCCCAGCCTGTACTGGTATGTGTGGTTGTTCCTTCCCAGGTGCAGGACTCTACACTTGCTCTTGTTAAACCTCACTTGGTTTCCTCCTGCCCATCTTTCCAGCCTGTCCAGGTCTCGCTGAATGGCAGCACAGCCTTCTGGCGTGTCAGCCACTCCTCTCAGCTTTGTGTCATCAGCGTATTTGCTGAGGGCATACACTATTCCCTCATCAAGATCGTCGCTGAAGATGTTGAACAAGAGCGGACCCAGCACCAACCCCTGGGGAATGCTGCTAGTCACAGGTCTCCACTCAGACTCTGCGCCGCCGATCACCACCCTCTGAGCTCGGCCAGTCAGCCAGTTCTCAACCCACCTTACTGTCCACTCCTCTATTCCACACTTTCTCAGCTTTGCTATCAGGATGTCATGGGAGACAGTATCGAAAGCCTTGCTAAAGTCAAGGTAGATGACATCCACTGCTCTCCCCCCGTCTACCCAGCTGGTGATGCCATCATAGAAGGCAATGAGGTTGGTCGAGCACGACTTCCCCTTGGTGAATCCATGCTGACTACTCCTCATAACATTCTTCTCTTCCAATTGCTTGGAGATGGCATCCAGAACAAGCTGTTCCAACACCTTTCCAGGGACAGAGGTGAGACTGATTGGCCTGTAGTTTCCCAGATCCTCCTTCTTGCCCTTCTTGAAGACCAGAGTGACATTGGCTATCCTCCAGTCTTCAGGCACCTCTCCTGTTCTCCAGGACCTTTCAAAGATGATAGAGAGTGGTTTGGTGATCACCTCTGCCAACTCCCTTAGCACACGTGGATGCATCCCATCAGGACCCATGGATTTGTGTGCATTGAGCGCACTCAGACGCTCCCGAACCACTCTCTCGTCAACCAGGGGGGAGCCCTCCATTTCCCAGACCCTTTGTCCTCCCGCCAAGGTCAAGGAGTCCCGAGGGCGGGGGGGGGGAGTCCTTGAAGCAAAGACTGAAGCAAAGAAAGCATTCAGTATCTCCGCCTTCTTGGCATCTCCCGTTACCAGGACAACCCCCTCGTTCAGCAAGGGACCCACATTATCCCTAGTCTTCCTTTTACTGTTTACATACTTAAAAAAAACCCTTCTTATTATCCTTTATCTCTTTTGCAACCCTCAACTCTAGGTGGGCTTTAGCCTTCCTCGTCGCATCCCCGCAGGCCCTGACTACACTTCTATACTCCTCCCAAGAGGACAGGCCCTTTTTCCACATTTCATAGACCTTCCTCTTCCTTTTGATCTTATTGATGAGCTCCTTGCTCACCCACGCAAGTTTCCTGCCCCCCTTCCCTGATTTCCTATTCTTGTTATTGCTCTTCTCTTAAAACCAGATTTCGACCAATATTTGAAACAGGATTCTGGCCAAGATGAAGATCTGGGCTGTTAGTCTGAGCTATTAAGTATAACTGTTTTGAAATATGTAACAAAATGCTTCCTTAAAATGATAAAGCTACAACAATTTGAACAATCTTGAACTATTTCATTACAGCTAAATAAGAGTAAATTACAGATAAAGAAGAATATATTGCAATAAACTTATGTGTGTATGTTAAAATCAATTTTAGACATTTATGTGGAACAACTCATGCTGATCCAGTTTTGTGGTAATAAACAAACATTCTCACTTCTTGGAAGCATGGCAAGAACCTTCTTTTATTCATGCAACTAGCTGTATTGTAATCAATAGAACTGAAATCACTCAAGCTCACAACAGAAGTCACTGAAGCTGCAGTGGCAGAATTAGACCAACTTTGTTTCAACAAAGAAAGCAGACAAGAAGACAAAGCTAGCTCAATGTCAGAGTTATTTTCTAAACAGCTCATATGAGACCTAAAATTTTATCTGTGGAACTTGGATCACATACCCACTGTCATCAGCTGAGCTATTCTAATACTTACAGGAGCTAACAATCTGGCCTCATCCCTTTACTGCCACCTGCTACTGGCATGAAGCTGAATCAGCTTTATGAACTTAAATTGTTCACATTTCTTTGCATCCTTTGCACAATCTTTTGAGAAACTGTACCTATTCAAAATCATGGAAAATTTAAATATACATGGTGAACACAGGAATATGCCTCAACTATACTGTTTGTAACAATAGAGAAAGCACTATATACAGAGAATTAAAAAAAACATTTTTTCAACATGTTATGAAATTCATAAAATATTTCCCATTTCATTCACTTCTGCTGTGATACTAAGAATATAATGAGGCATTTCTATATGCCTTAAAGGACTAATTGACATGAAGAAGGTAATGTGCAGTTTCATTCACTTCTGCTGTGATACTGAGAATATAATGAGGCATTTCTATATGCCTTAAAGGATTAATTGACATGAAGAAGGTAATGTGCAGTTTCTGTAGTTTCCACTAGACACTGGTATCTGTAGGCACTACTGTAACTGTTCCTCCATGGAGAAAGCTCTGGAATTACACCACAGTTCATAAAATAAGTTTGTAGATAACCTATTTTATAACTATTCCACAAAATAAAAAAATATGTATTCTACTTTTTAAACAGGCATAGAGAAAAAAAATCTATGGACCTTAATTTGTGTTAAAAATTATTTGAAGTTTCAATCCCATTCTTCTGACATTTAAAATGCCTGTGGATAATTTACTTCATCAAAGGCCATTGTGAAAATAATTAAATATTTATCCTATTAAACAGCTATGCAGTTATTTTGGTTTTGTAGCTCTATATTTAAATACTGAGAAATCTTTTTGGACCCTCTTCTCTTTCATTTCAAAGACATTTAGAATGGCTTTGGAGTACTTGTTTTATGTGAAAAGTTCCAATGAAGAAATGAAAATATATATTTTTTTAGCTTTATTTTTTAACTTATTTTGAATATAAAATTGGAGTAGGGGAGGGAAGGATGAAAAAGATCTTTCCATCAATATCTGGAAACACTCTTCTCTCGCAGGTGCTGTAACTTTGTCCTCTATTAGTTGTATAGCCATTATCAAGTGCTAGAGAAGTCTGTGTTTTACTTTTCAGACAATTGTTATTTTTCTTAGTAGCAGACACCATGATATATTCTTATCCCAAAAACTCTATCTTTACAGCAATGTTCCTACTCTAAATGCTGGCTGTTCTTTTTCATTCTCAACTATTGAGCCAGCTTATGATAATTCACATAGGCTTAATTGTCAAGTTTTGAAATGTTGAAATAAGAGTTGAATTTCTCAGAAAGACCTGAAACAATACAACAATTCTCTTCTGACACTTGGGCCTAACTACAGAAATCATAAGTTTTGACTGTTTTTGTTAAAATATTGCCAGCATGATTCCTACATATTTCTATAAATATGGTAATACTACCAAGGATAAAGCTTACTTTTAGATGTGTGCCGAACAAAATATATCCCTCTGAGAAGAGTGTTCCTGGCTTCAGAAATGTATTACCATGTCTACATGAGAATTGTAATTTGATATAAATAAATATTACACAAAATGAATTTCCAATTTCAATTGTCTTGTCTAATTTATCCCAACTTCTTATTTCTAAAAGCATTTTATGGGTAAAATTGGAAATAGAGGTCAAAATGACTTTCATTCTTCTATTATCTTACTATTTAAGAGGACGGAGAAATAGATCTTCCAGTTTCCATTTTGAAAAGCACTGCAAGGACCAAACTTACCCTTTTCCCCCGTTTTAGAATGGCCATAAAAGAAAGACTTTTGGGGCCATATGAATATTGCATCATGCGAAGGCCTCTTCTGCAAATGTAGGCTGCTATAGAACATATTGAAGGACTCCTGCATCTTAGATAGGGGCTTGCAATTTCTTACCTTTTCTCTAGTAATGGATTCAACAGCCAAAGCCATCAACAGCCAAAAGTAAGATATATAGTGATGGTTCACATAAAATGAGTAGAATACTGTTTATTTTTAGAAGTTAGAAGACAGCAGCAAGCAGTTGTAAATAGAATACTAAAATTTAAGATAGAGATATAGAATTTACTCTTTTTAATGTTTTCTGCTCAACATAAATAAAGTTCATATTGATTATTATAATGGTGCGCATTTTTTTTCATATGGTTGTATGGGAAGTATTTTTTCTGTCCTGCAATTGTTAAGATTCAGTTGTTTTTTTTTCTTCTGGTTCTGTATGATATATAAAGATTGAACTTGCTTCTCAGTATCTATTTTAGTAAGAAAGAAAGTTATTTATTTAAAGATCTATTATTTTAATTTCTTTTTTTTAATACAGTTACACTTTCTAAGCAAAAAATAAAAAATAAAAAGCATACATACCATTCAGAACTTCACATTAAAAGGACAATGACAAAATGTTTAAACATTTTTTTTAAGCATAAACCCTTTTTTGCAATCAATTCTGGTTTAGACAGATCCATTCATGGTGAGTAAAATAAGTGTTGTTTTTTTTTGTTTGTTTGTTTGTTTGCTTGTTTGTTTGTTTTTCTGTTTGCTATTCCAGGAAATTTATCATTGCTCTACCTATGGATTCATGTTTCTACATATGCAAGCAGTGAACTTTCAAAACAGGTTCCAAAGTTACAGTGTATTTTTCTCATTTTTGTTTGTTTTTGACATTAATGAACACTGTGATTTTTTAGTTTGTATCTTGAAAAATAAATCTTTATTTTTGAACTTTCTTTTTTATTTTTTTTCTTAACAATAAGAGCACAACAGAAAGAGTTTGTGAACTTGATGTTGGCTTTCAAGAAGTACTTTGTTGGTACTATTTGAAACTGTAAACTAAATTATTTCACAGGAGATTTAAAATGGGTATAATCTACATATAAATTGGTTTTAGAACCAAAGGGGGCCTGCAGTCAGTATATATTATGTTAAGATTCTATCACATTGTCTAATGGATTAGATGTTATTAAGTACTATAAAACAGCATGAGATGTTTTCAATAGAAAGCAAATTGAACTGAAACAGATAATTAATTACTGAAACTCATTTTTTCAACACAGTATAGACACAAATGCATTGGTTATACATGTGTATATTACATATTGCATCATAAAGCTGTCAGCATAAATTTTTGTGTACCTAAAATAATCAATGTACTTTTTCTTCAATGTTTCAACATTTTTGAATCACAGTTTGCATACACAGAATCACTTTGTCCTGTTGGAATAAATGAACTCTTTAACAATTTCCACATTAAAGTGCTTTTCTATAGTTAATAAAATTGCCACAGACCTATGGCAATTACGTCTGTGGCACAGAGACGTTAAATCTAACTTCAACCTCGTGAGGAATGTCCAACAGCCAAAATTGTACCAAGAATCCTTGGACAAGGAACCCTGAGAATTACCTAGGTCATACTGCACTGATATCAGAAAGGACTTTTGTGAAGTCTTTTATTTAGAGAAGTTTTAGTTTAAAAATAGTTGGAAAGAAGATTCCTATCAAATCTAATCACACCATCTTTGCAAAAAAACAAGACTGAAATCTGGAAGATAGTTAACTTGTAAATAAAATTACCTTTCATTCCTTGGATGGCTTAAAAAAAATAAAAAAATTGCGGGAGAACTTCCTAGTGACATCCCAAGCTATTGAAAAGTTCAGCACTTCAGATATGAGATTCTTACAATTTTGAAATAAGGCATATTCTTCTGTGGAGAGGACACAAATTTCTTTCTGAGGTCAGACTTTGGGTTCAGAACAGGTCACACCTACTCCAGAAATGACAGGAAAGCATACAAATAGAAAGCCTATTGTATTAAGGCTTTCACCCCAGTAACAATTTTTTATTTTTTATTTTGTTTTTCCCTCCAGAAACAAATTATTTACAAAAATACAAAATTAGTCTTCTGTATTATGTTTCTTTAAGCATAACTTAATTATACAACCCTTTTAAACTAAATTTATGCTGGTCTAAAGTCTACTATATACATATATTTGCAGTCGTGTATTGTTTCCTAAGGCAACTGGTTATTAATTTATTCAAACCATATATAAAGCAACCACATACCCTTTTTCTGAACCAGTTCATGGTACATAACTTCCCCTTCTGTATTCATGCTGCTCAGCCATAAATATCACAAGCTACTTAAAGACCTCAGAAGACACGTTTGTTGTGTAAGTAGCGCAAGCAAAACTCCAAATAGAACTCCATCCAAATGAGCAGTCACTTGTAGCCATGTATCTATGATGCTTTTCAGATGACTCATGTTATAAATATTAATATCCTGACAAAATGTTGCATTCTATCTTACTTGGAAAACCATATTTACACTCAAAAAACACTGCTACAGTCTCAGTTGAAGGTACTTTGCTTCCAGACAGAGTCTGCCATGTTTCCCTGTTTTGTAAATTCCATTCCTAATATTGCAACTACTATCTACTGCTGCACATTTCAAATGTTTAGTATTGTCTTTGCTATGAAAGTTCCCCTTGCAAGAAAATTCATCTTCAGAAGCCCTCCAGTCTTTGCAAACATAGCACTTATGGCTGTTGTCTCCACAGCTAATAGCTTTTTTTTTTTTTTTTTTTTTTTTTATATATTAAAGAGAAAGAAGAAAGGAATCGATGGAATTTTCTGACCAAGGTGGGGGAAAGTGTCAATCTGACGGAGGGTGGGAAGGCCCTATCGAGGGACCTGGACAGGTTGGATCGATGGGCAGAGGATGAGGGTCAACATGGCAAAGTGCCGGGTCCCACACTTTTGTCACAACCCCACTCAATGCTACAGGCTTGGGAGCAGAGTGGCTCAAAAGCTCTGCAGAGGAAAAGGATCTAGGGGTGCTGACTGATGCTCGCCTGAACACGAGCCAGCAGTGTGCCCAGGTGGCCAAAAAGGCCAATGGCATGCTGGCTTGTATCAGGAATCCTGGAGCCAGCAGGACCAAGGAGGTGATCGTCCCCCTGTACTCTGCTCTGGTGAAGCCTCACCTCGAGTACTGTGTTCAGTTTTGGGCCCCTCACTACAAGGACATTGAGGCCCTGGAACGTGTCCAGAGAAGGGCTATGAAGCTGGTGAAGGGCCTGAAACTCAAGTCCTGTTGAAAAGCGGCTGAGGGAACTGGGGTTGTTTAGTCTGGGGAAGAGAAGTCTCAGGGGATAACTTATTGCTCTCTACAACTACCTGAAAGGAAGTTGTGGGGAGCTGGGGATCGGCCTCTGCTCGCAGATAACTAGTGACAGGACTAGAGAGAATGGCCTCAGGTTGCGCCAGGGGAGGTTTATGTTGGAAACGAGGAGACATTTCTTCTCAGAAAGAGTAGTCAGGCATTGGAACTGTCAGGCCCAGGGAAGTGGTGGAGTCACCGTCCCTGGGAGAGTTTAAGGAAAGGTTGGACTTGGTGCTTAGGGACATGATTTAGTGGGTGACATTGGTGGGTAGGGGAATGGTTGGACCAGATGATCTTGGAGATCTTTTCCAACCTTAATGATTCTATGATTCTATGAATAATAGACTGATTAGTGTTCATAACCTCCTACTTGGCAGTGGGATTCTGGGATTCTGAATATCTCTACTCCAACCTCTGTCTTTCTTGGATGCATCCATTGCATTGAACATCAGAATTAGTTTTGTTTTACAAAAAAATGGCTGAAGGTCTCAATGATTAACTGAATAATTCAGCTTAATTATAGACAAACACTTTCAGAAAAACATGGGTCTATAAAGAAGATATTTTTTAGTCTTTTAGATTAAAAGTACAAAACTGTAAACAGCCCCTGCATGCACACTGCTTAATATTCAGGTCTGTGTAAACTGGGCATTTACTTATAATTAAGTTCAGTATACTTAAAAAAATTCTTAGAGGTTGCTTTTCTACCTTATACAGATGCTTTTTATCTGTTTCAGTTACAAATTAACTAGTATGAAATACAACAGTTATGACTCCTTACCTCTTTGTTTCTTTTTCTTTTTGCCTGATCTGTTCCTTTCCATTTCTGTACTCCATTAGCAGGAATAAAAATAAAGCGGTCCACTAAACTCAAGTGAAATACCTGAAATAACAGAGAAAATCTTTAACAAAGGTAAATGGTTTTCCATGCACTGTAAAAGAAATTGTCTTCTGAGGGGCTTAGAGTTCTCATTCCTTGGGCAAGGTCTCCTCTCATTGGAATAATGTGTATATTTATTCAAATAAAGACAAACAGTGTGGTTTATCAGCTTATCAACTCTGAATATCACCGCATTTCCACAGTGATAAAAGAAGTTGGTCATTTGGATAGAACATTCTCAATGGATCAGACTTTTTCTGTTGTAACAAAATTAGCTAAAGTTCAAATAAAAATAATTATCTTACAAAAATAAAATTAATAACAACAGAATCACAGGATGGTTTAAGTTGGAAGGGACCTCTTGAGACCATCTAGTCCAGACCCCCTACTCAAGCAGGGTACCCTCAAGTACATTACCCAGGACTGTGACCAGACAGCTTTTGAATATCTCCAGGAAAAGAGACTCCACCACCTCTCTGGGCAACCTGTTCCAGTGCTCAGTCACCCTCACAGCAGAGAAGTTTTTCCTCATGTTCAAATGGAACTTCCTGTGTTACATACACCTCTCATTGTTGGGCACCTGTAAGAAAATTTTAGCCCCACCTCCTTGACACCCTCCCTTCAGATACTGATACACACTGATCAGATCTTCCTAGCCTTCTCTTCTCCAAGCTAAAAAGGCCCAGCTCCCTGAACCTTTCCTTATAGGACAGATGCTTCAGTCCCTTAATCTTTTTAATTGCCCTTTGTTGGACTCTCATGCAGGAGCTTCATGTCTCTTTTGTAATGGGGAGCCCAGAACTGGATACAGCGCTCCAGCTGAGGCCTCACCAGAGCTGCGTAGTGGAGAAGGATTACCTCCCTTGACATGCTGGCAATACTCTTCCAAATGCATCCAGGATACCACTGGCCTTAAGGGCACATTGCTGGCTCGTGGTCAATGCACTGTCCACCAGGACTCCCAGGTCTTTCTCTGCAGAGCTAATTTCCAGCAGGTCAGCCCCCAGCCTGTACTGAGGTTATTCCTTCCTAGGTACAGGAAGACCATGCACTTGCCTTTGCTGAATTTCAAGAGGTTTCTCTCTGCACATCTCTCCAGACTGTTAAGAACCTTCTAAATGGCAGCATAGCACTCTGGGCCATCAGCCACTCCTCCCAGTTTTGGTTATCAGCAAACTTGCTGAGGGTGCACTCTGTCCTTTCATCCAGGTCACTGATGTGTAAGTTAAAGAATACCAGACCCAGCACTGATCCCTGGAAGACTTCTATTCACTGTCCTTGCTAGCTGTACTCAGACGGTCACACAATGGAGCCCTGTTGCTGGGTTACAAATACTTCAGGTCAACCACTCAGTGGAATGACCCTTCTCCATAAACGGGCCCGCCTTGCACATGCTCCCACGGAAACTGCAGTCACACCCCCTAGTCACTAGAGGTCCCTAGGGCTGCCTTTTGTGGGTGCATGTGCTCACCATTACTGCTGGTCCTGCCCATGCCCTATCAGCCACTCGCAGGAGCTCCCTGCTCCCCTGGAGTTTCCCTGCCTCAGGAACGCCCACTGTTTCATCACCTTGATAGCATGTATTTCTGTTGTTGTTGATAAAAACTGTTACATGTCTGTGAACAGTATGTGTTATCTCAACAACGCTTTATCTTTTTTTTTTTTTTTTCTCTGAACTTCATCGAATTCAGGAGATTAACATTCTTTGAGAGAAATCTGTCCCATGACACATTCTTTATAGATATTGCCATAAAATAGTAGCTGCATTTATAAGTAACTTTTAAAGTTTTGTGTTGTCCTGGTTTCGGCTAGGATAGAGTTAATTTTCCTCCTAGTAGCCGGTAGGGTGCTGTGTTTGGGATTTAGGATGAGAATAATGTTGCTATCACACTGATGTTTTAATTGTTGCAGAGCAGTGCTTAGACTAAACCAAGGACTTTTCAGCTTCTCAAACTGTCCTGCCAGTGGACAGGAGCTGGGAGGGGACAGACCCAGGACAGCTGACCCAAACTGGCCAAAGGGGTATTCCCTGGTGTCACGCTGAACAATTATATGGGGTGGCTGGCTGGGGTGGGGGGACCGGCTTCTCGGAGATAGGCTGGGCATCGGTCAGCGGGTGGTGAGCAATTGCATTGTGCATCACTTGTTTTGTACATCTTATTATTTGTAGTACTATTATCATTATTATTATTATTATTTTCCTTTCTTTTCTGTCCTAATAAACTGTCTTTACCTCAACCCACAGCCTTTCATTTCTTTCTGATTCTCTCCCCCATCTCAGAGAGGGAGGGGGAGGGTGAGCAAACAACTGTGTGGTGTTTAGCTGCCAGCCAGGTTAAACCAAAACATGTGTCAACAACTCAAATATAATATTACAGTAAAAAATAACTTTCATATTTTTTTTAAAATAGACTTTTTATTTTTACTGTGTTTGAGAGTGTATATATATATGTGTGCAAACATAAACAAAAATATGCAAGGATAATATGGAAGGTGTTGGTGGTGGTCTGTGTGTGCAGAATTAGATGATCTCTAAGGTCCCTTCCAACACAAACCATTCCATGATTCTATGATAATAAAGTGGGAAATAAAATTAGGACAAATTGCATGGAAGCTTACTAAAATATTTGAAAATGAAGAAAAAGGTGTTTTAAGTGTAAGTTAAAATGTGAAGAAAGAAACTCGTTTTCATTGGATGTCCATGATCTTTTTTGTAGCTTTAAGATGTCCTCATCCCAGGTTCATACTGATTTATTAGAGGTCCTGTAAAATCACAGAATAAGGACTCTCCTGTAAGTGTTGATCTACAAAAGCTGGAGCAATTTATGATGTTTTGTCAAGTAAACCATGAGGCAATTAAAAATAAATTTCAAAGTCATTCTTCATTAAGTAATACAACTCTATAGATGTTGTATCTCCCTTGTTCTAATATTCTTTAAAATATTGGTAAGTTAGAACTCTACTTTCTGTGTTAAATTATACCTGGATGACTAGCTAATAACTCTCTTTTTATCATGACCTGTCACTTTTCAAATTACAAAGAGCTTGGAATTATTTACTGTTTTAAATTATTCACAGAAGCCCTTAGAGAATAGTTCTTCATTTGCACATTGTTTGGAATAATTAACTGCTAATATGGAAATGCTGAAATTCTCTCCACCCCCGTTCCCTGCCCCCCCCCCACTGGCCCCTTGAGCCACTAGCCTTTTTTGATTACCAATGACAGAAAAGATGGTAGTTCCTCATCAGTTTAAATTTTAGCTGCTTGAACAATGATCTCCCTCTAGTTAAATTATGATTTTGTTTTTGGAGAAGAGATGCTGAAAATAGGAATACATTCCCAGTTAACTCAGTTCTTAAAGGAAACATGTAATCTACATGAATTATATGTCATGTTCACAGTACTCCCCTAAGCACAGTAAAAACTCAGGGTGATCTTGATAACTTATGTTTATAAATCAAGATCTCATTAGTGGAAATATTTACAAACAAACCAAATTAAGTTAGTCCTCCAGAGCTTTCCATGCTGCATACAGGGAAACTTTATTATATTTATATCAATAAACTATACAGAAGAAAGCCTCTTCCCTGGTGCTCATACCAACTGGTACAGTATGCTTGACTGTAGGATTAAACTATCCCAGCCGCTGAAATAAAGCACCTGCATTCAACCGTTTAGGAATTATTCCTGGCTTTCTGTAACTACTAAAACTTGCCCATGATTTGTCTGGGAGCATGCCAGCAGGCAGTAACCTAAGACATGCCGGACCTCCACCCTTATGTTGTCACCTGCAACAACAGCCTAACAGTACAGCCAGATGAGCAGTGCTACCCAGACCACAGCACCTCTTACAGCACTACTCTAGATGTAGCCACAAGTATTCACCCAAACAGATAAAGTTGCACCATGTGAAAAAAAAATATCATGTGAAAGGGATTTGTAGCTTAAAGCAGATTGCTGTGAGAGGATGAATCACAAGGCACAACTTCAAGGACTTTGGCAGGGTGCCATCCTACTTGCTTTTCAACAGTCTGAAACCAGCAGATGCAGGAAACAGGCCTTAGCATTTTTCCTGTTTTGTCTCAGTTAAGTCATCAGTCAAGATGCACACTGATTGCTTCTTTTTTATTCATTTTTTTAACATTATTGATTTGTGTTTCTCCCATTTTAACCATTCTTGTTTTTTTTTTTCTCACCTTTTGCTGCATGCTAATACTGACTGATCAGCAAGATTAATTAGCAAGTTTTATTACTATGCCTTCCCTTGAAGCACATTTAAGAAAAAATAAAAGCTTTTTAAGCAGCTAGTTACATAGATGACCATGTCAACCCCTATCTTACAGATTTTACTTTTAAAAGTTCCCTTACCCTTCAAAACTGAAAGGAAACCATCTTTCCTATGATAACAAAGTCATAAATATAAGGAGATTCTAAGACTTAGGAATTTATTTTCTGAAAAGTTATTGTAAAAAAAAAAAAAGATAGCACAGTTAGTTAATATTTATAAATATATATATATATAAAAAAAGAGAACTAATTTCTTCAAGTTTCCATACCCACCTGATAGTAAATATTTTTGTTTTGTTTTGTTTTGTTTTGTTTTCTTTGCAAGCAATAATTATAACTGACATGATAACATTAGCATGTGAATTTCAGTATGAAGTTTTAGGTAGGTCATTTTAACCTTCAGGTGTAGTGATGTGAAGTCTTTGAACTAAAACACTATAAGAACGTTGTCCTCAAATCCCAGAAGGTATTTTATCCTAGCATAAGAAATTTTATTAAGAATGAAAAGCAAATGAAATGCCAAGATGAAATTATAACATTCTCATAATCTATAGGTCTACAGATTTTTAAAATAATGTAAAAATTTTAATTCTATGTTAAGGTTATATCCTCGTGGAAAAAAAAATACTGTAGGTTTCCATACATGTAAGACCTTTTCCCATAGCACATTCTATGACTTTTATATTGCTATATCTTGAGCTAAACTTTCAGACAAAATGTTTTCTAAACACTTCACAGAATCACAGAATTGTCTAGGTTGGAAGAGACCTCCAAGATCACCTAGTCCAACCTCTGACCTAACACTAACAAGTCCTCCACTAAACCATATCACTAAGTTCAACATCTAAATGTCTCTTGAAGACCTCCAGGGATGGTGACTCAACCACTTCCCTGGGCAGCCCATTCCACTGCCTAACAACCCTTTCAGTAAAGAAGTTCTTCCTAATATCCAACCTAAACCTCCCCTGGTGCAACTTTAGCCCATTCCCCCTCGTCCTGTCACCAGGCACGTGGGAGAATAGACCAACCCCTACCTCACTACAGCCTCCTTTAAGGTATCTATAGAGAGTGATAAGGTCTCCCCTGAGCCTCCTCTTCTCCAGGCTGAACAATCCCAGCTCCCTCAGCCGCTCCTCATAAGACTTGTTCTCCAGACCCCTCACCAGCTTCATTGCCCTTCTCTGGACTCTCTCGAGCACCTCCATGTAATTCTTGTAGCGAGGGGCCCAAAACTGAACACAGTACTCGAGGTGCGGCCTCACCAGAGCTGAGTACAGGGGGACAATCACTTCCCTAGTCCTGCTGGCCACACTGCTTCTTATACAGGCCAGGATGCTGTTGGCCTTCTTGGCCACCTGGGCACACTGCTGGCTCATATTCAGCTGCCTATCAACCAGTACTCCCAGGTCCTTCTCGGCCAGACAGCTTTCCAACCACTCATCTCCCAGCCTGTAGCTCTGCTTGGGGTTGTTACGCCCCAGATGCAGGACCCGGCACTTGGCCTTGTTGAACTTCATACAGTTGGCCTCAGTCCATCAGTCCAGCCTATCCAGATCCTCCTGCAGAGCCTTCCTACCCTCGAGCAGATCGACACACGCACCTAACTTGGTGTCGTCTGCAAACTTACTGAGGGTGCACTCGATCCCCTCATCCAGGTCATCGATAAAGATATTAAAGAGGACCGGCCCCAGTACTGAGCCCTGGGGGACTCCACTAGTGACCGGCCTCCAACCGGATTTGGCTCCATTCACCACAACTCTTTGGGCCCAGCTATCCAGCCAGTTTTTAACCCAATGAAGCGTATGCCAGTCCAAGCCACGAGCAGCCAGTTTCTTGAGGAGAACGTTGTGGGAAACGGTGTCAAAAGCCTTACTGAAGTCAAGGTAGATCACATCCACAGCCTTCCCCTCATCCACCAAGCGCGTCACTTGGTCATAGAAGGAGATCAGGTTCGTCAAGCAGGACCTACCTTTCATAAACCCATGCTGACTGGGCCTGATCGCCTGGTTGCCCTGCAAGTGCCGCATGACGACCCTCAAGATAATCTGCCCCATGAGCTTCCCTGGCACTGATGTCAAACTAACAGGCCTATAGTTCCCCGGGTCTACCCTCCGGCCCTTCTTGTAGATGGGCGTCACGTTTGCTAGCTGCCAGTCGACTGGGACCTCCCCTGATAACCAGGACTGCCAATAAATGATGGAAAGTGGATTGGCCAGCTCCTCCGCCAGTTCGCTCAGTACCCTCGGGTGGATCCCCTCCGGCCCCATCAACTTGCATACGTCCAAGTGCTGTAGCAGGTCACCAACCATTTCCTCGTGGATAGTGAGGGCCACATCCTGCTCCCCATCCCCTTCCACCAGCTCAGGGTACTGGGTATCCAGAGAACTGGATTTGCCACTAAAGATTGAGGCAAAGAAGGCATTAAGCACCTCAGCCTTTTCCTCATCTTTTGTAACTAAGTTTCCCCCCACATCCAGTAAAGGATGGAGATTCTCCTTAGTCCTCCTTTTTGTGTTGATGTATTTCTAAAAACATTTTTTGTTATCTTTAATGGCAGTAGCCAGATTGAGCTCCAGATGAGCTTTGGCCTTTCTAATTTTGTCCCTGAACAGCCTCGCAACATCCTTATAGTCCTCTTGAGTGGCCTGCCTTCTTTTCCAAAGATTATAAACCCTCTTTTTTCTCCTAAGCTCGAGCCACAACTCTCTGTTCAGCCAGGTCGGTCTTCTTTCACGCCGGCTCGTCTTTGGGCACTTCGGGACAGACTGCTCCTGAGTCATTAAGATTTCCTTCTTGAAGAGTGCCCAGCCTTCCTGGACTCCTTTGACCTTCAGAACCACCTCCCAAGAGACTCTGCCAACCAGTGTCCTGAACAGCTCAAAGTCAGCCCTCCGGAAGTCCAAGACAGTGGTTTTACTGATTCCCTTCCTGACTTCGCCAAGAATAGAGAACTCTACCATTTCGTGGTCACTCGGCCCAAGACAGCTCCCGACCACCACATCTACCACCAGTCTTCCTCTGTTTGTGAACAGAAGGTCTAGTGGGGCACCTCCCCTGGTAGGCTCCCTAACCAGCTGCATCAGGAAACTATCTTCCACGCTCTCCAGAAACCTCCTAGACTGCTTCCTCAGGGCTGTGTTGTGCTTCCAGGATATGTCTGGGAAGTTGAAGTCCCCCACAAGAATGCGCACTGACTATTTCGCAACTTCTGCCAGCTGCCTGTAGAACTCCTCATCTGTCTCCTCATCCTGGTTTGGCGGTCTATAACAGACTCCCACCAGGATGCTTGCCTTGTTGGCCTTCCCACTGATCCTAACCCGTAGGGACTCAGCCTTTTCATTCCCAGCCTCAAGTTCCACAACATCAAAACACTCTTTAATATAGAGAGCCACACCACCACCCCTTCTGTGCTGCCTGTCCCTTCTGAAGAGCCTATAGCCAGACATTGCAGCACTCCAGTCATGAGAGTGGTCCCACCACGTTTCCGTGATGGTGACCAAGTCGTAGCCTGCCTGCTGCACGATGGCTTCCAGCTCCTCTTGTTCGTTACCCATGCTGCGTGCATTAGTGTAGATGCACTTCAGTTGGGCCATTGCCTTCTCCCCAGGCCTTGCCATCGTTCCCCCTGGCACAGCTCCAACAAGCCTTCTTTCAGCCCTGTCCCCCTTCTTACCTAGTTTAAAGCCCTCTCAATGAGCCCTGCCAGCTCCTGGGCTAGGATCTGTTTTCCCCTTAGAGATAGGGACCCGTCTGCGGCCATCAGGCCGGGTGCCGAGTAAAGCGCCCCATGGTCAAAAAAAAACAAAATTTCTGTGTTGGCATCAGCCTCTGAGCCATGTGTTAATCAGGTGGGCTTTCCGTGTCCTCTCGGTACCCCTCCCTGCTACTGCAGGGAGAGACGAAAACACCACCTGTACTCCCGCTCCATCCACTAACCGTCCCAGTCCCCTAAAGTCCCGTTTGATAGCCTTCAGGCTTCTCTCTTCAATATTATCACTGCCAGCCTGGACTATCAAAAGAGGATAGTAGTCAGAGGGGCGAACCAGGTTGGGAAGCTTTCTGGCATCATCCCTGACCCTGGCCCCAGGGAGGCAGCAGACTTCCCTACGGGTAGGGTCAGGTCGACAAATAGGGCCCTCTGTTCCCCTGAGAAGGGGGTTGCCTACTATGATTACCCTTCTGTCTTTCTTGGTGGAGTCAGTCTTGAGGCGTGGAGTTGACTTCCTTGCCCTAGGCATCCTCCTGGGTAGACTTTCTACCTCATCCTCACCCACCGGTCTCTCAAGCTCCAGGGCCTCAAATCTGTTGTGTAAGGGCACCTGGGAAGGTGGGGCTGGTAGGGGGGAGTGTCGCCTGCGAGGTCAAGCAGGGACCTGTCTCCATTCCTCTTCAACTCCTAGGTCCCCCTCCCTCTGCCCGACAGTGATAGGGCAGGGGGTCCACCCCCATTTGGGGTGTCTTACCCCGGTACCTCTCCTTCAGGCCCTGCACGGAGTTGCTCCACCAGTCTATCTCTCCGCTCACACTCCCTGATAGCCCTCAACCTCTCCATCTCCTACTTGAGTTCTGCCACCAGGTGGACCAGGTCATCCACCTTCTCGCACCTCACACACACAGTCTCTCTGCCTCCCTCAGATGGCAGCAACAGGCTCAGACACTCCATGCATCCAGAGACCTGAACTGCCGCATTTTTGAGCAGGCAGTCAGTCTGGGTGGTTACAGACTTTCTAGAGAGAGCACTCTGCCTGGTGTAGACCATTGCAGCTTAGCTAGCGGTAGACAGCTGTTAGAGGAGTTGTTCGTATGGGCGGGGGGGGGAACACTCTGCCCTCTCTGCTCGCCCTGCCTGCGCAAACTGCCGCGCAAACTGCCGCGCCACTCCTTTCTGACGCGCCACGCCCTGTTTGCCCACCCTGTTGGCCGCGCTCCTGGTTGTTTGCGCTCCCTAGGGGCTGCCCTTGAACGTCCGGGGAGGGGTCACTGCTGGCTCCGCCTACGCCTCGTCAGCCTTCCTCATGAGGGCTGCCAGGTCCTGGTGGCTCCCTCGAGTGGCCTCGATACTGGAAAAAAAGCCCTGCCTGTCCCGATCCCCCGCTCCGCTGCAGAACGCGTCTGCCCCGGAGCCGATCGCCTTGGCTAGAGGCGATCTTGTTAAACTTGTTAAACTTAATTTCTTGTGTGTTGCAAGAAGTATAATTTAACCTCTCATGTTCTATTTTTATTGTTTAACATCAAGCAGGAAATGTACCTAAATTGTTACATTTGCTAAATAAAATTTGCTTTACTATGTTGTGTCAGGCCACTGGGCTTCAAAGGAGACCAAGTGAAGTTCAAATTGTGACAAGTGCTTTCTAGGGAAATGTACATTTTGATGAAGTTGTGTAGCTCTATGGTAATGGAATTTGCTAAAGTACCTCCTGTTGTTGCAATAATATATTCCAATTATTATTACATGATTAATCAGAAAGAAAAATATATAAAAAAAAAACAAAATAATAAAGATGTATACTAATGTTGAGAGGTTAATAATGTAGGCTTGTCCTTCTGAGATATAAAGAGGCAGGAGAACCGTACTATTTACTTTGTGATGTTCTTCCTGCATCTGATTTGACATGACTAGGAATTCATCTGATGGTAACTCAGTACCTTGCTGATTCTTGAAGTTGGTAATGATGATTTAAATCACATCTAATTTATTTATTTATTTATTTATTTTTGCTTTTTTGCTTTCTGATCATTTTAGACTGCTTCTTCTACCTCTCTGCATGTATAGAGAAAATTATGTTTCTTTTCTGGCTGAAATTTCTGCATTAATCTGTCAATACATTCAATACATATTAAAATTTAATTTTACACTTCCATTTTAAATAAAAATATGTAAATGACAGTTCTCTTTATATGTGATTACAAAAAGCTGAAATGACATTGAATTAAACAAATTGCTTAGCTTCAGATTTGAGCTATGAACTTTTTTGGCCCAGGTGAAACCAGAATTCTAACTAAAAAAGTCAGTATTTTGACTTGTTAAATTTCCTTCCACATAAATAATCAAGTGATACAGATTAATGAAGGATATATTTTGGCAGCAGATAGTGTGCATTTTTTTTTTTTTTGCCATCTTATACACAGGTCTAAGTAGCACAAACAAACTGTGGCATATAAAAACTTGAATATATAAAACTGACTAGAACTTCATTTCATTTATATATTCAAGTGAATGAATGTAATTCTTTAATTTACATTGAACATATTGACTTTGAATTCAAAGTAGTAATTGGTGCTAAAATAATATTAAACCAGTATTGGTGGAGAATTTATGGGAGTTTTTGAACAACCCTAGGTATGCTATAATTTGTTGTGAAGAAGGACGTGAGTAGTGATTGTCATTTTAGCTATGTTTATTACATTAGATTGTGGTCTTTAGATAAGCAGAACTTATACCACGTTCAATATCAGCAGTCAAGCTTGAATTTTAACATATCTTATTCGAAGTTTACTAATTCCAGCTGGAAAGAATGGCGTTATAATCCTTCATGTCCTTTCTCACTGAGAAAAATGCTATTTTGAAGAACACTAATTTGCCATGTATATGGAGATGTCTGGAGGCAGTAATACATTAAATATTTTTGTCCTTTTGAAATCAGGGTAGCACAGTATTAACTGAATATATATATATATATTTTTAAGGGAAATACCCTGAGAATATGCAAACTGCCTTGTTTGCTCCCTGCAAACTTGTTAGTAGACCAGTTTGTATTACTACATGTGCCTCTCATTTATGTGTATGTGTATACATGTGTGTATATATATATGTTTCATACTCTAAGTATGTGATACATACATTGGGGTTGTGACTGAAACCTATAAACTGCATACAAGACTATAGTATTCAGAGAGAGTGGAAACTAAAAAATACATTCTCAAGTGTTTCAAAACATTCTGTGGCACAATTCTAAAAAGAGTTTCAGCATATACAGATAACAAATGCTTGAAATATTATCTGCAGGACTTTCTAGTAACATACTGGACTCACAATTTATAAAAGAAAAAAACAAAAACAAAAACAAACAAACAAACAAACAAAAAAACTTCCCATAGACAGCATTTCTTGCTGAACTCTTCGGCCAAATAGACATGGAAAAAAAAACACAACAATGTATAATTTACTAAAACACAGTACCATGGCTTACTGGAACTGAGTATTGCTCTAATGGAGCCTAGAAATTCCATGACTCTGAAGGGTTTGAGTTGAGTAGACAAGCTCCAGGAAAAGAGTGGCATGTATAAATTCCTTGGTATCAGCAAGGGTTATAAATGTATATTTCATCCTGGACTGTTTTGCCTAATTATCAATGCATGTAAAATGACATTTCTGTTTTTGAAGAACTAAGAGGTGTTCTTTATAAACTGTGTCTCTTCTGTTCTATCTGTGTCAGTGTCATCAAAATATTAATCAACACTACAGTTGTGCTTTTTTTTTGATATTTCAAGCATCTCTGAGTGTTCATGTAGACATGCCATTTGGCCTATACCCTCTGACAGGAACTTCTTCACTTCTTCATCCAGAGTGAAATGTGAAATACCTTTTTTTTTTTTTTTTTTTTTCTTTGCACATACACAGTAGTTTAGTAATTTGAGTTTCCTCTTTAGTCTTGATTTTTTTTCCTCCTATGAAACAAATTTCTGTGCTACGCTGCTTTTATAATAGTGAGTTGAGTTAAGCTGACAATAGGCTGAGCCAGTTTGGTACAGCCAAAAGTTAAAACTACAACTGATTGCCAGACTAACTGTTAAGAGCATTTCAGCCAATTTATTCCTTGCTGCAGCTAATTTTTCTCCTAGAGGCTGGGGAAATTGGAATCAGTGGTAGTTCTTTTTCCAGCAATAAAAGCTTTTTCAGTCCCCACATTCAGAGGTGCCTCTTACCTAGTGGACAGCAGGATTCAGCCACACTGGAAATTAAAATAAATCTATTGTACAGAGGAGTTGTAAAAGAACATACAGAAACGGATGCCAAGTTTCCACAGATTTTTCTAACCAGAGTTCAAATGCAATGCACAGTTCTTTTGCATTTGTGCACCTGCATCATAGCTTTCAGTAGGGATTTTGCTGACCATCTGCAAGTTTGTAGAAATGGATATGCAGAAACCTGGGCCAAGCAAAGATGAGATTGTTACAAGGTTCCTTACAAATTAACGGAACTTTTTTTTCATTTTTCCAACATATAACAAATCAGTATCCTGATTGTGCTAGTATTATCTTGATAATGAACAACCTATAGTATTCTTGTTTTGTATTTTTCTTTAAAGTCTCACCTGTTATTAAAGGTACACGTGCACCCACCCACCTACTCATAATAGGTACTCATTTTTTGCACTATTTTCTGTTGTGTTTCTCAACAGCTAAAACAACAACACCAAAAAAAATAAAAAACACCACCACGAAAAAAAACAGTCACCAACTATGACACCTACTTATTTTTGGTTTTAGTTATCCTGATTTTGTTTTCTGAAGCATATTTAAGGCTTCATTTACATGAAGTATTCCTGTATCTCCCCACGCTTGTGAAAATCTTTTGAAGCAATGCAGTCTTGCCATGTTTTTTTCTGTGTGTTTTTACATCAGCCTTATTTAAAGTCTGTTGAGATCTTCACCTTACACTTGTCTAGCCAAAAAATGACATTAAGAAATGTTTCACTTCAGTTAGAAAACTGAGAGAAAACTAAGTATTTTCTCAATTATTTGAGATTTAATACAGGCGCTAACATAGGACTTGCCTTCCTCCCCCTCCTCAAAGGAGTAACTCTTATAAGGAAAGTAATTCCTATTCTCATCTCTAGTGTTTTTATTCAAAAAAACGTCTCTCTCTCTTTTATTTTATTTTTTTTCCGGGGTGGGGGGGAGCTTGGGAAGTTTTTTTTTTTCTTTTTATTTAATTATTTATTTTTGTCACAGTTTATCTTTTTAGTAAATGCATTTTCTCTTTAGGAAAAATGACAAGGAATACATCCCTGGTAGCTAACGGCTGTTATCATTTCAGTTTTACAGTTGATGGATTTTCTTCTAAATATCCTCAAGGGTGATCTTTACTGTCAGTGTCTAGCTTGTGATCATCTTCTGAATTTGGACATGGTTGATAGAGATTTCCAGTGCCTTCACTGGGATGACTCTTTCCACCCCCATAGATAAAGATTCAATGTTTCTGATAATACTGTAAATACTGTGTTTTGTGTGATTGAGTTGTGAAAAAAAAAAAAAAATCCCTAGACTTATTAGTTATTTTTAGGAAAGGAGTGGGAGATAAATCAGGGGAAAAAAATCTCTTCAGTCAAACAGAGTGGGAGGATATATATTAGAATTTTTTTTCCTCATATACAGAGATTTTCTTTATGATTTACGTTTATAGTATTTGTCTCTACGGATTACTTTTAATGTTACAATTAGGAATATAAAATGACGGAGAATCCTGTAATTTTCATGGAAACACAACTTTCAACAGTAAGTAACCACTTAGTCTATTTCCATGTCAAGAAAGGAAAAAAAAAAAAAGCAAAGAAAAAAAAGCTGTAGGTAAACTTGAAACTCCAAATCATTTTCATTAATGGAAGTACAGTCAGTATGGTTCTGTGACTAAAACCTATAGACAGAAGACAGAACGGTCACTCTAGATTGGCATTCTTGCTATAGTAAGAGATTTTGAATCCTTGCTCTGAAAAAGTTTTTCACTGAGGAGAGTTCCTCTGAAGTCAATGTATAGATCCATTTGTAGAAATGTTTATTTTTCAGTATTATTCTATTCTTAATGTGAACGCAGAACAAAACTGAGATGACAATGACCATATATAGTCCACATTTCTTGCAGTATAATAGTAGAGAACAGGAAAAAAAATCAAAAAAGCAAAATTCATTAAGTAGGAGAAAAAAATCGTTAAGTAGTAGAACCAGAGAAGTTTGGATCGAAAACACATGGAGAAAAGAGTTCAGGACAGCTGGGAATTTTTTTAACTCTATCAAAGGTCACAAGCATAAACTATTTCAAGCAGCATAAAGCTAGGATGGTCATGACAGATCATCTGGACAGATCATCTTGTGAAGTCTTCAGTGTCCTCAAATGTAAAAAGTAAAAATACTGAAAATTAAAGCTGTTTAGATGACCAAGTGTAAAAGATAAGCTTAAATTTTAAGTAATATAATGAGTTATGATGAGGAAAATATATTTAAAAATTCCTTAGTTTGGAAATAGAGAAATGGCAGACAAGTTGGTCTGCTGTTCAGCAGAAATGGAAGGCTGGTGCTGAGAAGGCAGCATGTTTATTGTCCTTTTAATGCCGTCTTCACAAAATGAATCAGCTGTGATTAGCTGGCTAGCAGTATCAAGGATCAATTGATAAAACAGGGAAATAGCAGTTTAGAGAGTGCTTACATAAATAGGATGTTTTGAAATCAGTTGCGCCTGATTCACAGTTACCTAGAAAATAAAATCATTTTCTATGGGAAAGTGTGGAGGATAGGAAAAGGTTTCTAGAAGACTAGAAAAAAAAGAAAGCATTGTACTCACATTAGAAGGAAGTTTGGAAGGACAACAGGAAGTTGTTATCATTCAATGAAATAATTTGTGAGCACTTGAAACAAGGAGATAATAGCCAGTATGGAATTTCCAGGAATAAATAGGGTCAAAACAATATCCTCTTTATAGTTTTCATTTTAAAATAAACAGTATCAAAATTTATAGAGCTTTGTTGATATACCTGAAGCTGCAAATGTCACAGTGAGTAACATAGGGAGATTAAACTATATCAGATGGGAGAAAAAAATAATCTGAGATTTTGTTCTTGTGCTGTAGTTATTGTCAAATCAAAAAGGTTACATTGAGAAGGATCCAGAGGTTTGTCCTAGGTGTGGTACTATTTGGTATTGTCATTAACAACTTGAAAGAGCTGAAAGTATGCTTGTTAATTTGTAGACAATCTCATATGGGAGGGACTTCAAATATAGTGGATGTCAAAAATAAAATGATAAATGATGTTGACAAATGGAGACATGGACAGAGAAGACAGGCTATAGTCCAAAATGAAAAATATATATATATATATCTATTACAGTGCAAATAATCAACTATACAAATGATAAAAAATAGCTGTGTAGGTTCAATCCTACAGAAAATGTTTATGATTAAAATGGACATAAATACAAACATTGACTGAGACTGTCACAATTATGAGAAAGCTAGACATCAAGCTCGGATGTATCAGCAGGTTTGTAATGTGTGAAATCCTTCTGCCCTATTAGGTATTGGTAAATCCTCACAGAGTTTTGGCTGCCATAATTTGAACATTTGAACCAATGACACTGTACAGAGAAGAGGACTTAAACTTGTCAGAGGGCTAGCAAACATCACCCATGCAGAAATACTGAAAGAGCTAAAGATGTCTGATCCAGAGATCAGATATGGCCACAGCCTTCACACACTTATAAGAGGGTTTTAAAAGAGAATGCATTAATTCTTCCCCATATCTAGAGAAAAGAGGCATTTAATTTAGATTTTGGAAAAAAAAAAATGCTTTTCAACTGTATTTTCTCAATACAGTTATATACTGAGAAAGACTGGCTCAAGAAGTGTTAGAAGGTCACACACTAATCAGTTATTAGAGAAGATGTGCAAATATTTATTAGAAATGGCAAAAATATTTTAGGTTTTGTCTTGGTGAACCAGATAGACCTCAAGGTCCCTTCCAACTCTTTTTTTTTTTTTTTTTTTTTCCCTTTCATAATTTCTTTGGCAACTTCTTACTGCTGAAAATGAAAAATTAGATTACTTATTATTATTAATTCTAATTAATAAATCTGCACTTTAACCATGTGTAGATCATTCAAAAGCATGAAAACAAGAGACCAGCCACATCCAGACAAGACCAACCCACATCATTTTAAACATTAGATATTTAAAATAATTTAGAAATTCAGATTTGTACAAAGAAATTTTAACTTAATATTTGTAAGGAATTAAATTATTTGAGGTTATAAAAGTGTGTATTTACAGTTGGCACACTTAACTTAACTTTGAATTTTGCATTCCATTTTTACTATCCAAATGAAGTTTAAAAGGAAAAAAATTATATGCATATCCTCTGTATGTGAGCCCATTGGCTTTCATTATCAATTGCTATTAGAAAGCATTTACATAATTCCTATGTCAAATAACCTTTTACTTTATTATCTTGAAGGCATAAATCTTACTGTCGAGGGAACAGTTTAAAAGTATTGAGATACTATAAATGCTTTTGAGGTTCTTCATTAGCAGCAACCTCTGTAAAACTTGGTGAAATGCTGATGAAGCCCGTGGTTGAATGCTTGCCATTTTATTTTGGTGCCATATCAATCTATCTATCTATTATATATAATAAGACCTTTTTATATAGGAATCTTTCCTACATGTAAAAACACACATAAAAGTTCAAACTAACATTAAATAGAAAAAATATATATATTTTTTAAAAAAGGTATTTTGGCTTAGATTAAGCATGCCAAAACTGTCCAATCTTCAACTATTTTCATGAATACTTTGCAAATTAACCTTATTATGGGCTAAACAGTATAGAAGTGAAGAGGTATTTTTATTTGTTATCTCTTTTCCTTTATATTCACTTACAACACACTCATTCTAATTCACAGCACCCAAGTGTTTACTCATGGGTGTACACTGGGAATGATGAAAAAAGGAGGACGCTAGCATGAAATCATGGGAGTCCTAAGAATAGTACCCAGAAAGATTATAACAATGGTCAAACAACTAAATATTGTTTGCACCTTCACAAGGTGTAGGGGACAAGGGAGAATGGGAGCTGGAGGGCTCCTTTGTGGGGAGAAGCCAGGGCTGCCCTGTGCCGAACACAGCTGGTTCCATACATTTCCAACAGCCCCACCACAGGGCAGGGCTGGATGGTGCCTTGGGGAAAAGCATGTTTCAGAAAGGGTAAAAATACCATGCAGAGAAAGAAGGAGGGGAAGAAAGGGAGAAACAGCAGAGGGAATAACGAGGTCAGTGAGGGAGTGGGAGGAGGTGCTCTGGGTGCCAGAGCAGAGGATCCACTGCAGCCTGTGGAAGTTTGGGGAGTGACCATGTTGGAGCAGGTATTTCCCAGCATCCACAGAGAAGATGGTTATTTCCTGAAGGAACTGCAGGTTGTGGAGAGGACCCATGCTGGAGCAGGGGAAAAGCATGAGGAGGAAGGAGCAAAAGAGGGGAGCTGTTATGGAATGACCACAACCCCTCAGTCCCCATCACCCTGCATTGCCTGGGGAGGGGGCAGAAAGAGGATATGGGAAAGGAGTGAGGAGGATGGGGAAGGGAGGTGGAAAGGTGTTTTACTTCTTCTCATGACATACTATTATTTTAATTAGCAATAAATTAAATTAATTTTCCCCAAATTAGGTCTGTTTTGCCCATGGTGGTAACTGACAGTATGCATGTCTTTATCTCTACCAACAAAACTTTTCGGTCTTCTTTTTTTTTTTTTTTTCCATCTGTCTTGCTGCAGATGGAAAGTGCAAGAGCAGCTAAGTAGGCACCTGCCTGGTGGCCAAGGTGCTTCCACATCACAATTTCACCTTTCACCTTCATGCCTATGGGATCAAGATCACTAAGTGATCTTGAAGTTTTGGCAGTCTAAAGAGTTATGTGTTAGATGGATCAATTTTTCCTTATTTTTGTTAGTTTGTTTGGTTTTGCTTTTAATATGTCATATCTATTTATTTATTTATTTATTTTCCTTGGGCAATATTAACAAATGATTTACTTCCTAGTGTTTTATTTCATTTCTTTAATAACTGATCACTCTCTAAAATTAGAGAAAAAATGACAGAGAATTAATCTGTTCTTATGACAATTGTAAGACAATATTATAATGAGACCAGAACTGGGGACAAAATGTGTGCAGTCCCAAGACAAGGACAGGAATGAAAACAGGAAATGGATATGAAAATATTCCTTTCATCTTTTTCTCCTGATGTTATCTTACTTTCTGATGCCATACATCAGAAATTAAAGCAGAGGACAGATGATTTTTCCACTTGTGGTAGTTGTATTCTGTCTACTAGAAGGATGAACTGTGAATCTTTTCAGACATTCTATCTGTCTGTGATAACTTTTGATTAGTTAGCAGTGGTGTGGTGCGTAAGCACCAATAAAGAGCAAGAAAACTAATTAATGAAAGTTGAAATATCTACAGGGAAAATGGCAAATCCTCTGTCATGTTATCACTAGACTCTCATTGCATTTGGCCGGTGAAGTGTGAAATTCCATAATGTTAATTTTAAGAGCTACCTTTTGACAGCTTGTTACAGAGACAGTGTTTTCAAGTGAACTGATCCCCACTGAGGGTGAATGATTGAATTTCTTGATGGACTTAAATACAAGGTGGGAGTTAACAGTTTCTAAATTCCATGGACCTATTACAGTGAAACTGCAATATCAAAATACATTGTTCACAAAGTAGACCTTAATTTATGTAAAAATAAAAGATTTTAGACTTTGATTTGTGTTACTCAAATCTAGTAAATCTGGGGTGGTGTGAAAGGCATTCTTATTTTCCTAATAAAGAATGTCTTCTCAAAGTAAAACTGCGTTTTAACTGTTTTTAAATATCTTTTTTCTTTTTTTTTTCTTTTTTTCTTTTTTTTCCCTTGCCAGACTTAATGGTCAGTTGAAAAGCAGGTGGTAGTTTTACAATCAAGCACAGAGTAGAAGAAAAGGGGGAAAAAGTCTCTTTTTCCCTAGGAATGCTACAGCTAATGCACTAATGCAGAAAGTCACCTCATCTACCATGTCCCAGTCTGTTCAGATGGTAGTTAAAGCACAGATCTATGTGTTTGTGCAATTAATTCAATATAGATAACTTTAAGGGTTTTAAAAAAAGGCTTTAAACTGATAAACTTGAAAATTCAGTTTCACAACCTTATTTCTGCTATGGGCAAGGGAAATTTAAGTTGTGACAAACAAAAGGGATGAAAAACCTCTCGAATTGACTTGATATAAGTGAAAAGTGCATCTGCTGGAACGTTCTTTTTGACACCATCATCCTTAAGAAGGATTTGATCACTATAATAGTGTACTCATTGAATGAGAATAAATGCTTATTAATAAAGATATCTCAGATCACAATAATAAACAATAATAAAATTATAATAACTAATATAAAAACAATAATAAAATAATAAACAATAGTATCTCTTAGTGGACAAAAATATCTCCTTTTACAAAGTTAAGTATTTAAAGAAGCACTGAAAAATTATTTCTAGAAAATGCCAGTAGCAGATTCTTGCTATTGTAGTCTTTTTTTATTTTCATAAAAAAATCAAACTGGACGTGCTATGCTGTACAAAGGCTGTGACTTCTTTAGTTCTGGAAACTAAAGGAAAATACTATTGGCAGTGTTCAAAAAGCAACAATAACAACAACAACAGACCAAAACCAAAAACAAAAAAACAGCAGTCTTCTCCTATTTCTCAAGCAGTTAGTCATTATAATAATGCAACTGCTGTGGCTTTATTAGATTTTATTTTAATGCGGTAGTGTATGACTGTCTCTCTGATTATTCTAGATTTGTATTAAAGATTATACTAAATTCTGATGATAGGTTCTACAGGGGTACCACATGTTATCCAAAGAAATCAGATTCAATCGAAATAAATTTATGCTTTGATCTAGGACATGAAGGGAGAGAGAACAGTGTGATTATTCTGATATATAGTATTAAATGTCTGGAATATAAATTAATGGCCCAGTCCCAGCCAAGTAGTCTCATTACATGAAAAGAGTCAGAAAGTTTTGACCAGAAATTTGTAAGAAACGTAAATACCTATTTTATATTCATAATGCATAATTCACATTCCTTCAGTTTAAAACTATCTTTGTGTTTATGTGCAGCATTTTTTGTAATAACTTTTCAAAAGTTTTGGCTCATGTTTAAAAACAGCACATATCAAAACTGTATTAAAGACAGAAAATACTAATACCACAATCTATCAATACTATTTCTCCTTCTTCTTCTTTTACTTCTTCTCCTTCTTCTCCTTCTCTTCTTTAAATTAATTTATATATGTTTCTTAACATTGATACCCTGCTTCATTGGAGCAATAAAGGCAAATTGAATGCTTTTCTTATAAAAATGTCTTTTGGGCTTAGATACTACAGTAGTATATTTATTTACATGTAGGCATTGTACATGATCTATTTATTTATTTATTTTAAAGCTACAGAATAACAGCTTTATTTGATCTATTCTGTGTTGTCATCTAGTTAGAGGCACAATGGCCTTAAATATTTCTCTACTTTTGAAGGACATGACTAAGTTTCCTTTTAACCAAGGAGTAGTCTGGGATGTGAAGGTTGCAGGCAGCCTTGGCTTGATGGAGTTCATGATTTTGAAAGAAGAAAAGAAGGCAAAAATGAGGGTCATAATCCTGCTTTGCTGCTAGAAATGGCCTGGACTTCTGTGATACTTGTACTCAAGGATACAGTAACAGTAACAAAAACTTTCTCATGGGCTCCTACTCTTCTTACTGTTACTCCTCATGATCAGAGTAATTACAATTAGAATTAAGGTCATCAAATCATTGTTCCATACACCTTTGCTGTTGAATTTCCTTGTGGATATTACAGAATGCAATAGAATAGTGTTAAAAACAGTTAATGGATTCAGCTCTTCAATGTCAGCCAGGAGATGAAGAAGGAACAAAGGAAGTTGGGAAAGAAATGTGGATTGACATCAGAGGCTGTAATGAGTGTCTCTCTGGAGTTTTGACTAACTCACTGCCAGTTCTTCACCTCTCTTTTTATTTTCATATTTTTATTGCATCTGGCTGCTATTTTCAACTACCTACAAATTTGATATGACACACTATCCACAGGAGTTAATTGTATATAGCCACAAAACAAATGTGTCTTGTTCTACAGTCAGGATTTATAAGTGATAGTTTCTTCTTTGAAGTATTTTAGAGAGGGCAAATCAGTTTGCTTTTTCACCCTGGAGTTCATTCAGTTCTCTCCTGAAGTAGGATGTAGTCTTACCCACTCCTAATTAGAATAAAAGTATTTTTTCCCTTTAAACCTACAAAAGTCTAGGAGTCATGCGTTACACTTCATTCATTTAAAAACAATTTGTGTGCTCAAAGAGTCGCAAAATTATCATCTCCACTTTCAATAGCTAGTTGGAATTTTCCAGTGAGGAAAGTACCTTTCACCACAAGTTCCACTTCAATGATTAAATACATTCATGATATGAACATCAAACATTCTGGTTGCATTTTGCTCATTATTTGCAATTGAACAAAACAAGCCACAAGAGTAAATAAACAATTTGGTATAGAAACTCACTGATTCCCGAAGTCTTCATTTTATGAATATCCTTATAATTCTACACTAAGTTCTAAATTGAAAGTGATGATAGAGGAATCAACAGACAATAGAACTAACATAGAATAAGATGAAGCTTAATTTCTGTACTACATTCTTCTTTCTAATTCTCCTTCCTATTTAGCATAATCCTAGAGATAACTACATAAGGTACATTCTGGAAAACTTGATTTAGGTAATGCTTTCTTTGAAAATTAAGACATTTTCCACCTAGACTATGTTGCCCTTAAGAATTTCAACTTTACTTTTCTCATGTTTTCATCTTTTTCTTCATGAACCTAACATCCAGGGTTATGGAAGGTGATATTGTTTCCCAAAGAAATACATCTATTTTAATGATTTTACCATTCTCAAAGGTCCTACTGCATACACCTGAGATTCTGTTCAACCTCATTTTACATCTTTGCTTATAACTTTTTTTTTTTTTCCAACTCTACGTAAAAGTTATGGACAAACTTTAAGCAAGTTTTCTATATTCCTTTACAATGGTGAACAAAAGCACACTCCCCAGATATTTTAGCACTACTTTGTGGATAAGTGGCATTTTTCTGCTGATGAGGAATAAGTATTTTCCATTGGCTGTAATTTTGCATCCTGTATCTTTTTCATGCAATACCTGAAGAAAACTCTTCTCCATCTGATGCTTGCATTTCATGAGGTATATATCTGTACTGGGTCTGGCTGGGATGGAGATAGCTTTTCCTGCAATGGCGTATATAGTGCTGTGCTCTGCAGTTGAAGAATAGCATTGGTATCACACCAATGTTTTGTTTATTGCTGAGCAATACTGGCAGAGCATCAGGACTCCCTTCAACCTCCCCCCAAGAGCCAGTAGTCTGAGGGTGGGCAAGTCTTGTGGAGGGGACATCACCAGTGCAGCTGTCCTAAACCAACCAAAGGGATATTCCATACTATTTGTTGTCACACTCAGTAATAAAAGGTGGGAAAAGGGAAAGGGGTGTGGGGGGGGCTCTCTTTATGAAGACATCTGTTCTCCCAAATAACCACTATGTGTACTGAGGCCCTGCTTCCTGGGACGTGGCTGAACATTGCTTGTTGGTGAGAAATAGAGGATTTTTTTTTCTCTCTCTGTGCTTCCATGTGGCCTTTGCATGTTTTTTTTTTTTTTCCTCTTCCTTTTCCCTTTAATTAAATTATCCTTATCTCTAGCCATGATTTTTTTTTCCTTTTTTCTTCCAGCATGCTTTCTTTTCCCCCTCTCCTTCTAAGGAGAGGGAGAGAGTAGTTGTGGTGGAATTCAGCTGCCTGGCAAGGTAAAACCACCACAATATCACATTTCCAATAGCTTCATTTTCTTTCCCCTTCGTCTCCTCAAATGAAGAAACTCCAAAGGAGATACTAAATGCTGTCTTTAAGACCATAAAGATCACAGGAGAACTTTTATCCTAGGCTTTTCCTGCTTCTTCAACAACTCTCCCTTTTGACTCCTTAATGGTCTATTACTCCTCTCTTCATGCCTGTGGGACTGTAAATGGTAGAGGTTATTAAATTTGTACTTGATTTCATGCATTTGACAAATTGTTTGGTAATTGTCCTTGTGAAATGGGTACTATGGTCTGAGTCCATTACATTTATAACATGTTCTTCTGGGCACAATATGCTCAGTTAAGAATTTTGGACACCCTCTTCTTATTATTATAAAAGGGAAATTCATTAGAAAAAAAATCTTCCTGTGCAGTAAAGAAGTCTATAATCACTAGAAAGTGCTTATTTCCTACCATGGTTTTGGGAGGGGTCTAATAACCTTATGAAGTTCATCAAGACCAAGTGCAAGGTCCTGCTTCCAGGCTAGGGCAATCCAAAACACAAATATAGGCTGGGTGGAGAATATATTGAAAGCAGCCCAAATGAGAAGGACCTGATGTTGGTTGATAAGAAGCTCAACGTGAGCTGGAAATGTGTGCTTGCAGCCCAGAAAGACAAGCGTGTCCTGGACTTCATCAAAAAAGCATGGCCAACAAGTCAAGGGAAGTGATTCTCCCTCTCTACTCTGCTCTTGTGAGACCCCACCTGGAGTACTGTTTTCAGCTCTGGAGCTCCCAGCAAGAGAAAACATGTATATATTAAAAAAAGTCCAGAGGAGGACCACAAGAATGATCAAAGGGCTGATGCACCTCTGTCACGTTAAGGGGTGTAGCCGATTAACCGTTATGGGTCCAGTCGGATTCAGGGTACTAAACTATCACAATCACAGATTCACCAATAAGGCATTAACCGATATGGGTCTGGTCAGATTCAGAGCACTGAACTACCATAATCACGGATTCACCAGTAATGTATAACCGCCCTTACTCTAGTCCTGTTCAGTGAGAACTATCATGGCTAGGAACAATGCAGTTAAGTGCAATTTATTACAGCAACAGGTACCCAGGTTCTTTGGATTGCTGGCGATAGTTACTGCCTGCAAAAGCAAGCTAGCATGCATGAAATGCACAGGTGCGCAGCCTTGAAATTAACGCATTAAAAGGCACAAAGACTCTATAGAGATTTATAAGTTTCCACGGAGATACACAGTATAACCAAGTGTTCAGATCTCACCCAAAGGCGTCCCAATGGGGGGGTGGAAGACAGGCTCAGCCCGTTGACTGATCCCAGGAGTCAGGAGGTCCTCAGGATGGTGTATTCCCTCGGGATGGTATCTCCCCTGATGGTGGTACCTTCCCTTGACATCCCCTCTCTCTTAGGCCAATTTATATTATTTTCTATCTTTTAGGTGGAGCTTGAGTGACTCTAGTCAAGCGTATCTTAGTTATGATTGGTGAAAAGTTTTCCCGTCTCTGTTTAAAGGTATAGGCTCCGAGAAGTTCAGAGCGCATACTCAGTGAGGGGTGGTCGCACCTTGGAGGCAGGTAGCTTTTGGGATAGAGGTGTGTTTTGGTATTATAATGATATTATAATGAGCAAAAGTACACTAGAGTACAGCATTTGTCAAAACATGACAGGCTGTTGGCTCAGGGTAGCAAAAAGTGCGGCTTATCGGTCTCGGTGTGCACAAGAATAATCGAGTCCCCACCTGCTCACAGAGCCTAGCTGTGGTGTCTCCACTCCGCTCTATGCCCCGTACTGTTCCTTAGAGCCAGCATGCCAGGTTCCCCCAGCGTGATAGCATGTAAGGTTGGAAGCCTAGGGAATGCTCAGGTAATGCAGCTACACCCTACCCTGAAAAAGCCTCTTCAATGCTGTATATTTTCTTTAAAATGTGAATGTTAGTTTTATTTTATTTCCTAGTTACTTTAGGCAATTACACCACAACCTCTACTATGAAGAGAAGCTGAGGGAGTTGGGGTTGTTTAGCCTGGAGAAGAGAATGTTCAAGGGAGACTCTATAGTGTCTTTCCAGTAATTAAGGAGGGCCTACAGGAAAGCTGGGGAGGGACTCTGTCAGGGGGTGTAGTGATAGGACAAGGAAGAGTGACTTGAAACAAAAAGAGGGTAGATTTACATATTCAGAAGAAATTCTTTACTCAGAGGGTGTTGAGGCCCTGGCACAGGCTCCCCAGAAAACTTGTGGATGCCCCATCCCTGGAAGTGTTCAAGGCGAGGTTGGATGGGACGTTGAGCAACCTGGTCTTGTGGAAGGTGTCTCTGCCCATGGCAGGGGAGGTGGAATTAGATGATCTTTACGGTCCCTTCCAACCCAAACCATTCTATGATTCTGATAAAGTCAATCTGAATTCTAGATGTTACACACTTTGAAATCCTAAGGCAGTTTTTATTCTTAGTGGAGCATATCTACAGTAAACAATTGTTCACATGCTACATGATATCTTGCTAGAGTTTCAGCCACACATTTTTAGGTATGTCAGTGTTTCTTGGAGGCTTTATCTACTGTCTTCCTATATTGTGGCAAAACACATTGTATATATATTACTGGTGCTTTGTGCAAACAATACAAGTTGGTTATTTAATTTGGTGAACAATACTAATTCCATTCTCAGAAGTTACATTAAGACATTATTTTGTTTTGGGGTAAAAATCCAGCACTGCACATTCCAAAGGTGTTCATTAGAACTTCAAAAGTGGTTTGTAGTTTAAGTTTTTGCTAATACTTGATGATACATCCTTATTCTTTCCAGAAATTCTCTGAATTAAAATCTTGCTATTAATTTTGAGTAATTTTTATGACCTTTTGCTTCTCATTTTAGATGGTACTGATATTTTACATTTAGGACCACCTGATAGTTTCTTGCATTAAAATAAGCTTCTAACAGGCTGGTGCCTTGTTTTCTCCTCAGACAGAGGCTCCCTACCTACCCATGCCCATCTTCTGTTTTTCATCATGAGAATCTTTTTTAATAATGGAAATATTTCTGCCAAAATAGCTTGCTTGAAAATGAAACATTCTTATTTTGTCTGCATCTGACAATTCATAGGCAATAAAAATGTCCTTTTAAATATTTCTGGATATTCTTCAGGCCATTGTCTCAAACTTCTGCCTTAGGATATATCGTGTCAAGGTGTTCCTTGACAGGAAACAGTTCCATTCAAATCTTCTGTCAATTAGAATAATCTGTTATTACGGCCCTTGCCTTCAGGTTGACTACTGGCAACTATGTCATGAATTACAGCAATGAAAAAGTCTTGGAAATCTGATTGCAATATATTTGACTGGTTAGCCCACTGAGAAATTTAATCCAAAGATAGCTTTTGATCAGTAATGTCATTTGACAGCTACCTTTTTCCATGATGATTGGATTCATTGCATTTTGTAATTTCCCAACATGAGTTTCTAGTACTATTTCCCTTTCCTCCCAGTGCCACTCCAAAAAGGCATGAGTCTCCCACAGGCTTAGTGACATATCTACCATGCATATGCCTTCGTCTCTGCAACATTTCAGTTGCATCTTTTCCTTCCTCCATGGAGGAAGTGTTCTAAGAATCTTCTGACAACTGCTTGAATCATCCTAACTATGGCACTGGGGATTGCTCTCTTCCTCCTCCCTTCCCCTCCTTGATCTCTTCAAATATTTTCTTCGTGATCCTCACCAATTAATCAATTAATTAATTAAACCAAGCCAAGCCAAACTAAAGCAAACCACACCAAACCAAAATAAACCCAAACCAAAGAAAACAAATCAAAACTTAAATATATTGCTGCTGTCATCATCAAGTGAATCACAAAATACATTTGGTTATCCACCATTTTATTTATTTATTTATTATGGAAACCTCCAATGTTGCATATCAGAGCAAAGATATTTACATTCCCATATTATGCTTCTGCAAAGTTCTTGAAATTACATCCCTATATATTTCATTTGATTGGTATTACTGTCACTGTCAATCTACAGATATTCTTCAAGTTTTACAAAACCAGTTTTCTAAGTCCGTATCAAAAGCATTGGTAACTAGAACAGCTTAGTTCCTACTAGTAAGATATATATTATTGTACTTCCATTTTCCTATGTCTCCTGTTTACTTCATCAGTACAAGTCTAAAGTCATCTCACTAAGCTTTTTTATCTTGTCTAGGTTTTCTTTATAATTAATGAACAAAAAGAAATGATTCAGGAGTACAGTTTACCACACATAATTTTCATATCAGTCTCAGATAAATGGACTTCTATGGAGCATTCCTATACAACTGCAGAAAGAGCCTAACCAAGCAGTTAACAAGAGCCTAGGCAAACAACTAAATTTTAAATAATTAGAGTTGAATGAGAAAAATTCAGTCCAGTCTAATGTTCATAGTAAAGTGAACCAGTTTATTCCAAAATGTGTAAGGCCAAGATTTCGTACACCTGTTGATAAAGCAGGAAAAGAATTCTACATGAAGTTTTGGTTTATTCTTTCTAAGCTTAGTTAGGTCTGAGTGCAGAACAAACTTGTAAACAGTTCTTTTCAGACAGTAACTTAACCCATCTCTCACTTCTCTCTGTGTCTGGTCATGTAGCTGATTTATACTTGTTTTGTTAGATTCTATGTATGCCACTATCACAGCATGTTCACACATGCTCTGGCAGTCTCTGTCCTTATTTACTGTCACAGTCTGGCTGTTGGAGAAAGTCTTGATTGTGTGCCATTCAGAATAGTGAAACTCATGAAACTTTGCTTTTGCTTCTGCTATGCTGTGTCTAGAAAACTTAAGTATCCAATTTCCACACATGAAATATGGACATCCCGCTTTGTCTATCTATCTCTGTATATTAAACAGCATATGGACTGTGTTTCTGTTCCATCGCTTTAGAACTTTGACTATCCTTGGTCAGCACCAAGTAAATATTTTAGTTATATTTTTAATAGTATAATTAGCATAACTAACTCATTCTGGTTAGTACAGCCACTTTGAAAAGTTGTTGAGACATATCTGGCAACTACTATGCAGAAAATTTAACATTAAAATATACTGTATGCTTATTTCAAGGCACTTTGCAAAGAGTGTCATGAAAACAGCTCTTAGAAAAAAAAAAAAAAAAAGTGTCAGACTAGTATGTGGCAGACCATCAGGAGAAGCTGAAACTATTTGTGTGAAATGCTGTTCGATGAAGGTTGAGAAGAATATTTGATTTTTAGAGCTAATCAGTAGTGAACTGAGAACAGAATACTGGATTTCAGTATATCAGCCCATATATCAAGCCTGGCACTTCTCAGATCCAGGTGAAAATAACTCTTGAATGGTTCAGATTGGTTCTGGGAAGGAAAGAGCTGAAAGCACTGCTGCTTATCTATGCATATTCAATCACTATAATTTGTATGAAAGTACATGAAAAAACATGAACTTCAAATAATAAAAGGGCATAAAGATGTCCAATTGAAACCTGGTTTCACATTTGGTGAACAGTCATGCTACCATCATGTTTTTAAGCTATGCAAACTGAACAGGGGGTAAAAACGATCTTAAAATTATGTGTATTAGCTGATCCTAGACAGATATTCGACAACAGTCTTTCTCTTCTCTGCTCCTCCTTAGAAATTCAGAATATGTCACTCAATAATTCACAGGTACTTACAGTTGGACAGATTTTTTTATTTTATTTTATTTTTGTAGCCAAGCAGTATTCTTTCCTGAGTTGAGCATTATTTGTGGTACATAAATTCTAATTCCATGCCTTATAGGAACATGTACTTACAGAAGCAAACACTATTACTCAATATGAAATCAACATGCAACTCTGGGAAAGAACACAATACTTTAATGTTTAATGAACTGACCTTATTATTGAACAAAGTCTGTCTACTCAGGCCTCTGGGCATAATCTCATACAATTTATTATAAAACAAATCCAGATTGCTTTAGTTTTCAGCTTCAGTAGATAATTCTTTACTGTGACTAACAAAGGCACGGAGCACAAAATAAAAACTGTATACTAATAGGTTTTTTCTGAAATTAAAGCACATCTTATTTCTCAGAGGTAGCATAAGAATGCAATAATAAAGCTGTAACTCCCCAAAATGACTGAAATAAATAATACATAAATGATGCATAAGCTGATAAGAAGCAGGTGGATTACAGCTATGAATGCAGTGAAGTGAAATGTTAGGATTGGCAATTATTTATTCACGTTCTATATTCTGCCTCTGTGGAAAATGGATCAAATAGTTCGATAGAGCAATATTCATTTCTATACAGCACCTATGAGTCCCTTGAAGTTTATTTTTAATGACTGGCAGCACAGTACTCTCTGCTAGAAGCTCCTTTTGAAGTCTTTTTCTCTAAATCTATAGGAAGGCAGTTCACCTCTTTGCAGGCATTCAGTCCATTCCTATACATCACAATTATATGCATAACTTGGATACTTTGGGAAAAAATATTAAAAAAAAGAGAAAAAAAAGAAATACATAGCATTCCAATTATTCATTCTCAGCTGTGCATATACGGAACATTTGTAGGAGTGACTGAGAGTGGGAAATTCTTACATGACATAAGAGATGGCAATAGGAAAACATGCAAGATTGTGGAAACAAGTGATTAATAATTTACCTGTGTTTTTAAAATACCCACTTTTTATGATGAATAATTTTAGGAACACTCTTTGGATGCACATTTTACTTCATTATTGTAAATATTTATCTTTGTACCTGCATGGAACATAATACTACTTTTTTATTCTTTTTTTCTTTTTTTTTCCCTAAAACAATGGTGGGGAAAGCACTCACTGTAATACACTAGTATGTAGTAAAAAGTACATTATAATACTGTACTGGGTCTGGCTGGGATGGAGTTAACTTTCCCTGCAGCAGCCCATACAGTGCCATGCTGTGCACATGTAGCTGGAACAGCATTGGTATCACACCAGTGTTGTGTCTCCTGCTGAGCAATACTGGCACAGCATCAGGACTCCCTCTAACTCCCCAAGAGCCAGCAGGCTGGGAGTGGGCAAGAGGTGGGGAGGGAACATCACCAGGGCAGCTGACCTAAACCAACCAAAGGGATATTCCATACCATGTGGTGTCACAGTCAGCAATAAAAGGTGGAAAAAGGAAGGAGAATGGAAGGGTAAGCTCTTGCTGTGAAAACGTGTCCTCACGAACAATGGATATGTGCGTTGAGGCCCTGCTTCAAGAACATGGTCAAGCATCTCTTGTTGGTGTGAAGTAGCAAGCAATTTCTTTCCTCTGTGCTTCCACACAACCTTTGCTAGTTTTTTTTTTCCTTTAGTTAAATTAATTAATATTAATTTTCCCTTAAGAATTATTTTTCCTTTAACTATTTTATCCTCCTCTCCTGTTGTTTTTTTTTTCTCTTTTTTTTTTTTTCTTTTCTTCTTCCCTTCCTCTGCTGAGGAGGGGAAGTGAGAGAACAGTTGTGGTGGAGTTCAGCTGCCTAGCAAGGTAAAACCACCACAAATACTTAAATATATGAACTGTATATATGCTTAACTAAGTATTAAACACCTGTTTACTTGCCTCTACTTCCAAATAATTTACCTTTTTAAATCACCAGTTCACGATAGATAATGATGAAGGACAATATGTCACTTTGCAGATGAGTCAATGTTTTGAGATAGGGACTTCTGATTTTTGGGGGAACTAATATCTTCATCTCAGATCATGGATGAAAGGTGGGCACAGAAGCATGTATTCACGTATATTTAAAGCTTTTTATTTCAAAGATTCATTGAAGAACATTGATCTAATTAAACTTAATCATCTACATCTGAACTAAAAATGCTAGGCAGTCTTTACAGACAATGAATAGAGATAGGCATTTTTAGAACATGATTCATCTGATCTATTTTAGACAGTTACATGTAGTGATTCATATGTTAGAAATGCCTATTTCTTTCCACTAATTATAGAAAGAGCCTGTGATGACTAATTCAACTGTATATGGAAACACTATGTATATATTTTTGGTCAGAGACCTCCCACTGAATATTTCTGTCAAAAAAATAATTCATGATTAAAAAAAAAAAAAGCTCAAGTAATTCAAGCCTTTCCATGCACTGACTTACACTGTATTTAATAATAATGATGTATATAATAAGTATAACAATAATATATATAATATAATAATAATGTATATAATGTAATATAGTATAGTATAATATAATATAAATAATCCTCTTTCTGTCTATGCAAAAGAACAAAGTGAAAAAGGTAGTTGCCCTCATTGGCATACTGATGGGAAAAGCAAAATCACTGCCTTAATAGAGAAAGACAGAGGGATACACATTACCCATGTTTCTCAGAAGAGTCTTCAGGTCTATGTTGGGCTTATCCTGGCACAGCAGTGGTGGCAAAATGACTCTTCCAGACTTTATTCTCCCAGCAGGTTCTGAGTGCTGAAACTGAAATAAAACACTTGACTCCGGTAAAAGGCAGTCATAACCCTGTTGTCTGCATTCAAAGCTCTGCTTTGTAGCTTTCTTAGCTAAAAGAAGCACAACTACATTTTACTCTGCTGATCAATACCTCATATAATCCTGGTGAAAGCAGTTGTGTGTGGTCAGTGCTAGGAAAGCAACTGGGTAGAAAAAGGATCATGATGGCACTACCTATGCAAACATGCAGAGTATGGTAGCCTCTGTACTCCAATATCTTGATTCAAGGATACACTCTTGGGACATGTTTTAATTCTGGCACAGATGCAAGATGCAGTACACTGCTGAGTGCTGATCTCCTAGTTATTCATCATTTGATTATATCTGCACAAACTCTACTGTTCTCACAAAAAAAAAAAAAAGACAAAAAACTCAAAAACAAACAAACAACAACACTAACAAAAAACACAAGAAAAAAAAAGAAAAAAGAAAAATACAAGAAAGCAGCAAATAAGGGCACAAAGAAAAACAGTGCTCAGCAATGTCAGTACAAGTTGGATGTTGATCTGTTAGATTAGGTCCAGAGGAGGACCACAAAGATGATCAAGGGGCTGAAGCACCTCTCCTACCAGAAAGGCTGAGAGAGATGAGTCTGTTCAGCCTACAGAAGAGAAGGCTCCAGTGGGACCTCATTGCAACCTTTCAATACTTGAAGGCGACTTGTAAAATTGATGGAGAACAACTCTTTGCTCAATCAGATATTAAGAGGATGAGGGGAAATGGTTTTAAACTAAAAGAGGTGAGACTTAGTGTTGTGGTTTAATCCAGCTGGCAGCTAAACACCACACAGCCGTTCACTCACCCTCCCCCCTCCCTCTCTGGGATGGGGGAGAGAAACGGGAAAGTGAAGCCTGTGAGTTGAGATAAAGACAGTTTATTAAGACAGGAATATAATAATAACAATAATAATAATAGTGATAATGATAATAGTATTAATAATAATAATGTGTAAAAAACAAGTGATGCACAATGCAATTGCTCACCACCCGCTGACCGATGCCCAGCCTATCCCCGAGCAGCCGGCCCCCCCACCCCGGCCAGCCACCCCTGTATATTGTTTAGCATGACGTCAGATGGTATGGAATACCCCTTTGGCCAGTTTGGGTCAGCTGTCCTGGGTCTGTCCCCTCCCAGCTCCTGCTGCACCCCTAGCCTGCTCGCTGGCAGGACAGAGCGAGAAGCTGAAAAGTCCTTGTCCTGGTGTAAACACTGCTTTGCAACAATTAAAACATCAGCATGTTATCAGCGCTCTTCTCATCCTAATCCAAAACATAGCACCCTACCAGCTACTATGAGGAAAATTAACTCTGTCCTAACTGGAACCAGGACACTTAGATGAGAGGTTAGGAGGAAATTCTTCACTCAGAGTGTGAGGAGGCACTGGAACAGGTTGCCCAGAGAGGTTGTGGATGCCCCGTCCCTGGAGGTGTTCAAGGCCAAGTTAGATGAGGCCCTGAGCAACCTGAGCTAGTGGGTGGCATCCCTGCCTCTGGCAGGGGGGTTGGAACTAGATGATCTTTGAGGTCCATTCCAACCCAAGACATTCTATGACTCTGTGATTTGATTCTATGATTCTATGATTTGATTCTATGATTCTATGATCTTCAGAGGTCCATTCTAACCTTGGCCATTCTATGAGTCAGTGATTATGTGATCTTCTGTTAATCTGCTTTTGCTGATTTTATTAGATTTCTCAAACACACTAGCTGCATTTTCATATATGAACACAGCAAATTCTGCAATTCATTACTATACTTTTCTGTTCTACTGGTTTTTTTTCTGGTTTTTTTTTTTTTTGTTGTTGTTGTTATTTTTTCCTATCACAGAATATTTCTCCTAAATAATGATTTTTTGTAATTAATAATGAAATGAACCTACCTTTTCCAGGGACAGTCAATTTGATTTTTACTTCAATGGCAAAAGGTGAAGTTCCTTCCTTTTCCTACCTGAAGTCTTATTAAGTGATATTAAAGAGTAGATTGAGTGATCCACACACGGGTGTAATATTTCAAACAGCACATAAGGCTGTCATATGTGCTACTAACTTTTTTGTATCTGTCATGTTAAGGGTTGTAGCCAATTAACCGTTACGGGTCTGGTTGGGTTCAGGGTACTGAGCTATCACGGTCACGGATTTACCAATATCATAGCACACCCTCACTCTAGTCGCGTTCATTGAGAACTATCACAGCTAGGAACAATGCAATTAAGTGCAATTTATTACATCAACAAGTACGCAGGTTCTTTGGATTGACGGCAATAAATTCACTGTCTGCAAAAGCAAGCTAGCATGCATAAAACACACAGGTACACAGCCTGGCATAAGGACTCTATAGAGATTTCTAAATTTCCCGAGAAGGCACTTGGTATAACCAAGTGTTCAAATCTTACCCAAAAGCATCCCAATACTTGGGGGGCGGGGAGGGGAGGACGGACAGCAAGAGAGACTCAGCTGGTCGACTGATCCCAGGAGTCACGATGGTGTCTTCCCTCACATCCCCTCTCTCTTAAATTAATTTATATTATTTTCTATCTTTTAGTTAGAGCTTGAGTGACTCTAGTCAAGTATATCTTGGTCATGATTGGTAAAAAGTTTTCTCGCGAAGGAAGGAAGGAAGGAAGGAAGGAAGGCGGGCAGGAAGGAAGGAAGGAAGGAAAACTCACTGACAACAGAACACTGATCTACACATACACTGTTTCCACGTGGTGAAGAAGTGAAAAGAGGCCAGGACCAAAGAAAGTTGGTATTACAGAATCTTCTCTGAAACAGCTGTAGTGCAATGCAGTAATGTATATAGACCTGCATAAGTACAATCAAGATGTTGTGGGTTATGCTGTAAATAAATAGCATGGTTATGTTACCACAGTTGTGCATCTCTCTGTTCCAGTCTAATGCCTTTAGTAGTGCATTGTAAACACAGCTCCATGCTCAAAGAATTAATTCAGATTTTATTCAATGACGGTTCATATAATATATATAAAGAGTCCTGAGGAAAGAATAGAATACTGATTTTTTTCATAATGTGTAAAATACTTTGTTTCTAAGATACCACTAGGCTCCCTCTTATGCACTTTATATCCCAATAAAATTTCATTCCTTCTTTCCAGAACAGGTAATGTTTACCTCTTCCGAGTCCATACAATCTCTTTTGGTAAGAAAGTTTCCTTATGAAACACTTTTATTCTCAAAGCAAGATTTCTGGAGTAGAGATTTGAGGATTGCAGTTTCTAGATCTGAGCAGATTTGGCTTTAATCTGAAGTATATTTAGATTTAACCTGATGCACGTTTGTGCATGTTGCACAAAAGTGGAAGAACAAAGAATTGTCTTATGAGACCATAAAGAACTGTAAGTAAAAAAAGGGAGATGTGTCTTAAACTCTGTCTGTAAGGCCACTGTCCAAGTCTGAGTACTTTTTGAAGTCCAGCATAGAATACAGAATAATTTAGCAAGCTTCAAATCTTTATATCCTTCTCTCTCCAATTATTAAATAATGTTTCTCAAAAATATTGATAAAGAGAATGCTGTTAGGAAAATAGTAAGAACTGATTACTTGTGATAAGATCACTTAAGCTGCTTTCGAAATTAATCTTCTAAAGCACTGTGGGTCCATTTTTTCAAAGTGTTAATAGGTTTATGAAAAGCTGTCCGCGAGAATTAAAAAATAATTAAAAAAAAACACATCAATACTATGAGATGTATGGTTGAACCTCAAGGCATGGAAAACAAGTTAAAAATCAGCCTATAGGTACTTCAATTAATTATGAAGCCAAATTAATGATTGAACCATAGCATATGAGTATGTATTTCAGGTGATCGATGTTCTATGTTGTGAGTTTTGCATTTGAAAATTTAACGCTACATTGAAATAAACTAAAGGCATACTTTCCCCCATCACCCACCCCTCTGCCCCAGACCAGGATGATATATTCAGAAAAAATATGCTTAGAAGCAACAAAATGGACTATTAAAAAAATAAATCTAAACTAAATATTGAAAGGGTATGCACATAAAAATACAGTAATTTCTAACTAGAAGTATGATAAAATTTCTTAAAAAAAAAAAACAACAAAACAAAACAACAACAACAAAAAACACCCACCAAACTTGTCTGTGAAATACTCATCCAGATATTCCAAGTGATTATATTTAATGAATTGTAAAAAAGCCACCCAAGGGAAATACCATGATCATCATTTGACCCTTGCTGAAACGAGGTTATATAGAGCTCAACTCAGTTAGAGAACAGACTATGGTAGCTGACCACATAGGTCTTTTTTTCCCATTAATTTCAGTTGTTTTATAAACTCTGGCATATTGGCTGGCAAACCAACCATTTTTATTTCAAACACATGAGGGTATATTAATCCATCCAATATCATTGTATCAACACCATTTCCTAAAGAAGTGTACAATAGAAATGTAATCATTTATATAATACCATATAAGAACCTTCCTTTACCATATAATACCTTGCTTTTTATTCTATGAAGATGGTAAATATTACAGACAATTTTAAACTGACTTTGAATTGCAGTGGGTAATGTGATATCTCACACAATGCCAAAGGTCAAAATCTTTTCAGCATGCTTGAAGTGAAAAAAAACGCTGTAATTTGACATGAACGTCCAGTGCAGATGGAACAGGTGGTTTGACTTCACTATGGATTTGAAGCTCATTTACCTTGATTTTTTAGACCACTTACTAAAACCTTATTTTTCTATTGCTGTAGTTTTACTAGCATTATACAAATCATTTAAAATCTCATCTTCCCCCCTCCCCCCCCCCCCAAAAAAAAAAAAAAAAGTTTTGGAGATGGAAAAATAAAGTAGGGAAAGGTGAAACATTGAGTAAGGACACAATTCTTAGTTGCATTTAGTTACATTTTAAATGTGAAGCCACTTACTCTTGCCTTAGCGCAAATCATTATTTCATACAAACCTTTAAACAAGAGATTTTTGTGTTTGTGTGGGTGGTAGGGAATGTTTTTCATTGTGAAATGATGTTAGTTTTGATGGCCTAAAGTTTTTGATGGAACAAGATTTGTAGCTAGAGGTAATCATTTTCAATTAGACTAGCTGTTGTGTATGAAAATATTAGCCACACCGAAAACCTCTTCATATCAAGATAGAAACATCATATTTCAACACATTATCAGTCCAGAACATATTTTTGGAGCATCTTAGTTATGCATTGGGTCATCTCTGAAAGCAAACACAAGTGATACTTGAGAAATACAGTATCAATAGGGAAAGAGAAGAAAAATGGCGAGGTACTGTATTTATTCAACTTGTTTTGGAGTCTGCTCGTACTACTTCAGATGTGAAAAAGATCCTATGTACCTAAAATGCCGTCTATTTATTCTGATGAAAATACATTATCTTTACCTATATACTGAGGATATTCTTCTAGGAGGGTGAGATGTATTTAGATTCCACCACAAAGACTAATTTTCTTACTCAGTACATTCCCGACATTCCCAAAGAGGAGTAAAAAGGAAGCATTACATACTTTGCTTCTTTTATAAAAGAAGTAATTCAATCTTTCTGTTATGCAGTTAATGTTTTTGGTTTGCCTTTTCTGTTTGTTTGCTTCTTTTTTTATGGTTTTGTGGTTTTTTTTGTTCTTTTTTTTTTCAGGAATGATTTTTCTCCACTTTTACAAGAATTAGAAAGCAAGTAAGATAAAACAATGATATCAGCTCTATAAAGCAGCTATCTTTACATCCCTAGTATTAAATGAAAATCTTTTATCAGATCTCAATTTGTTTTTAATAGATGCAAGATTACTACATTCCACTTACTGATTTTAAAATATTTTATATACAAGTACTGCCTAGTGCATGAGATTGCAGAGGGATTGGCTTTTTTTGTTAAAAGATGATGAAAAAATCTTGATTTCTTGGATTAAAACTAGGTATAGTGACACTTCTGTATGAATTTGTGTTTCTTCACATTACCTATGAAAAGTTAATTAGGCTGATGATATTAAAGATATAATCATTACAGCCAGCTGATTACAGGCAGACTAGGGTTCAGGTCCTGAAGATCTACTGTCAAAAGTAGCGTTCATGTAGCCCAGTGTGACAGGGAGGTATCTCCATAATGTTTCCTTTAGTATGAAGGGCATTGTACAAGAGTTAAATACTGGAACTTATGCAGATCGCTGGTTCTTGATGAGAAAGGATTCTCATGAAGTCAGTAGCTTTAGGTTATTCACTAACCTGCCCACTTTTGGACTACCTACTCACCTATCCAATCATCAATCATAGAATCATTAAGGTTGGAAAGGCCTTCAAGATCATCTTGTCCAACCATCACCTTCAGCAGCTTCGTAGTCCTTCTCTGGACATGTTCCAGGGCCTCGATGTCCTTCTTGTAGTGAGGAGCCCAAAACTAAACACACTACTCAATGTGACTATGCAGTGACCTGCCACTGAAAAAAAGTAACAATTATAAGTAGCTTACTTTCTTTTCCTTAACATGTGCATATATATATATGCACACACAAATATATATATGCACAAGTATGCTTACGCATATCATTTATATATGCATACACACGTGTGCGTACATTGTTTTTTGTAAATGACTGAAGATTAAAATTGCATTAATTATCAAAAGTGATGCTAATCTGATGCTATGAAATACTCATCTTTTAACTGCAACTATATGAGCAAAGTAAGTACTGGACAAATAAAGACTGCCTACAGAAATATAATTTATGGAGGTGGTCTGATTCATGTAGTATATAATGAAAACACCAAAAAATGATTTTGCTTTCCCCACCCCCCTGGTAGTAAGTAGTTTGGGAATTCTTTAGGAAACTTTAAAACAAAATATTGTGATAAACATTTTTGTCATTTGCTTGAATGAAAAGGGATGATGTAGAATTAATTTGCCAACTTTATAAGAAAGCTTTTAACTTGAGTTTTTAGAGTTTTTTATCATCTGAGAAGTATGAAACATAGATCATAAATGACAAGGGATCACATTCTCTTTACTCTTTTGTCTTTGGAAAGTTAAAGCTGAAGAAAACTCAGCTTTCAATTATCTGTGAAAAATCATGGCAATTGTGAGAAGTGACTGAAAACACGAGGAATGCACTCCTGTGCACGAGCAAATGTCACTCCTGTCTTCAAGAAAGTCATGAAGGAGGGCCAAGGTAAGACTTACCAGCCTCGCCTCTGTCCTTGAGAAGGTGAGCAGCAGGTATTCCTGGAAACCATTTCCATGGACCATTTCCATAGCTTCATGAAAAGACAAGAAAGTCATAAGCAGTAGTCAGAATAGATTCACCAAGGAGAAGTCATGGTTGACCAAACTGATAACCACCTATGATATGGCTTGGTAGATGGCCTTCTTCTATGGCCTAGTTTGGTAGATGAAAGGAAAGCAGACCTTGGCTTCAATACAGGTTTTGACACAGTCTCAAATATGTTACTATGCATGGACTGGATGAGCAGTGAGGAAAACTGGCTAACCAGCTGGAAAGCAGCTTTCCAAAAAGGGACCTCAGGGTCCTGGTGGACACCAAGTTGAACATGAGCCACCAGTGTGCCCTTGCCAAAAAGGCTAATGGGGTCCTGGGCTTCATTAGGAGTGTTGCCAGCATGTCAGGGAAGGTGATCTTTCCCCTCTGCTAAGCTGTGGCAAAGCTGCACCTGGAGTGGTGTGTCCAGTTCTGGGCTCCTCACGTTGAGAGAACTGGGATTGTTTAGCCTAGAGAAGAGACGACTCAGAGGAAGTCTCATTATGTATAATCATCTGAAGGAGGTAGTGTGTAAAAAGCATGGATCCAGGCTCTTTTCAGTGGTGTCAAGTGACAAGAAGCAGCAGGCACATACTGAAACACAGGAATTTCCCTCTGAACATCAGGAAGCACTTTACTGTGGGGGTGACAGCACTGGAACAGGTTGCCCAGAGATTCTCCCTCCCTGGAGATATTCAAAAGCCATCTGGGCATGCTTCTGGGCAACCTGCTGTAGACGGCCCTGCTTGATCAGGGGTGTTGGGCAAGATGCCTCCCAGAAGTCCCTTCCAGCCTCAACCATGTTGTGATTCTGTGGTAAGTTGTGTTTCAAACAAAGATAAATTGCTAAGATTGACTAAGGAATGCCTAAACTTGCAGCACTGAATGACAAAAAAAGCTAATATAATAATAATTAATAATAAAGCTGTATTCTGCTTTAAATTGAAGCTTATAGGAATTGTAAAAATGAGTCCACAGAAAATTTAACATTGTGCAATATTGTTACACTCTTGACAATATGTCAGCCTTGATAAAAAAAAATCTTAGAAACTGCACTTTGACAGAATTAAATAATTACATTCTGTTAAGATGACTGTTTCTAATAGTATTCTGTTTTCACACAAGTTGTCATTTTAATTATAAATTGTTTACATAGACTGATATTGCCAGAAATATATATATATATATTTTTCTTGATAGTCTTTAACAATAGGCCTGAATTTGCATATTGAAAGATTCAGGGGAGTATAAATGATCCTGAGCTACAATAAAATACAGTAATATACTACTGACACACAACTATTTCCTGTGAAATGTTCTACACTTTTCTATTTTTTTTCCACTGAGCAGTGCTTTAATTTTTTTTTTAATAAAGTATTTTTCACAGTAGTGGTTATATTTTGATTAGTTACTCCTTGAAGAGGAGAAGGAAGGAGATAGAAGCAGCTCTTTCTTGAACAACAGGAAAATATTTTCCTATATTCTCGTGAAGTAAGACTTTATTTAAAATACTGTATTTCATCCATATGCAGACTGATCAATTAAATCCAAGGTCCTTACAAGTTAAAAGTTACAAAATGTCCAGGAAAAAGTAACTAAGTCAGAATAGTGCAATGATGATTTTTTTATTAATATTAACAGATGAAGGTTCACTTATCAATTAATCTGTGTTTCTTCCTTATTATTCCACATGATCTAAGTAAAATCTCTTTGTTTCCCATTCCTGCCACCCTCAGTTTCTTTTTATTTGTTACTGCTTTGATTTTTCAGGTCTTTTTGTAAGAAAATAAACATTTTATTTCTTAAATTGACAGAAACATAGAAATTAAAAATGTGTTTTATCTTATAATATGAAATTGTTTTCTAAGTAGGGGTTTGCGAGCTTTTTACCGTATTCACAGAAATAAAAGCTAAACAATATCAGACCACATTGGACACCGGAAAATCTTCATAGCTGAGCATTATTATAGACGTCTGAACTACAGAAAAAGTTTAATCAGTCATTGCATATTGTACGTTAGAAGAGCTTCCAGCCCCAACACACAGATTTATACTAACCCAGGGTATCTAACTAAGGTAACTAATAGTTTTAATTTTACTACTAGTAAATCTATACCCTTTTCCCAGAATTGGACTCTAACATATTTTACTCCAACACTTTTATCTTTGCTGATCTTAGATACATGTTTTATTTTCCACCACAAGTTAGTCAAGAAGTTAAACTGTAAACAAGTAGCTAAACTGAAAAACAAAACAGCAAAAGAGAAACAGCTTTCCAAAACTGAATAATGTACCCACTTTTATTTTGGCAGCTAATTTCTCTTTTCAGAACTCTGTTTGGGTTTAAATTTTTCACAGCTTCTTCAAAACCTATTTACTACAAACTTTACTGATCACACTCTTCACAGCATTATTTTTGGCCATCAAAGAGAGAGACTGGATCTGTCAAAGAACACGAGTTATGCAGTATGAACTTCCAATTGCTTATTTTCACCTTTCTCTCCTCCATATATGCTGTGAGGGAAGGATAGATATATTTATTTTTTGGCTAGGAAGATAAGAAAAATTAGTCTCCTTCAGCATTACTGGCTTAGAGCTCTCCAATCTTTCAGAATTATTGAAAACGTAGAGAGGAAAACACCAAAAGCATAGAATTCTAATAGATAATTAATATGCCTTTAATGGTGAATGGCTTCATAGACTCTGAACTTTATAATACTGTAAATCAGAAAAAATCTTCATTGGTGACATTTCATTATCAGTGACGTCACATATCAAATATACATTAGGAAAAAATGAAGCCTGTGGTTTGAAGTTTATACTGGTGCTCTTCTAAAAGCTTAAGGATAGGTCTCTGTTTTCCACCAAGGTTGGTCTGGTCATAAGTAAAATGATAAAGCTTATTCTGTTAAAATTTTCATGAAGTGTAAAAAAGATAGTATTTTAAGGTTACAGCTCAGTCATTTTTTAGGACATGGTATTCAAAAAAATAACTGTTTCTGAATTACAAAAATATACAGCAGTTTTGTTTTTTTTTTTTATTTTAAAGGATGCATTTTCTAATATGGCTGAGTGGAAAGCATCAGTGACAATTTAAAAAAATCACCAGGAATTGCAAATCACTATCTTAACAGGTATGTTTGAAGATTAGAGTATGTTAGTAATAATATAAGGCATTATATAATGATATTTGTAATTTGTGAATGAAATGTTTTAAAAACAATTCATGATCAGAGATGACAAGTTCCCAGACAGTGTAGCAGAACATACTGAATATGAATCCACATGAATAGAAATACGTTTGGAGTATGTAAGAAGAGATTTATGTGGAATAAGAATTAGAAATGATTTTGAGGGGATTCTTTGTGAATTAGGCCTTATTGTTGACCACAGAATAGGATGAATAGGTACTATTTTCATCCATATTTCTGTGAAAAAAAATGTGAAATAACCTTGAGTAGTGTTTTGCCATAGCACTACTGTGATTCATAATGCTGTCTCATTGAGGCCTCTGATATAGCCCAACTATTTAATTCCAAAAATTAAAAGAAGTGAAATGATCTTCAGAACCGCATGGGTAACAGAAATACACCAAAGACCTTACTACAGGGGGAATTCTTCACAGACAGATAACAGAAAAAGTTCTGCCTTAGACCTACACAAGTTTGTGCTTACTACCGTCATTAAATTGGATGGGAAGATATGACAGGAACAAATCTATGGAGACAAAGAGACACATTTTGGCAAAATAAAAGCAGGACAGTACTGCTTTTGGAGATGGGCAATAATGCAATACAGCTCTTCATTGATAATCTTTTCAAAAAACTGTAAGGAAATATGAGTATTGCTATTGATTGATTATATGACTGATGAAACAAAAATTTTGCAAAACCAGAAATATAAAATACTTAAAGAGTAGAATTATAAAGCATGATGGCTCCACTCAAACCTGATATGTAATGTCTATCACACAAAATAGAAACATAATATCTGTGTAATGTTTGGGACACCTGAAGCTGTAAGGAAATGTGGAGAAAACTTATAATCAAAGGTATTCATGAATAAAACTATAATGCAATGCTTAAAATTGATTGGTTTTGATGGTAAGTGATCATTTAGTTCTTTCTGAAACTGTAGAAATTGAACATTTGTATGGCAGATAATGAAAAGCAGGTAATGGAATACTTGAAAATGCTGAAAAAAACATATGTAAATAGCAAAAAGACATCTTGTTTTGTTTTTACATAATATAAACTGAAAAGTATAAAATGGATTATCCATCAAGAAAAAAATGCAAAAATATCAATTGAAATGTAAAAAGTAAAAGGTGAATATATGCTCTCTCAGCAAAATAGTGGAACTGTTATTGTGAACAAAAAGTTTAAAAGATTACCTTTAATAATGTCAGTGTGGGCAAAAAAAAAAAAAATCTAGGTAGTTTACAGCATTTCAGTGATTTGAGAAACTGGTAAGTACAGGATATTTAGATATGAATAAACCATTTAACTTTCTTTGGAAACTTTTCAAATTCATCAAAATTGTCTCAATCGCACCAATTCTGTGAATGTTTACAGAATCATAGAATCATTAAGGTTGGAAAAGACATCCGAGATCATCTGGTCCAACCATTCCCCTACCTACCAATGTCACCCACTAAACCATGTCCCTAAGCACCAAGTCCAACCTTTCCTTAAACTCTCCCAGGGACGGTGACTCCACCACTTCCCTGGGCCTGACAGTTCCAATGCCTGACTACTCTTTCTGAGAAGAAATGTCTCTTCGTTTCCAACCTAAACCTCCCCTGGCGCAACCTGAGGCCATTCCCTCTAGTCCTATCACTAGTTATCTGCAAGCAGAGGCCGACCTCCAGCTCCCCACAACTTCCTTTCAGGTAGATGTAGAGAGCAATAAGGTATCCCCTGAGACTTCTCTTCCCCAGACTAAACAACCCCAGTTCCCTCAGCCTCTCCTCATAGGACTTATGTTCCAGGCCCTTCAGCAGCTTCGTAGCCCTTCTCTGGACACGTTCCAGGGCCTTGATGTCCTTCTTGTAGTGAGGGGTCCAAAACTGAACACAGTACTTGAGGTGCAGCCTCACCAGAGCAGAGTACAGGTGGACGATCACCTCCTTGGTCCTGCTGGCTACAGTATTCCTGATACAAGCCAGCATGCCGTTGGCCTTCATGGTCACCTGGGCACACTGCCAGCTCATGTTCAGGTCAGCATCAAACAGCACCTCCAAATCCATTTCCTCTGCACCGCTTTTGAGCCACTCTCCCCCAAGCATGTAGCATTGTCTGGGGCTGTTGTGGCCACAGTGCAGGACCCGGCACTTAGCCATGTGGAACCTCATCCCAATGGTCTCTGCCCATCAATCCAACCTGTCCAGGTGCCTCTGAAAGGCCTTCATACCTTCTGGCAGATCAACACTTTACCACAGCTTGGTGTCATCTGCAAAGTTACTGAAGTTGCCCTCAATTCCCTCATCCAAGTCATCAATAAAGGTATTAAAGAGGATGGGCCCCAACACCAACCCATGGGGAACACCACTGGTGACCGGTCACCAGCTGGATTTCACTCCATTCACAGCTACTCTCTGGGCCTGGCTGTCCAGCCAGTTTTTAACCTAGCAAAAAGTGTACCTGTCCAAGCCATGGGCTGCCAGTTTCTCCAGGAGAATACTATAGGAGACTGTGTCAAAGGTCTTGCTGAAGTCTAGGTAGACTACATAACAGCCTTTCTCCTCATTCACCAGGTGGGACACCTGGTCGTAGAAGATATATATATCTAATATAATAGTAATCATATATATATATATATGCACACACACACACACACACATATATATAAGGCCAGATAGAAGCCAGACTACTTTCGAAGGAGAAGTTCAGTCTCTGAGAAGTTCAGTCTCTGTCCTAGCTGGAATGAAGAAATATAGATCAAAAACCACAAAGACAGCCAGACAGGTCTGGGTCACATTCAGTCTGCTCTGGCTAGGGTTCAATCATGATTAAATTTTTGGTCATAACATCATACTTCTAAAAGATAGATGAGGCTACATTTTGCACTCATGGAGACTTGTGCAAATCCATTTCTTTGAATGCTTTAACACTTGTAAATTTTGAAGCAGAAATTAACTCTTACAGTTTAAAGTATTGAATCAAGAACCCGGTGACCAATTTTAGACATTTGATAGGGTGCTACTGCCTTAGAACAATTCCCATAAAAGCAGTCACATCGTAATGACAATAAGTAAAAATTTCAGGGAACAAATCATGTCCATGAATATCCACCAAAAACGAATAGCTTCTTTTCAGTATGAGAATGTAGTTGAAAGAAACTAAACCAGCCTTTATTCCTAAATAATAATAATAATAATAAAGTAGATATTAAAAATAATTATTCCATTGCAGCAAATAAAGAAAAAAACTACTTTCAGTGTAGGGGCTATAATAAGGCAGAAAATCCTACAAGACATAATTGTTATATGTTGGATTTTAACACACAGAATAAGTATCACTACACAAGTAGGCATGGCAGATAAAGCCTTTTTTTTTTTTTTTGCCAAATACACACCTGAGTAATCACTACTGTAAGTTAGAATTTTCTTTCCCACTCGCTCATTTTCAGGATCCAGTGAAGCCTCTGAAGTCTTCCTGAGACCAAATCTTTTGAAGAGTTTTTCTCCCTGAAGGTGTTGTATGCTCACATTTAAATGTTAACTGTACTCCTGAGGTCACAGTTACTCTTTCCAGAAGATGCTGGATTGCTGATGCCAAGATGATTTTGGAATGGATGTGATCTATGGGTAAAGAAGGCTGTTATAAGCTTTCCAATACACTTAAAATTATGAAAGGCAATGGGCACTTCTAAAATGCCATACTCTTCCTGAATGCCCCTGTATCAGTTTGGAGTGTTACAGATAGACTATAATATCTACTTCCTTTACTCCAAGAGTTCATCAGTATGGTTTACCTACCTTTTAATTTTCATTATCACTGATGTAGCCGTTTTGAAAAAGGTTTGAAGGAGAAATTTTCATTTTTGGGAAAAAATTGATTTTTTTTCTACCTTAGTCTACATAAACAACAAGGAGGTTGGCATATTCTTGTCATTCTTGGGCACCTAAGAACTGGTAACCCTTGTTACATAAACATAAGCATAGAAAAATGTAATTAACCATCAGTAAAAGAAACTGCAGCACAAAACATGAAATGAATATTGAACATTGAAAGAAGGAGCAGTCTTTGTAAAGACAAAAGGTGATTGTAAAGACTACTTAACAGTACCTCTTACATGTATAAATATATGCATGCCTGTGTGTATAACTGAATCAGAAGATGTGCTCCAGGCACATGTTTAATGTTCTCCAACAGGAGATGGTCAGTCAGACTGCCAAACCCTCCCTCCCAAAATGCACTAGCATACCCATCTGCCCCTCGGCACTGTGGGGCATAAAAATGGGCTTTAAGGTAAGCGAAACTATTTGCTCTTAAAAAAACAAAGAGAAAAAACAACACTAAAAACATGGTAATAAAATATGATGTGGAAGAAAAAAAAAAAAAGGCAGCTGAAATTTGGCACATACCAAAGATTTTAAACTAAACTACTTCATAGTCACTGTGGCCAAGGTGGACACCAATTGCCATTTCATCCATGAGACCCTCGTTCTTTACAAGCAACAAATCTAGTAGGGCACTTTCCCTACTTGGATCCCTTAGTACCTACACTGAGAAGTTATTATCAATGTATTTTAGGAAAAAATGTGATTCATATGCTTGGTTTTAGAAGTGCTGATGTACTCTAAGCAAAACAGACACTTGAAAATAATGGAAGATGGCAACATTAATTTTAAAATTATTTCCTGGAAAATAATTTTTAATGTCTTTCTTAATTAAATAAAATATAAGATGTGAATTTCTTCAAGTAGTTAAAAGAAGTTTTCTACCTCCAAGTACTAATATATTCAGGGCACATAATGACTTTATATTGTAGTCATTAACGTAAATATTTCAGATGAAGAAATGTGATAAAATCAGACCGTATTGGATAGACATTAAATGCAAAATCAGTATGGATACCTTCTGTATTATTGCTCATTTTTATTTCTTTTAAACTACCATCATAACACTACTATATATTCAGTCTTAGCTTCGAGTATATTTTTTTTTCCTGAGAACACAAAGAGTGGCAGACAACAGACAGTGCAAGACAGTAACAAGAAACAGTAGATTATCAGAACACATTGAGATAGGTCAGATGAATCACAGAGATGGGTTATGCTGGTATTTCTATGGTGTTCTGTCATTCAGTGTAATCATCAAGACCTACTCCACTGATGACTGCAAGAAGCCCATAAAACTACTGTATCTCATTTATAATGACATGATGAATTTATAGCAAGCCAACAAGTTGGTCAGAAACGTTGCAATACTAATGTAATAGTGAACTTAATTTTGAAAATAATTGTGCATCTGTTTCCCTTTATAAAGACTACTGGTGATACAGCACACTGAAGATTTTTCGTTCTGGGAGAAGTGTGATAAATGAGAAATATACTGTCTGAACATCTTGCTGAAAAGTGACAGTGATTATACCTTCTTGCACATGGTATATTGTGCAATGTATTCATTTTTACTTAGAGAAATAGCACTCCTTGCTGACTTGAGGAACTTTAAGTGTCTTTTAGATTAATCATTACCCCAAAACAGTATATGCTATTCTCTACCTCTCTGCTTGAATACTAATAATGGCATGTGTGAATGGCAGCTGGACATTTAGATGTTTTAAAGCTCTTCCCATATAAACATCTGAAAGATAAAACCAGGAAAACAGTTTAATGTGTCTTGAAAACCATTTCCCACTTAAGCAAAAGTAAAAATCAAACTCTTTGCTTGCACTAAAATGGTTTGTCCTGCTAGCTTGTGTGGATGTGCAGAAACCTTTTAAAATAAAATGTCCCGTCTATATGCAACTGAAAATCATACCTCCAAGGAAGGTACATTGTTACAATTATTCTAACAGAAAGATGCTACTTTACAGCAGTAAGCTTCCTCCACCTCAGCTCACAGCCCTGTGGGGAGCCACTATCACTGTGCTGTAATCAGCATTTTGGAGTAGTTTGACTGGCCTTGCCACAATTAGTGTAAGCAATGAATTATTTCTGTCTTTGAGAAAGACCCAGATTGCCTTCAGAGAAGATTTAGGAACATACCTATTGGTTAGCACTTTAACAGGAAGCACTTGTATATCACTCAAAGTATATGATGCAATGGCTTTGAAAAATTTGGGGTGGGCAATACAGATGTTGATTGCAGGTGATGAAACAGAGGAAGTTAGAGTGTTTTAAGTGGAAAAATACAATTTGTCCCTTTCCTGTACAGATGGCAAAGAGGTACAGAAGCTCTGAATCTGGTATTTACTTTACCATAGCATTAATGTATGAGGCATGGAGCTCTTATTAAGCAGAGGAAAAGGTACTGCCTCTGGAATTTTTTCAGCTAAAAAGAAACTCAGAGTATAGAGAGTAATGTAATTCTGTACTGTAATAGGTTCCTCTACTGACCCAAAGTATATAAAAAAGTACAATTTATTACCTGGAAAGGCACCAAATATATTGAAGATGTGTCAGGATTAACATTTTATGTAGGTTTTAAATCAGACTATTGTCTCATCCAACTTGTGACACAGTATTTATTGAGGGAAAGAGGCAGGAACTGTATGCTTTGTCTCTACTCTTAGTGCATTAAGATTTCTAGCAGGTACAGCAATAAAGGTAATGATGTACAAGCTTTAGATCTTTTCAGGATTATCTCAGCACTCAGAATTTGGATTTTTAATGTCTATGACTTTATTCCATATGTCTTCCCTTTTCAGTGTGCGGTACCCAGTGCTTAATTTTGCTTTCTAAAGCAATAGTTCCTTCCCTTTGATTTGTTCTTGATGAGCAGCGGTCTCCTACAAAACTGTCTTAGAGTCAAAACACTTCTGATGCTACTGTTCTGTGTATGTGTATCTAGCTGAACATGACATTTTAACAACACAGGCAAAGAAATCTTAGACTAATTATCTGAAACTAAGACTAAAAAATCTGGAATATTTTGTATACCTTCTCCACAGGAAATTATACCAAATATCCAATATTAAAAGAAAAATAGTTAATTTTTTGACAGTATCAATAAAATTGTCAACATGTCTCTGCTTTTAACAATTCATAATGCTATCCTCAAGTGCAGTATCTGTTATTCTTTTTGAACTAATCATATGTTCAGTCTGATATAAATTCATGTACAGAGTCAATCTTATTAGAAGAGTATGGTTGCAATCGTTTCCCATATGTATGAGGGCTTCTGCAGTGCAAAGAAAGCAACAAATCTTCCTGAAAGGTATAAATTAATTTCCTCTGCAGTTTTGATGAAAAAATAATTTTTTACAGCAAGTTATACTAAAACATCTAATAGCGTTTTTAAAGTTATCTCCTCCCCCCCAACATCAAAAACAACAACAAAAACACACCAAAACTTTAAAAGACAGCATGTAAAATAATTGAATTACAGGAATGTGCATAGCAATTAAAATTCTAAATAAACTATATATATATATTCACACAGGGGTGTCTGGAAAACATCTAGGTGTTCCTGAGTTGTTACCAAAATGATTAAGGCAATATTCCTTGGGGTACTTCATTTCAAAGTATTACTATGCTAGGAACAGTCACGTGCATTATACCATTATTATCAGTGGTGGCATGCATGCCACCACTGTAATTAAACAAACAAACAAACAACAAAATACACCACAAAACCATAAATTAGAAGAAAGATGGGAGAGGGGGAGAGGGGGAGAGGGAGGGGGGGGGAGGGGGGGGGAGAGGTGGGGGGGAGAGGGGGGGAGAGAGAGAGAGAGAGAGAGAGAGAGAGAGAGAGAGAGAGAACCTCTCAAATCCTAGAGAATCCAGGATCAAGTTAAAATAAGTAAATGTATTTTCTGGATTTTCAAGAACCCCACAACCACCAACCTGTTCTTATTTAATATTAATGTAATGCTGTGAAATGACTCGTTCATTATTACCTGCGAACTCACTGCAATGAAACTACAACTTTTTACAAGCATGAAATGGAAAACAAAAATGTCTTCTGATACAATTTAAATGTATCACAGAATCACAGAATGGCTGAGGTTGGAAGGGACCTCTGAAGATCTTCTAGTCCAACCTCCCTGCCGAGCAGGATCACCTAGAGCAAGTTGCACAGGATAGCATCCAGGTAGGTTTTGAATATCTTCAGAGAAGATGACTCCACAACCTCTCTGGGCAACCTGTTCCAGCGCTCTGTCACCCACACAATAAAGGAATGCCCTCTCATATTCAACCCAAACTTCCTGTGTTTGTTTGTGCCAATTGCCTCTCGTCCTCTCACTGGGCACAACTGAAAAGAGACCGGCTCCATCCTCTTGACACCCTCCCCTCAGATATTTATACACATTAATGAGGTCTCCCCTCAGTCTTCTCTTTTCCAGGCTAAAGAGGCCCAGCTCCCTCAGCCTGTCCTCATACGACAGGTGCTCCAGTCCTCTAATCATCTTAGTAGCCCTCCTCTGGACTCACTCCAGTAGTTCTATGTCCCTCTTGTACTGGGGAGCCCAGAACTGGACACAGTACTCCAGGTGTGGCCTCACCAGGGCTGAGTAGAGGGGGAGGATCACCTCCCTTGACCTGCTGTCAGCACTTCCAAATGCACCACCTTGTCCACAAGGGCACATTGCTGACTCACAGTCAGCCTGCTGTTCATCAGAAATCCCATATCTCTTTCTGCAGAGCAGCTCTCCAGCAAGTCAGCCCCCAGCCTGTAGTGGTGCTTGGGGTTACTCCTCCCTAATCATTCATGATACATCTGTATCAGGACATATCAAACAGTTCCTTAATACACTTATATTTTCATTTTTTTCTGTTTGTAGGCCATGATATAGAGAGGGGGGAAGGGGAAGGGTCTTCTGTCTTATAAATTACTCCTCAGAGAGTCATCTGATACGGGTCTCTAAGAGAACAGTATTATGAGCTGCAAGTAAATGTAATGCTATTTTTTATATATATATATATATATGCAGTTTCTCTTTGCCAAATTAATATACTATGTTTGAGAAATCCTTCAATTAACCTCAGCCTACCATCTTAGTAGTAGAATGCAGAAAAAAAGATTAAAAAAGGTTTTTTTTGAAAATATTACTTATTAATAAACTTTTTCGAACAGTTTGTAATGCACTGCATATGGACACACACTATCTACAAGACTTATACCAGCCAAAGTCCACTCTCCTTTAAAAGTGCAATATTCACGCAGTTCCATTATTACATTATGAGGCCTATATGAGACATTCTTCCTGAATTGCAGAATGCACTGTTATTTAGCTATCCCATTTATAGCTGGAATGCAAAATGCACTATTAAATATTGATATATATATATATATATAGCTTCTCAGTAGTTATATTGGGGATAGGAATATCTTCCTATCTTCCTGTAAATATAATAGCAACAAATAAGTGCTTCCTCACAGTCTTTTGTTCAAATTGTAAACAAAAAAAAAAGTGTAAAGTCCAACATCCATTAAGATTAGTAGCTGAAATCCAGTTGTCTTTACCATAATTTCATCAGTAAAAGCTAAGCAACAACAGAAATTTTTGCTGTATCTGAAATTCAGATTTAGGTAGATATGTCACAGTCCATTGGATGGGATTAAGTTTAAATGATTTTATTTATTCATTTTTTATAATACGCTAACTCCTATAAAATCTCATGAAATGTAGAAATGCATTTCTTTTTTTTTTTTTTTTTCCCCAAGATGGATACTTCAAAAGTAGGCTTTACACATCATATGATAGAATAATGTCAGTCTGACCACATGCATCATCCAGTTGTAAATCAACCTATGCATATTTAAGGTTATGACTTCATAAAAGAGTATATGAAAAAATCTAAAAAGGGATGAATTTTCACAGAATATATTGACTTCATTAGATGAAGTATAAGTATTCAAAGAATATTTGGTGCATTTTTAAGCCCTGTAGTTGAAAGACAGTAAGAAACCAAGCTGGTAAATGTGACCAATGTGTTAAAATGGAAACGGGTAACGTTTGACTATGTCAGTAATTAAGATTTATATGAGATAGTATGGTCACACATGTATTAATATACACAACTCAAATATCAGAGACAACAGAATTTTTAGTTACATTTAATTCGTTTGTTATGTGCTAGAAATATAAGCATCCAATTTTCATTCCTCAAAGCACCAGTGGGACAGCAAGCACGTCACACATTTCTGTAAGATGAAGATAAGTGAATAAGCTACAGTGATGGCCACAGTGATTTGCACCTGACCTTGCTGAACTTCAGGAGGTGCATGCAGGCCCACCTCACAAACCTGTCGAGGTTCCTCAGGATGGCATGTCTTCCCTCCAGCATGTTGACCACACCACTCAACTTGATATCATCCAGAAACTGGATGAAGGTGCACTGACTCCCACTGTCCATGTCACCAACAAAGATCTTGAATAATACAGACTCTTGAGGGAGTCTGTATTATTTTTGTTACTGGTCTTCACCTGGACATTAAACCATTGACCACAACTCTTTGAATGCGACCATCCAGCCAATTCCTTATACACCGAGTGGTCCATTAGCTAAACTATAGCTAAACTATCAAGGCACTGACTAAAAATTACCAAGCCCTTCCTGAGCTCTGTAAGATAAAGACAGCCAAACTTTGAAAAGATAAAAAAAAAAGAAGTCAACATAGAAATGTGGAGTGATGTATTTTGGAAGGTTAAACAGCCCTGCCTCTTTGAAGAAAGGAGTGAAAATCAACTGCTCATCTTATTATTCATCCCTCATGTGTTCTAGGAGATGAAGACAACCTGCCTCACTGAGAAGGGATTAATAGTAATATTTTACTTGAAAGGCAAGAAATGTCCAGGAGGACCTTGATCATCAGGGAAAGATCCACTGTATCACACATCGCTCATTATTTGAAAGCAACACACCTAAGGCATTTCAAACAAACCACAGAGCAATTTTGGAATGGTATTTAAATGCATATACAAAGACGGATCCATAGTTGGTTATTTAAATCAGTGGTTATCCTTATTTAATGCATAAAAGCAAATATCTCTTTAATTGAGATAATGAGTGGCAGTCAGGAGTAAACTTGTTATACTGTATTAAATTTCATTTAAAAGACAAAACTACGAAGTAGAACATATTTGCTGCCAAATCTTTAAAGAAATCAAACCACTGAATTAGCAAAAGTCTCTTGGTATGCAGACAGAAGCAGTCTGCTGAAGTGCTAAACCACTTATGACAGCACCTGCTCCTTCTGCAGGTGCAGAAAGAACATCTTATTTATTCTATGTTATCTAAATTGATGAATTCAGTGACTAGTTTGCTCAAACTTGAGAAACCAAATGGGAGTGACAGAGAAGAAAAGCAATTGGTAGGCTATGCATTCAGACCAAATGTGCAATAATTATATATACCGATTCTAAAGTTTTACATGATGAAGTAACCAGAAGAATTCAGTCAGTTTGCCAACTATATACAATATTTATTTTCCAGATAGAACTCATACATATAAAACATGTTCTGATAAATAATTTCCCTTATTCTTGACATTTATTAAAGTTTTATTTTAAACTACTGTTATTGCATTTGTTTATTTAATTCCAGTTCTCTAAATACAAATGGTTTTTTTTTTCAGGCTATGGTCTGACACAGCTAACAGATCCAGTGTGGACTGAACCATCAAAATAGCTCTAGAGAGGTATAATAAACCAAAAAAGGGTATCTCTCACTCTGACCAAAAGACCTTCAACTTTGTGCCTCATATTCCTGTGCTAAATATATCTATTACCATTTATAGTTCTGCATGTGCAGTAGAAATACAAATTATATACAATATTATTGTAAACTCCATCTTAATGTTCCTCCTTGTGATTTTTAGTCAAGTAAATACATCAAACATCAGTAAAGATAAAGGTAAAAAAACTGGCTACAGTCATACTGTGACTCATCCTGTGTTCACTAGTTCTGATATCTGATCTAATATTTTTGACCAGGGATAGATGCCCTTGCTGTGGAGTGTATTGTGTACCCCTTCAGCTCCATCCGTCTTTGTATGATTGCCTGTGGTCAATGAGTTCTTGAAGCCTGTCAGTGTGGGTCAGTGTAACTGATTCCTGGATTTTTTTTTATTTTTTTTATTTTTTTAGGGAAAATGAATTTTCTGCCATTCTTTCTGACCCTGATGGCTAGGTTCTATCTTTCCTGCCTCAGACATCTGAAACTCATTGTTTGTCCTAACTGCTGTTACCTAACCCTCCTACTTGACATTCTTCAATAGGATCTGGTATTACCCATGAAAATATAGCCATTTTCTGACACATGGTTCTGACTCTTTCTCTTCCGTCCCTAAAGGATGTTCCAGTTTTATTGGTGGATACTAAAATATCCTGCACACTGTAGAAGCAACATATTTCCTCATGTCAGGTCACCTGTAGGGTGTGCAAAGAAAAACAATAAAATCTTCCTGGATTTCTGACCTGACCTCCACCGATTCAATGAAGGAATCATTGGACCAGGCCATCCTTCCACACTGAACTGCACAGCATATGAACAGAACTAAGAGCATATATAGAAGTGGAATGGATAGAAGGAATGAGTCTGCATGACACTGTTCTTGTGTGTGTACCATCTGTACTGGGTTTGCATGGCAAGGTTTTGGTAGTGGGGAGCTGCCATCCAGAAGCTGTCCCATGTTAGATGTTTCAGCTGGCTTCAAAGGGACTCACCGCTGGCCAGACCTGAGCCAATAAGCAATGTTGTTTGCGCCTCCGTGAGAGCATATACAAGAAATGAAAAAAAAAAAAATCACTGCTGGGCAACATCAGCTTGGAGAGTAAGGAATGAGAAAGCCTTACAGATGCCAAGGTCAGTGAAGGAGGGGTAGGAGGTGCTCTAGGTGCTGGAGCCAAAGCTCCCTTGCAGCCTGTGGAGAGGACCATGGTGAAGCAGGTTGTCCCCCTGCAGCCCATGGGTCCCACAGTGGAGCAGATTTCCATGCTGCAGCCCATGGAGGAGACCACAGTGGAGCAGGTGGACCTGCACAAAAGGAGTCTGTGGCAAACCCCTGCCGGAGCAGACTCTGGGTCAGACCTGTAGCCCGTAGAGAGGGGACCAAGCCAGAGCAGGTGACCTGGCAGGAGCTGCTGCCAGTGGGGACCCAGGTTGGGCAGTTTGTTCCCAATGAATGGACTCTGTGGTATGGACCCATATTTGGAACAGCTCTTGAAGAGCTGCTGCCTGTGGGAAGCCCACACAGGATCAGTTCAGGAAGGACTGCATCCCAGGGGAGGGACCCCACATGGAGCAGGGGAAGAGAATGACCGTGAAGGAGTAGCGGAGACAAAGTGCTATAGACTTTCTGCAACCCCCATTCCTCAGTCCCCCTGTGCCACTCAGGGAGAGGAGGTAGAAGAGGGTGGATGGGGGGAAGGTGTTTTTGGTTTCTTTCCTTTGTTTCTCATTTCTCTAGCTTGTTAGTAATAGGCAATAAATCTTACTAGTCTCCCTACTCTGAGTCTGTTTTGCCCATCACGATAATAATGTTGAGTGATCTCTGTCCTTATCTCAACTCCTGAGCCCTTTTCATTCTACTTTCTCCCTCTTTCCCTTTGAGGAGGGGGAGTGAAAGAGCTGTTGTGGTGGAGGTGAGCTGCCCACCTGAGTAAAACAGCCACACCATTTCATTTAACTAAGTCTTTAAACCAAGAGCACAGGATGGATAAGTGTCATTGTGCAAAGCTTCAACTATGGAATGAACTCCACCTTTGCTACACTGGCTACACAGAAAAATAAATCATCCCAATTTTTGCTGTTTGAAAGAGTTTTTAAGAAAGTAGTTAACATGTATCAATTCCTGTCCCAGGATGATTGTGATGTTAGGGAGAAGTGAACAGACTGACCTACTTTGGTATCTGATCTATCTCATCCATACAGTATGAATGAGATAGTCATAAGTCTAACAAGACTGGAACTAAGTACTACTGTTCTAGATCACTAAACTGAGGAAGAAGTTCACATTGGATACACTGATAGCAGAAACTGGACCAGAAAGAAGGACTTGTACCAGTGTAATGCTTGACTGGGCATCCAACAACCATACTTTTTAAGAGTTATTGTTGTCATGGTATCTCTTACCCTTCAAAATTCAATGTTGTCTCATATGTGGTGAGTTTGGGCATGCACTTGAATACAGCTTGGACTATACTTACACATAATTCACCTGCTCAGGAAGGTCTGTAATTATTAGCTTCTACATTGTAAATAAGGAACTGTCTTACAGAACACAGAAGTCACAACATTCTCGAGATTCTTATTCTCCATTAAACCTAAATATATTACAAGGAATAATGAAGGACAACATTCTGCCTCTCAAACACATCTCTCCTTGTATATTTTAAGAGCTTTTCAGGATTTAAGCTTTCAATACATTTTCTCTCAACAGTTATTCCTTAATATAACTTTTCTTTCTCTGGGTTTCCACACTTTTCTTAGTAATAGCCTTCCACTGGAATGCAGCCATGGCAAACCACTAGGCTCAGCTACTAGTCTCTATAGCAGCTTTAACAGGGTGCTCTGCTCCTCCTTCCCAGGGCCTGGTGGACATGGCCACATTGCTGCCCTCCCTAAGGCTTTTTTAAGGGTGGGGTCACTGTTGACATGGCAACACCCATGCCTCACTAAAATGGCAGTGATGACACCTCCGGTGGGCTTTTTGAAGCCTCTGCTGTCACCCACCCACACCACATTAGCAGCCCCAACAACATTGCTCCTGCCGCTTCAGGAAGAGAGGAGCTGGAGTCACCATGCTGTCCAAATGACACTCATACAGTGAGGGAAGCCTCACTCTTTACTCACCTCTCTGCCAGGCCCCTCATGGCAGCCAAGCCATGTATGGTCCTCACTAAAACTATAAGTTGTAAGAGGCAGAGATTTTAAAGGAGGGAAGAGAATGAGAAAGGGAGGTGAGAAAAGGAGGAGATAATCCTCCCTAGGCTCCTCCTTGACCCCCTTGAACTACCTCATCCAAACTACCAAGCCTCTTCTACTTGCACATCTGGTTTACAGTGTGCCCTAGGGGCTGCTTTTATACCACCAGGGTGTGGCTGCAAAATGGTGGCAACGCCCTACTTAAACGGCCTGCTGCTGCTGCCCTTAGCTCTGTTTGCATCTTGTCAGCATCCCTTGTAATGGCTGTTGAGGTCTGGTGGCTGCCTCAGCTGCCTTAAGTGGCCTCTATGCTGGAAAAAAAAAAGCCCTGACTGCCTCAATTCCCCCCTCGGCTGAAGAATGTATCTGCCCTGGAGCTGATTTCATTGGTAAGTATGTATAATCTCTTGAAGTATTTTGTTTTTAGAAGAAATTTTGCTATGGCAGAACCTCAAAAACTAGTAAATAAAAGTAATTTATGGAAGGGTCAATAAGAAAGAAATGCAGTGCCACCTGGGAAGCAAAGAAATTACAATTATTCAGAATGCTATGATAAGGAGTAGTTGGAAGTGGAAAAATGCATAATGAAATTATAGGCAATGAGTAGTGGACAGACTCAGGAACTTGTGCTGCTGGAGGCAGACCTGTTTGCTCTTCCCTTTTCAAGAGCATATAAGTTGTTAAGAGTATGCTTACACAAAATATGTATTTGTATCATGCCCACTTTCTTTAGCAAGTTTTTTGTTGTTGTTTTCTGTTTATTTTTGCAAAATAATGGGTTTATTACAGTCCAATGACAGTGATACTTGTAGGTGTTAACTTTTGAATGCTACTGATATTTGTTTTCTAAAGCTAGAAATCCTATCAAATCTGATAGATACCTATCAATATACCAGATCACACTGATGCCACTGTCCCTTATTTATTTACATTATAATATATAATTATTTTACATATTTGATACAGTTTCCTTCTTGTTATGGTGATTGTTTTTATGCCTGTGTATTTAAAAGGAAAGAGATTTTAACTGTTAATGAGACACAGTCTTGAATATTTCTTGTAAACTTGTCTTTTGTTTTATTTTGTTTCCATTTAGTTGTATTGTATTTAGAGAGGGCCAACCTCCCACTGTCCACATCTGCTTTCAATTCACAAGCAGTTGGTGTAAGTCATGCATCATCAGCATTTTGTTTGCTTGCTATGCTGTCTCATCTGGGAAGCCATTATATGAAGTAATAGAAGCAGAAAATAGGTACACTCCCTCTTTAAATTTTCAGCAGGGATCCTGCTTTTTGTAACTCTTGCAAATTGCACCATTAAATTGCATATGTTGGCCTGTTGGGTACCCATAATTAGATAAATAAGGAAAAGTGCCCATAAACTTCATGAACTGACTAACTTACTAAAACTGCCAGTAAAATAAACCAACAGATAACAGTACTTCTCATTTTTAACTTTTCTCAATTTGTTCTGAAAACCCAGAAAACTATAGAAGTACATTATATAATAACTATATAGTGACATACATGTATACTACATATATACTATTCCTTTGGCTCAATAACATTCCTTGTTCAAATACATGAATTAGAAACAGAGTAGTTTAAATGAATTGTTGAAAGGAGAGTAGAGTAAATTTACAATGTAAATGTAAGTTGGTAATTTATGCATTTATTCATGCATTTTTTGTGACAGTTTATTTTGTGAAATATCTAGTCTGTTTAGATAGATTTCAAAAGGAAACAACACAAATTCAACCTCTGTAGGAATAAACTCCTGGAGTGATGTTACAGCATGAATAACCCCTGATACATTATATGACATAGCATGTTTTCTTTTATTTTAGCAAGAACAGAGAAAATATTGGAACCTCTGTGTATTTTCCTTCCTTTTCTGAGCTCTCAGAGAAAGAGCCTTAATGTGACCTCTATCTCATAATGGTGAGGTATTTATTACAGCTGAAATATACATAGTCTTTGCTGAAGTAAAGTTAAATAGACAGTAATGATATGGGTGGAGGAAAGGGGAGGAGGGCTAGGACAAACAGTTGGAAGAAATTGGAAAATGGAAAAGTGGTCATGTCATCATATACAAGTAGAATTAATTCGTAGTGAAATCAGTACTTTGTCACAAATCTGATTTTGCTTGCATCTTTCATAACTGTTATTTAAACTTATTAAAAACTTTCATCACAACATTCTGAAAGATCCACTGTACTTATGGACTATAAACAATGTATTGAGTATCATTATTTTCATATATTGAATTTGACAGCCTTAATATTTAACATTTTCATTTTAGAATGAAGCATATTGCTAATACAGCTAATATATCTGCAATTAAAATAGTTTGAAATTATTGAGGTTAATGGAGTTTGATTCTTATATTTGCTAGAAAATTCAAAAGCCAAATGTACTTCACATAATTAAAAATGCTTTCCAATTTTTTTTTTCACAAGTACTTTTTATGAGTTCATTTACAGACATAATCATGAGTAAATGTGACTTCTTTTATAGCCAAGGCAAATGAAGCATATCTTCAATTAGAAACTTCTGAAAATGTACTGTGATAGCCTACTGAGAATGGAATTGCTTTTCTTCACAGCTTCACACCCGCTCCTCTTTAGAAGCTCATGGCTGTGGATAAGTGCTGCAAGTGCAATATCCTTCTCTTCAAGAATTTTCAGCCACTATGTACTTCAAATAACCTGATGTGTAGTTCAGGATATTTTCGGAAATACTTTTGTGCTTGCTTTACACTACATACCCACCTGTTGTAAAATATAATTAAGCATATGTATTTATATACACATGCCTATAATGATTTGCAATCCATATGTACAAAGAAGCAAGTTTTCAAATTATTTGCCATGCTCCATTCTATCAGGAGTCCCCTCTGCAAGATGACAGCGTAGCTGTTCAATGTTATTGTCTAGTCAACATCTCAATCTCTCTCTATATGGCTTTGTATAAATTGTTTTAATTTCTTACTTGATATGTTATAGTAATAAAATTAATGTGTTTCAAAAACAGAAAAACCAATTATAGCTATACTTAAACAAAACCAACAACAAATTTTAACAAGAGTGGTATATTTCCTTATTAAAGGCTAGTACTAACAGCTGGAACCTTTAAGACATAGTAAGACAGTGAGATAACTTTAGTGTGTAGAAACAAATTACAGGTAAGGGCTGAAAAAAGTACTCTTATAGGAGAATTAGACAGGGAAGCTCTCAAAGTTTCATACATAACCACTAATTGAGGTTTTATACAGTTACCTTCAAATGCAGAAGACCAAATCACACAACAGTATCTATAATTCTGTATTTTCTCACAGTTACTTTAACTTATTGAACTGCTCTTCTACAAAAAAAGAGAAGACAATACAAACAAACTAAATGTCAGGATACAGGTGTGCTCCCTTTGGCTTGATGTCTTTTTCTAAAACAATTCCTAGACGTAGTTAGGAACAGCAAGGATTTTTCCAGTGAGTTACCATGTATGTGGCCTGTCTGTTCGAGCAACTAATGGAGTTCACTAAGCATGGATGTGGCTAGCCACTGTCAGTTAACTGCAGAGATAAACAAGCCCTGATACTGTTTAGTGTGTTAGTACAGATATAGTCACAAGTGAAAGCATGAGAAAAATGCTATAAAGTCTCCATCAGTTGAGCCTGAAGAACATTAAGCCCTCAGCCAACATCTCTTGGCCTTTAAACCTAAGGAGATAACAGTATTAATGTTAACACTGATTTCCCAATGAGTTCAAGGCTTCCATCTTAATCAGAAAACAGCCCAAACAAAATAAAAGGAAGCTAGTGCTCCCCTTACAACAGAAGGGTTATTTTAATATCAAAATAAGTTGTATGCAAAAAAAAAAAAGTCTAATGCAAATAAACAATGTAGAAAAAAAGTTTTCAAAATAAAGCAGTTGTCTATCAATAAAGACTACAAATCTTTCTCTAAATATATATATATATTTGTAGCTTGATAATGATAGATGATGAATATTTAAAGTTTATATTACTACACAGAGTGGAAATATTTTGCATCATTCTATACTGTTGAGAGCACTTACTATGTGTTACTGAATATATCTATTCAGCTGTCCTACAGTCTGAATCTGCTAGAAAAAGCATGTAGTTTTCTTACAGCCCAGTGCTGAAACAAGAGGCAAAGCAAGAAGAAAAAAAAGGGAAAACGACAGTCAGAAGTGGTTAACAATGAAAATTCTGCTGAAAGAGTACATTTAATAACATTAATAATACCTAAACAGTTACAAAACTAAATCTCTCCATCCCAAAATATCATAAGCACAAATTCTAGAACTAAGTCAAAACATAATGAGCTGTGTTTTTATGAGAATCATGAAACAGTATGGAACAATATACAGAAAAAATTTAGCACAATATGCAGAATAATATGAAGCTGTCTAGGCAGTACAAATAAATTAAACAAACATAAATGACTAAGTTTACATTATCATATTCCAAAATAAATCTGTGTTAAACAAGCATTGTTTAACATGAGGCTAATCAAGCTTTTGAACTGGTAGCTAATGTAGAGAAAATACCATTTTCTTGAAAACTACTAATTCTGTGGGATGGTGCACTTGTCCACTGTTCCAGGGAGGGGTAAAGGTCAAAAGATACCATAAGTACTTGAGAGTTTATATATCTGTATTACATTTCCAGGATGCTCATTTACTGGAATTTAAGGTAAGCCATCTCAGCAAGAACACTTTTTCATCTGACTACTAAATACTCCTGTTTTTCTTCCTGACTCAGAGTCAAATATGGGAAAAAAAAAAAAAAAACAACTTCCATAATGTTGAAGTGCAAAGCACTAAGACATCTAATTCTCATTACATTCAGGAAATAAATAGCATACGTATTTTAAAAAAGTATTGACAGGCAGATCATTGTTCATTGCTGTTTTACAGAATAAATGTTTTAACTGGTGTAAAAGTAAAAAACAAAATCTGAAAACATGATTATTCTTCCGAACGTAATTATTCTATTGTATCATAAATCAAGCAAGTGATGATTGATTTAGGATTAAACTAACAGTTTCCCTAAAATAATCAATAATTGATGTCGTCAGGAAACAATTCTCTTGTAATTTTCCTAAAAACAACAGATTTTCATAAAGATTTATTTCATTGTCATATTTGAAAAGTATTAAGGCAAGAGAACAGGCCTTATGAGCTTGAAACAATACTAAATCAACCATTCTAAATGCATTTTTTATCTTAAGATTTTGTTTAATTATAATTGAGACTACTCAAGTCAACAGCTTCACATAGCCTCTTTTTCATTCTGAATCAGAAGAGAAATAGACAATAACTTGTGATTCAACCAAATTACAGATACAAAAATATTTTTTTAAGGAAAAAAAAAGTCTGTTTGAATAGATGACTAATACTACTGTACCTCAGAATTACTGTTTGTCTTGGTAAGATTGCCTAAGGGGAGAATTTTCAGTGGTTATAGTACCTGTAAAAAGGAGTTGATTTATCAGATGGGATGCTAGAAAATGCCACAGCATTTTACGCTGATATTGGTAAGTTGAATATGTCTCATTTTACCAAAATCATGTCTCTTTTGCAGACAATTGACAGAACTGGACTTTGAGGGTTCTTAAAGATTTAGTTTTCATTGAAATGTTTGATTCCTTGTTGCTAAAAAAATGTTTTGTCAGAAGTTGAGGAATGTTTTGTTGTTTGTTTTCTTTTTTAGGAATATGTGAAACCAGAATACATGGTTATTCTGTTCTTGCACATAATGTAAAACGTGTGTGTATACATGTGTGTTTTTGTGTATGTATGTATATGTAGTCATATATGTAGTATGTATATATATAGTCACTGCACCAAGCCTGTCTGAATTTAAGAAGCGATAGGACTGTGCACTTGGTCACATGGTCTAAAATTTTGGGTAGACCTGTGCGGTGCCAGGAGTTGGACTTGATGATCCTTATGGGTCCCTTCCAACTCGGGATATTCTATGATTTTATGTATGTATATATATATCTGTATAATGTAGCTGATTTCTTTTTTCTTTTTTTTAGTCAAACAACAACAAAAAAAGGTTTTCTTTTTATTAGTCAAACAGCCCTAACCTACTGGTTTTTTTTTGTTGTTGTTGGCTTTATGTAGGAATGAACAGACATCCAACAGCAAACGTTAGGTGTCAGGCCTGAGGTGGGATTTAGATGCCGTAAACCTTATCCTGGTCTGATGCAGATCTCCCTTCACACTTCCATGTTCACAAGTACATGGGAGCATGTGTTCTCCCATCCCTCCATCTGGAGAGATGTTGGTTTTTCTGTTCCTGCTGCTGCCTCCTCCAGCTCTGCAGTGACAGACAAGACAAAATGTCAACCCAGAGGAATGCAAATGACTGGAAAAGAGGTCGTGGAGAAAAGGGAAGAGAGACAGAAGAAATAGAGGGAAGTGGTGGATTGGGAATCATGAGATTTGAAAGGGATTTTTATGAGGAAACTTACACGGATAATACAGTTTGCTTTCCATTGTGAGGAGGGGTTGCCTCTAATTGGAAATATGAGGTGAACATTTCTGAAGAAATTTGCTGAAGAACATTGTTGAAGGAAATTGAATATTATTCAGCAAATCAGAGATTTCTGTACAAAGCACCATCAAGGCCATGCATTCCTGAGTGCTGCTGGAGTGGCCACTGCTAGCAGGCATTGCAGCTGCTGGTAGATGGCAGATGCAAAATACTTGCGGGTTTTGTGTGTAGCACTCTGTGGAGTGGGTCTGTCTCTGTGGCTGGCTTTCCTCCCTTCCATTAGTGCACGTCTTTGGGGACGTCCCAAAGTGCTGCAGACTTCTCCTTAAGGAGCTCATCTACAAGCCGTATGCAGAGACTGGGTGAAGGGGATGGGGCAGACACTGACATTAAACACCTTGGAACAGAATCACAGAAGCTCCTGTGATTCTAAAACAGAAAGTATTTGTTTCTCAGAGAATCTTAAGAAATCCTTTTGATTACCATGTTGTACTCTGGCTTAATGTTGATACACATATGATGACCTCTGAACCTCGTTTTGTAATCTTATTTGCATAGTAGAGCCCATTAAAGCTACAGACTAACTTTCATCTATCTTGGAAGGTCTGTTACAAAAAGCCTCTATTAACATTAGTCAATACATTCAACAGCTGTGAATTTTTAAAACTGATTATATGAAAATTAGATGATTCAAAATTTAAATTTGTATGGGACACGGTTTCAGGTAGTATTTCTCTTATTTTGCTGATAATAAGATGTGTTTAGATAGGCTTTTTGTTCTGTAACAGCTGTTACAAGAACTGAAATCTTTATTTTTAATGTTCATTCTGCTCTTATTAAGGTTAATGACAAGATTTCACTGAGGATGAGAGGGCTGGATGTAAAAGGTTTTAAATATTGCTTGGCAGAAACAATAATATATATATTTCCTGGAAAATTTAACTGTTGGCTGTAGCTTGAGATTATTTACAATAAAAAGGGTATAAGAATTTTGAAATGATGTTTATCTGAAATGTTTTTTTGTTTTTTGTTTGAGCTCATTTTACTTAAAGGTGATTTAGCTATGAGATTCCTGTCACCTATATTTAGTCATATTCCTTACATTCTTCCACTTGACTGAGGCTGATAGTCTTCCCATGAAAAGATCATAGAGTCTGGCCTCATGAAATCCATTTCCAAATATCAATCTTTGAACATGTTAAAAAAAAAAAAAAAAAGACTGGATCTAGCACTGGGAAGAGTCCCTTTCAATGAATATTTCTCTGTAAGTACCTCAGATTCATTACTGTTTCATTGAGCTGTCTTATCAGTATTGATCTTTTAAATGCAGTGGCAAATATATAAAAATATTCACTGCATGGGAATAAACAAGGATTTTCATAGTTACTTGTAGACTAAAATGGAAGAGTGCTTAACTACAGGGTGCCATTTATTTCTCTTAAAACTGCAAATTACTTCATAAGAAAGCTGAAAAATCCATCATAAAATTTTGTGGTGTAAACGATATATTAACTGGTGTCTAAAAGCAATGCTGCAGGGGCATTCGAATATAAACATGAAACTGGTAAGTTTGATTAACTTTGATTTCCCGTTGTTAATAGAACAGAATATGTTACACAGTATATTCTTTAGGGTAACTAGTTTAATACAAAATACATATGTAAATCATATAAAGAAATTGTCTGAATAGGTTTACATGAAAATTAACTCACATTTGTTATAATAGGAAAGACATAATGTCATTTACCACATCTTGCCTTATGAAATTCATTCAAAATATTTGGCAAGGCGGAACAGTTCAGAAGCTGCCTAATCAATACACTTGCCTCAATGCTTTCCTGTAGGCATTGCTTGGGGAAATTTTTACATACGCTATCTATACCTATCCAATCCAATGGCACAGTACCAGGCTATATTTATTCTTACGTAAACATGCATTACAGAAACATATATCATAAAGATATAGCATTCTTAAAAGCCTATTATTTGATTAAATGAGGCTACTAGTTACTGAGTGTTTATTCAAGTTTAATTTGGAATATCTTGTTCTTAACTAGAAACCAGACTATGCATGTTATTTCCTTTTTACAAAAGACAAAGGGGAGGATACTATGGAAACTGTAAATAACTGGTTAAAATTGAGAAAACAACAGGATCCAGAAATTAATTAAGAAAATCCAGGGAAAACACATTGAATAGAAATGAGATCAAAATGACACGCTAGACTGGGGGGTATGTTAAAGTGGAATGAGATAAAACATCTTGTTGGTAGCCATGTACAGTACTCACTTTCACCTTCACTACAGTTACTGTGTGTGCCAAGATGTGATAAGCTCTTTTGAAAAGAAACTCAATAGTTCTGACTTATTCAAGCCAATATGGCATAACGGCAAAGTTTCACTCCTGAGACTGTGGGTTTTATTTTTTCAGATATATTTGCAAAGAATTGCTTTTTGCACGTGCTTAGGTACACTTGGAAACTGTTAGCTTAACACCTTCAAGAGCAAGGAATAAGGAACATGTGTAATGCCCTGCGAAGTCTTTCGTGCATGAGACAAATTCGGCATCAAGAGGAATGCATGAGAATACATTAGTGCACTCAATCAATTTCTATGTGTTGGGCTCCAGGGAACTTATTTTTAAAGTGGTGTGCAGGAGGTCTTCAGTCCGCATAGACATTTTGTTGAGATATATTGTTAATAGATAATTTGATTTGTGCACACATGTCGCTTGCAAGGCTTTAAAGATTTATTGGTTAATGGATGATTGAACTTAGCAGGTGAATTGAAATGGGGTGACATGGGACAATTGCAGCTAACTACAGGATGGCAAATTTATCACTGCACAAACTGTGTCTTAAATGTTAAATGTATAAATGCACAATATAAGTGTGTTTGTATGTCTGTGTTTACAATGCCTAATTTTAGGCCTACAGTTACTTAAACTAGGAGGTTCATTTCCTACGGGTCATTACGGTTTAGCTAGAAGAGAGGAAGATGGGGAAAACAGAGAGAAAAAATCCATCAGAGATTGATATAGAGCCAGAATTTATAAGTGTGACTTGATGATACAGCTAATTTCATCGTATCTGCCAAAGGAGTATGTCTGTCCCCTTTACTTTCTTTCCTTGTGTCAGCACTTGAAATTTATCTGACCTTCATCAGTGGTCTTGTTCAGGAGCTAAGCCAATATAAAACTGCTTTTGTTTTTGTTGAATGAGTCCTCTGCTCTGACCCAGCTCAGTTAGAAGCAGGCAAATGTCAATGCCACCAAAAAGGAAGCTGGTAGAACGTATAAGAGAAGCAGAACCACTCTTTTCCTTTCTCAGATTTAAATACCTGTACAAAGTCATAGTCCAGTTTGCTTCAGCTTCCATTGCTGGCCTTGCTTCTCACAGCTTTTTGATTCTTATATGCCAATTACCCCCTATTAGTCTCTGAAATTTTCCTGGACCACCTTCATGTTGTGGCCCCAACATTCATGAATATGATATGAAATTAGGATATTAGGATCTGGATAGGCTGGAGCGATGGGCTGAGGCCAACTGTATGAAGTTCAACAAGGCCAAGTGCCGGGTCCTGCACCTGGGGCGCAACAACCCCAAGCAGCGCTACAGGCTGGGAGATGAGTGGCTGGAAAGCTGCCTGGCAGAGAAGGACCTGGGAGTATTGGTTGATAGTCGGCTGAATATGAGCCAGCAGTGTGCCCAGGTGGCCAAGAAGGCCAACAGCATCCTGGCCTGTATAAGAAGCAGTGTGGCCAGCAGGTCTAGGGAAGTGATTGTCCCCCTGTACTTGGCTCTGGTGAGGCTGCACCTTGAGTACTGTGTTCAGTTTTGGGCCCCTCGCTACAGGAAGGACATGGAGGTGCTCGAGAGAGTCCAGAGAAGGGCGACCAAGCTGGTGAGGGGTCTGGAGAACAAGTCTTACGAGGAGCGGCTGAGGGAGCTGGGCTTGTTCAGCCTGGAGAAGAGGAGGCTCAAGGGCGACCTTATCGCTCTCTACAGTTACCTTAAAGGAGGCTGTAAAGAGGTGGAGGTTGGTCTGTTCTCCCACATGTCTGGTGACAGGACGAGGGGGAATGGGCGAAAGTTGCGACAGGGGAGTTTTAGGTTGGATGTTAGGAAGTACTTCTTTACCGAAAGGGTTATTAAGCATTGGAACAGGCTGCCCAGGGAGGTGGTGGAGTCACCATCCCTGGAGGTATTTAAAAGACGTTTAGATGTAGAGCTTAGCGATATGGTTTAGTGGAGTACTTAGTGTTAGGTCGGAGGTTGGACTCGATGATCTTGAGGTCTCTTCCAACCTAGAAATCTGTGACTGTGACTGTGAAATAAATGAAAATATCTACCCTAATTATATGCCTAAATTTTCTGTGGGTGAAATTTTACTTCATCATTCCGGCTTACTTCCTACAGATCCAGGTACCTTAAATCAGTAAAGGAGATTACATCTAATGAAAAGAAGGGTTTGTTATCCTATTTAGATTCTGTCAGTGAAGGACTACTAGTCCTCATAAATTACAGCTGCACCTGAAGGAACACTAAAAAGTGAAATCAGGTGTTAAGACTAGATACAGAAGTCCTCACTTTACTTTTTTTTTTTATTTATTTTATTTTTTATTTTCTGGTTTCTCTGTTAGAAAGTTCAGAATAATTTTCTACCTACTTAACATTGTTTAGAACTCAGTACCTTCATGAAGTCTTTATATCCTGGGATTGACAAGGAAAAAAATGCAGTAAAATTCTACAAATGGACAAATAATATATAAAAAAAAATAAAAAACATAAATATACATGAAAAAATAAAATACATAAAATACAATAAAATACTGAGCTCTCAGAATTGAAGAAATGACAGTATTTGCTGAAGTAATTTATCTAAGCTATTTTTATTTACCACTAGTGAGCAAAGTCTTCTAATTATGCCATTCTGATTGTTTATTTTTGTTTGTTTGTTTGTTTTTTATGGACATTACTTTCAATCGGTACGGACAAAATGAAATGTAAAAGAAAATCTTCTAGATAGAGTAAATGTAGACTAACATACTTTCCTGTGGAACAGACAACGGAAGCACCTTAGCACTTCACAGTTACTGAAAACTTTCTTTTTGCAGTTCCTTTCTGTGGCATTGTTTTACAAATATAGATCCTTCCCCCCCAAAAAAAGAAAAAAATATTTCTACTGATACTGGGAAACAGACTGTCAGAATCATTAGCATAGTTGAATTATCTAATTTCATCAAGAAAATTACTTAAATTCTTATAGAAGCTATAGGCAATTTAAAGAAATGTTTAATGACAGGATGTTGAGGTGTTAAAATAGTGAATAGGTGCTACTCTCAGCTCTGCCTGTAGTAGATGACTACAAGAAGCAATGTCTCCTCACACAGGTAAGCACTGGCTACTGTAGAATTATGAAATGATTTAACATTTGTAATGTTGATATTTTGTCAAGATTTCCATCAAGATATGCTGCGTGGTTCTCTAAGGCTGTTTGCTTATCAGACTTAAAACAAAAACTTGCCCCCTTTTTCTTGGGCACAGATGATGTGTAGTATCTTATTGTTCTAATAATATATTGATTTGAAACTTTAAAAGCTTTTGGGCATCTATCTAAAGAAAATAGAAATCTATTATGTCATAGCCCTGTTCTTTTATTAAAAACAACTTTATATTAACATGACAGATGAAAAGTGCTGGAAACCAAACTCTAGCAATTCCTGTCGGTATGAGTAGAGAGTTCTTATTTTAGAAAACCTTTCAATTGTTTTCCCAGTCATTGCTGCATTTTAGCTGTTGTCTTCAGGGGTTCCGCAGCCATTTTAAAGATTGCTGTCATTAATTCCTAAATGAATTCACTCTCAAAACAAAACAAACAAACAAAAAACTTATAGGGTCTCCCAAGGCAGGTTAACTTATGGATATAGTATAAAATGACTCATGATTCACAAGCTGGCCACAAACTTTTTCTCCCTTAGTCACTACTGCTAGCTAGCACTTTATCACTACTAATTATCTCTGTAAAACACTCTTCTACAAGGAGTAACAAGATATCAACTTCATATTCTAGGTCCCAATGTGTACATTAATAACAAAATGTGAGCAATATCCAGTAGTGTGTGAATAAGCTAGAAGTGTTCAAATGTTGTCATCGTCTGCATCTCTTCACCTCTCACTTGCAATAGTTTATTTTATCTAACTAGACTCTTGCAAATGCTATTTTATTCACCAAAGTAAAAAAAAAAAAAACAAAAAAAAACCAAAAAAACCACTTCATGGATTTAACCTCCCCCCAAAAATAACTTGTGGTCGTTGTCATTAAAGGTACATGGCTGCATAGGAAAGTTTATGCAAAAAAAAAAAAAATATATATATATATATATATATTTTCTGATTTCTAACATTTCGATTCCATTATTCCATTACCAACAGAATTACTTAAGAGTTTGGTGTTTGTGCAGGTAGATATAACGAGCTCAGATTACTTTGTAATGCGCAATTGAATTGAAAGATTAAAGATTACAGATGGTTATTGTAAAATGATGTGTCATTAAATCTATTTTTTTAATGTATTACATGTTAAAAATGCTGTTTTTTAATTTTTGCTCTTTTTCTTAATACGTGCAATTCTTCTTTATATTTCAGAATGTCTTACCTGTGACTTTCAGTGAGTGTCATCAGTCAATCGGCCTGTTGGGGTTTAACCCAGCAAGCAGCTAAACACCACACAGCCGTTTGCTCATTCCTCTCACTTCCCTCAGTGGGATGGGGGAGAGAATTGGAAAACAAAACAACAACAAAAAAAACAACATCATGGGTTGAGATAAAGACAGTTTAATAGAACAGAAAAGGAAGGGAAAATAATAATGATGAGGGGAGACCTCATTGTGGTCTACAGCTTCCTCACAAAGGAGAGCAGAGAGGCAGGCTCTGATCTCTTCTCTCTGGTGACCAGCAATAGGACTCGAGGGAACGTCTTGAAGCTGTAACAGGTGAGGCTCAGACTGGATATCAGGAAAAGGTTCTTCACTGAGAGGCTGACTGGGCACTGGGACAGGCTCCCCATGGAAGTGGTCATGGCACTGAGCCAGCTGGAGTTCAAGAAGCATTTGGACAATGCTCTCAGATACACAGTTTGATTTATTATTATTATTTTTTTTTGGGTTATCCTTTGGGGACCCAGAATTTGGACTTGGTGATCCTTATGGGCCCCTTCCAACTTGGGAGATTCTATGATTCTATGATGATAAAAAAAATATACAAAACAAGTAATGCACATGCAATTGCTCACCACCCACCTGATTAATGCTCAGCTAGATTCCAGGCAGCATCCACCCCCTCCCTGTTCCTTCTTAGGACAGAGTATTGTAAACATATGTGCTGATGTATTGTAGAACAATGTAAGAGTAATGATGGGGAAAGTTTATTGAAATTTTATTTTGTTTATTTATTATTTATTTTCCCCACAAATCTCAACACTCATAATCTTATACTGGTAGTTAAACATCACAATCTCCTTTCTTAGGGAGAAGCTAGGTAATATAAGTTATTGGCTTCCATTGGATTTTGCATCTTTGTTGTGTACAGAAATTTGCTGAGTTCTGTGACCACAGGAATCACTGGCTTGTACAAGGATGTGTTATTGTTTGAATACCTACATGTACTGAGTACTACTGACTCTCAGGAACTGATAGACATGAATGCTTAATTGGGTAAATTATTACCACCCAGCTTGCAGAAGGTACTGGGAGTTAAGTTCTCTTCCTTAAAGAAACAGTTAACTATGCCTTGCCTCTTTGAAAGCAGTGGTTTTAATCTTTCTTGTAGTGAATTGTTCTGTGTAATTTCTGGCATTTGCTAGAAACCTATCAGTAGGATCCAGCATCTACGGCAAGGCAAGATACTGCTCACATGCTCAAAAAGGACACTAGCCCAGAATCCTTGGAGTTCCTTTAAACTGAAAGATCTCTCTGAGCAAGAGATTCACCTTTGACTCCTGATTCCATTTTCTGCTTTTCTCAGGCAGAAAGGCAATATTTTGGAGCTAAGGCGTAATCAAATTGTTGCTCTCTTAGAACTTGAGCACGAGAAACAACTTTGAGAAGCCCTGGAAAAACTTTGTAAGTGAAATGAAACACAGAGGAGAAAACTCAACTTCAGGTTTGACTTGTATTCTTCAGCTGTATTTAAATTGTATTGTATTGAGAAATTAACTTTGCCTAAAAGAGACAAGTGGATAAATATAGTAATCAAATTTAAGTAAATATGTTGCATAAAATTATTGCAACTGGTGAACAGCAAATCCAAAATAAACTATATTCCAGATTTCCAGCCCCCTTATACACACTTAGAACTCACTGAAAGCAAAAAAAAACTCCATTCTATAGCATATTGACAGATCTCTGAGGCCACAAAGAAGCAAAGCCATATACTAAAATGCTAAGAGGATTATAATGATGATGATGATAAGCAGAAAAAGGATAATGTCTGCACTTTTGGAGCCTTTCCACCCACTCTTGCAGTATGTGTAAAAAGAAACTCAGGCAGCTGGCATACCAGATGGTTTATATTTGTGACACCCAAAGCAAAAAAAGTTTAAAGACTAAAAAGGAGTTCTGTTAATACTAACAGCAACTCAGAATCCAAATGATGATTCTTGCACTTTGTTTCTTGAGTAGATTAATACTACAATTCATCAAAAAGAAATTGAAAAACTTGCATTTTAACTACCTCATTTTAATTCTGTTATTTTGAAAAATACAATTTTCTGTAGGGGGAGAATGAAAATGGGCACACTGAGTTTACTCTAGAATGAGCAGATTCTTCACAATGATTTAAAAAAAAAAAAAAAAGTCCTGCTTAGATCCAGTGCTTGCAGTTGGTAGCAACCAAAGGCACTGTTCAAAATGTCACTATGAAAAGAGCACGGAGCATGTTGGATTATTATTATTATTATTATTATTGGTTAATGAAAGCTAACTTCCTACTTTCAGTAGTTTTATAATTGGTGTTTTCTTGAACCAGAGATTAAGGCAGCTGCCTTTCTCATTTTCCAGCATCCAGCTTTCTGTAAGAAAATATACCGAGTTTTCTGGCAAGCAGCTCTAGCTAACAGGATTACAACCTTCTGTGCAGTCTTGCTATGTGCTGAGTTTTTGATGAATCATAATTGTTATATGATTTTTCAGGGTTCATGGGTGGGATCCCACTGAAGCCTTTCTTAGAAGTAATGGAAAAAAGCAGTCTCTTTAAAAGAGAGCTGTTCAGTTTCAGATGCCTACTTTAGGATGAGAAGACCATCAACGCAGAAATGTCCATCACTTTCACTTGAAATGATCCTTTAGAGTCATTCCTTTAGAGTATTATAAACAGCTATGTTTTGTCAGATGAAACCCATCCAAAAGAACTGCAAGCAATATACAGAGATAGTCTCCACAGCTGTTTATTTATTGGTATATTGTATTCTCAATTAATAGTTTCAAAGACCCTTCCATGAGTATTCATTGGCTCACTGCTGATTATATAAATATATATGTTCATTATTTATACGTGTATAAGCCGAGCTATGATCCTAAAATGAAAGCCACTGTATTAAAAACGCAAATGATGAAAACAAATAAAAATTGTATTAAAACAAATATCTTACTATCATCTTATTTAAGGGGCTACAACTAGAACAGTACAAGATGAAGGTGCTTTATTATGCAAACTTCTTGAATAACTTAAGCAGAAAGAAAAATAAGAGAGACCAAAATTCGGAGGGAAGAAGGGGGGAGAGAGGGGAGTGAGGGCAATATACGGAGTTACTACATGTTACTAACTATGAATCCCATGTTTATATACACTGAAAATTTCATCATAGAAATGCATGACTTTGAACAATTCTTAGCTTATAAAATTAAAAATAAAATTAGCTTTTATGACAAAGAGAAAAGGTGAGAAGGAAATTAAAATTGTAGTGGGATACTCCAAGACATATTAAAAATACAGTACTGTGTGTTATGTATTATAATAGGAATGTGAATAAGGGATGTTAAATCATGTCCTAATTTTGTGAAACTTCTGTTTTTCAACGTCCTTGAAAAAGCTTCAGGCAAACTGTTCCATGTTGTCTCTTCTCTTAAAGCTGGTAACGGACCTTCTCTCTGTTTCAACTATTGGGTATTTTATTTGATTAGGGTTTAATTTTTCATATACCTGCACAATTTCTTTGAAAACTGCCTTCTTTACTACCTTGCCTGTTATTTTAAAAATATTCTCACATGTCTTTAGGGTGATTATGAGGTCATGCAAGTGCTCTGATTTTTTTAAAAAAAATCTTTTCACTATGACATTTGTTGTTATTGTGGGATGTCAATGGACAGATGGAAAGCAAAATTAAATGCCGGTGCATATAATTTGCCATGTAACAGTTTAAGTATTTATCTGCATAGGCTTTTGCATAATATCTATTGCCATGTATTTTTTCATCATTCCTCTACAGTCTAGAAATAATTTGCTTTCAACTGTTACATATGTTTTAATATACTATTTCTGAAGTGAAAGCTGTAGGAATTCTGAACTAACTAACTAACTAAATAAATAAATCAGTTTGGAAAATGGAGACAATTGCTATTTTTTCATCTTGTAGACAACAGTCTTTATGTGACTTTTGAAACTCGTGTCTTAGAAATTGGGGTCAGGACTTACTGGTTTCTCTTCTTCCATAGACATTTAACAAGATGCAAATTCCTTCTGGCATCCAACTATGTTGGTATGTGCCTATCAGTAGCAATTTTAGTTGGAATGGCTAGATGTATTTATACGCTGAAGTATGAAAACAACATGGGAACCTAAGATAAAATGTCGTGTTTCTCTTCCTTCCTCTTATCATAACGTCCATGGCGCACTGGGAAATCTTTTCTTGAATGTTGCCAAATCTAGACTGTATAGTGCATATAATGGCATATAAAATTTTAGTCACCTTGAAAAATACATAGACTTAAGAAACATGGAATGGTATTTTAATTTACAGTTAAAACAGGGCCAGTGTCATGTATGTAGCATGAAACGTATATAAAAATATAAAACCTATTGAACTGTATGATTTACATTTTATAGTCTTCTATATATGGGAACTTAAAAAGACAGCAAGAACTTAAGAAATGCTCTTATTTGATCTAAGTATTAGATCTAATTTTGTTTTTGTTTTCTCTGCAAGATTTCTAGATTTACTCACCTTAGAGTGTCTTCCACTCCGGGTTGCCATCTTCTTGTTAACTTCTACATTCAATCAAATCAACAGTTACCCATCTAGGATGCTTTCAAGTTGATATATGATGATGAAGTAAATTTTTCTCATATATTGTGTGGGAAAAGCTTTATGCAGGGACAACTAAATAAATTGTGAATGACAAAAAATACACTTCGTTCATGACATCCCAAATTCTCTCTTGTCAAATTAGCGGAATAGACATTTGTCAAAATCTTTCAGTAAAATTAGTGTCCTTAATTAAATTCACTGAGTAATTTTTGGTGGTGAATATTTAGTAGTAGAGAATACAGCAGATCATGGTGAAATAAAAAGACATTTTGCTCTGGTTTTCAGAGGAACTGATATAGTTTTATTTTCTTTCATGTTTTCAGATCAGCATTAGATATTTATATTTGTTTATCTGCTTAACCAACTAGAATCAGAGGGGCTATTATATCAAGCTGTCTGATCCAGGAAAGACCTATACTACCTGTGCTATTTGGGGAATTATTCTTTAACATTTAAAGCTTGTGTTGACTCCAGAATAGAAATTCAAATATCTGCATCTCCTATGAGGACATATATATATATATGTATATATATATATGAAGAGAAAATACACAAATTAAGCATATAAAATTTTACAGAGAATAATCCAATAAGTCCATTAAACTGGCAATAACATAATTCCCAGCAATGCATAAACCATCATATCCAGAATCCCATTCTCATAAAAGTACAAACATGCAGATTATTTGTATAAAGAAACATATCTTTCAGCTGTAATGATTGAATGTTGTTAGCCACATTACACTTGTTTGCTAGCTTTGTGTGAAATAATTTGGTGGTGCCTTAGGGAATTCATTTGATTCTTACCTGTCAAAGGATTGTTTCCCTGTCTGTCTTAGTGTCAAGCACTTACTGCCATTCCCTTAGCATCTTAAGCTGTCTTCCCTAATGTTATATTCTTGTAATCTGTCTCTTCACACTACACTCATATCACTACATGGTCTAGTGTCCAGCTGAGGAAACAGATAACTCTTGTTATTCTTGTCTATTAATTCCTTTCCCCACGTCTTACTCTTTTTCTGTTCAAGCACTTGAACTGAATAACATCTGCTTTGGTTGTTTTGGAAATGAAACAGAATCCACCACTTTTATTCAGGTGGAACAGTTCTATATCAGAATCTATATTTGTATACCTAATTAATTTTCATTCCATTCCATGAAATAAAATTTCAATAAATTTCTCTATTATGCAAATCAGCAGGTTCAGACATGCATTCTAAAGATTGTGCCTGGTGTGTTCCATATGAGGAACACACGACTTTGACTTGTGTGACTACCATTTTGACAAAATAAATCAGATGGCAAGGTAAAGCTAACATTCTCCACATTTATAGTAGGGGGCCTAATAGCAGGGAAAAAAAAAAAAAAAAAAGGGAAGAAAAATAAATATAATGAAGACCAAGTACAAGCACTGTCCCTAAACCTCATAGAGCTTTGTAACGACTGAGAAATGAACCTGAATAAGTATGTGAGAAAGGAACAGAAAATCAACAGATTTTACACTGCTGTGGCAGTGTATACAGTTATATATTTGTCAGTGACTATGTTTGGATCAGAAATATATTTTAGTGAACTTTCTAATTGTCCTTGTGTACTACAATTTGTCTCATGTTGCAAAGCCATCTTGGGGAGTACAAAGCAATTAATTTCTAATTAAACTACACTGGAAAATGCACTCCAGCAATACATGTAGAATATTGTAACTGCTCATGAGCATTCATTCCACTAAAACACATTTTTATTATTATTAATTTTTGCTTTTTTTTTTTTTTCTCGATCTGTGGTGGTGCTTTCTGAGGGGAAGAGAAGAGGAGATGGGTTTGGGAGCTTGGTTTTTTTTTTTTCTTGTTTTTTTTTTTCCTTCTTGTATTTTTTTCCTTTTTTTTTCTTTTTTTCCCCTAGGGAGGTCACTCCCTTAATTGGAGAGAGATCCGCTTTCACAAGTGTGACTAAGTCAGTATGCTTTTCTACTGTACTGACTGAGGTATAAATCTTAAACACTGGGCTGGAGTGCCAGGAAAGAATATCCTACTTACCTAGACATATATATTAAAAAACAAAAACAAAAACAACAACAACAACAAAAAAACAAACATTGTATGTGTGCCAAAGGGTGAAACTGAATTATTATATATATTATGCATATATGAGTATTATATGTCCAAAGGAGGGCTACAAATATGGTGAAGTGTCTGGAGGGGAAGACATATGAAGAGCGGGCTAGGTCCCTTGGTTCAGCTCAGAGCAGAGCAGGCTGAGGGGAGTGAGGCCTTATGGGGGCCTGCAGCCCCCTCATCAGGGGGGCGAAGGGGTAGGCACTGAGCTCTGCTCTCTGGGGTCAGCGGTAGGACCCAAGGGAACGGCATGGAGCTGGGACAGGGGAGGGTCAGGCTGGGCGTTAGGGAAAGGTTCTTCGTTGAGAGGGCACTGGACTAGGCTCTGTTTCTGCTGTCTGTACATTTCCTTCTTTTGTTTAATTTTGCCCAGCAGGTCCTTGTTCAGCCATGCTGGTTTCCTACCTTCCCTGCGTGTTTTATTACTTACAGAAATGGAAAGCTCTTTCTCTCTAAGGAAAATATGCTTATGATATTATTAGGAAGGATAGGTGATGAGAATGCTTCTACTTAAGCATGTAGCTAAAGCAGCAAAGTCCAAGCATAAAGCTGTGTCCTGAAGTGTCCATAATTTTACGTATAGGCATGGAATAGAAGAGTTCAGCCTGAATACTTTAAAGATGTAAAATAAAAATAAAAAATAAAATCTGAAAATTAATAAAATCTCAAAATAAAATCTGGAAGACTAAAAATAGAGAGCTTAAATTTAGATTCTTTAACAGAAGTCTAAAAACAAACTGGAAATATTTAAATGAAATACTATTTGAATAAATAGTTAAATTGCCTTGAGATGTATTAATGGTTGTCCAAATTAAGAACTAAAAACTGATTGCAGAAATAATTTCTGGTTTGATTTAATAAAATAAAAAAAAAAAGATTCATATATAGTTACAGTTTTAGCACAACTTCTATTTGTACCTTCTTTTTAATTACTGTTTCTATGATATTTCTCAATTCTAGAATTCTTAAAGTACATTCTTTCCATTTTTTGTAATTTGTTGCACAAGTAATTTTCACATTTTTCTCTTCTGTCACCAGAATATTAACAACACTCAAGAATATCATTTTCCAGTAGGATACATTTTGAAGCACACTCGTGGTTGCCTAGGAAGATAATGCTGGTATAGATATATTTTGCATATGAATTCACCTAGCCACTATGACTTTCATTCAGTTACTGTGAATTTTATGAACAAGTGTTTTGTTAGAAAGTCTGTTTGAATCTCTTACTTATATAGCTCTACTGTTTAAGACAATAGATCAGTACAAGAATAGGCCTCCAAACAAAGCTGTGATGCGTGGTGTAGGCTGTGAAACCACATTACTTCTAGAAAGTCTTTGTTTAAAAATCAGGTGGTAAAGGGATATACTATTGCCCACATGAAAAATGTTCATTTAGAAAAGTTTGGTCATGGCTAATCTGGATTATATCACACATAGCATCTCTATCTAGCAAGTTTGAAATATTCTCTAAAGCATTTGTTAAATACAAAAACAAACGAGAGCAAACAAATAAACAAACAAAAAGAACAAAAAGGCACCCTAAAACCAACTTCAGAAACAATCTTCCATTCAAATATTTATCTGAATATGCATAAGATCATTTTCTGTTTGCAAAGAAAGGTTATCTGTTTTCTCACTACATATAAGCATCTCACTCAATTTCCCCATTTTACTTCAAAGGACTATGAGACTGAAAATATCAAAGTAATATTTTGTAATGACCTGTCTCCAAATTCAAGGAATTACCAATTTCATAGTGATTTTAATGAGGCACTCTACAACGACAGTAAAGAATAGATCTTATGATTCACTGTTTAATCAAAAGAAAGCAGGTTCTACGTCACAATATTACCAAGTGCCAGAATTCAGTACCCTTAAAAATGTGAATGCTGTGTTCTGGCAACAGTGTGAAACCATCAGCAGGGTTTCTGAAGTGAAACCAAATGGTTGTCTTTAAATGGATTTTTGCTCACAAATGTGACTAAAGCCAAGGAATCTAAGTGAAAGCTCCAGACTGCTTTGGAAGTACACCTTTACAATTTTGACAGACTTGACAGTCATAGAAAAAGTGATCACTTGTGAGCATTTTAAATCTTCAAGAATATATTGTTCAGAGCTTCTTTTCATTTCAAACTTCCTTTTGATACCTAAATCCTTCATTGCAGTGTAGAGTGATAGTAACAGATGAACTAAAAGGTCTCTCTGTTGTCCTGTGTTTCTAGTTGCATGCCTTTACCACTAGAAAATACTTTCTGTTTGAGAACTTCTGGTCCAGTTCCCTAGAGCCTACTCTAGGGAACTGGATAGAGAACCCTATGATGCCAGTTTAATCCAGTTTCCTTCACTGCCACATTTCACGGATTATATCATACAACAGCTAAATTAGTAACCCAAAATACATGCATGAGTTTTTACTACCTGACACCTAAACATCAAAGAAATGTGTTCCTGTGCGGTTTGTTCAAAGTAGAAAAAAGAAAAATGTTAGTGTATTTGAAAGATCTTCCTGTGCCTGTCTATATTTATTTCTGTTTTGGTTTAGCAGCAGACATTACAAGCAGGTTGCTGTTCTTCCTTGTGCTGGGGATCTGAGAATTTCATGATAAATTCAGAGTTTTAAAAGGCAGTATTGCAAAACCTATGTTTTTGACAATGCTTCTCTCCCAAAAGCGAAATTTAGAAACTGTGTAGTGACTAGGATTCTTTAGAGTCAATGGGGTATACTCTAGAGTCCAATGAACAGTTGCCTGCAAAAAGAGTTGCAGACTGGGATCTACCTTATTATTATATCCTGAAATGATGCCTGCAGCTACACAGGGACAGTGGTCTAGAATTCTTCCCTGTGGGTTATTCATTCACTTGGCAGGGCATTGCCACATTATTGCTGTCTATACAGTGTACTATCAAGCTATACAAAGACCACAACTCAGTTCATTCTGTAGTCTAGTGGTAAGACAGTTTTTAGAGAGGAGACTGATTCTAGTCCACTTTCAAGATTGTTTTTTATCAAGTATTATTTAATATAAGACACCCTCTAGGGATTGAGATGAAAGATGCTAGAGAGCAGGAGAAAAAGTGCACATCTCTCCTCTTCCAGCCTAGGATTCCCCTTTCAACTAAGAGGAAGTACAGAAGAATGGTATGATAATAATCTTAAAAAGGCTTCTACCCAGCCTTATATATATCTATACAATAAAGTGCATGGGCAAAATCACCAGCCTGTTGTTGTTTCATGCTTCGTTCTCCTAATTAACATGATCAGCTCTTGGAACCAGTTAGTCAAATAAATGGTCCCACTCTTTATAATGATGCCAGCTTTGCACTTGTGAGCTTTTTGCCATTAGATTCTCAGTATGATTCTCTAGTTCATAATGTCTGCCTGGACTTGGTCCACACACAAGAGAGAGCTGAATTCAAATGTCACTGCAAGTACTGATTGGGGATTCTCATTTTATCAGACTTCAGAGTTGGCAGTGCTGCTTTCCAGACTTGTTTTTTAAAACAAAACATGAATGAGTTATAAACGCCTGGTGTGCATGTGGAATCACACATATTTGGTATTATGGAAAAGAAAGGTGTGATTAAAGGCTAATTCTGGAAGTTTAGGGAGAGGCGTTTCTAGGCTAATGTGCATGATAAATGTTGGAATCTGTCCCAGTGAAGAGGGATGAGAAGGTTTTGTCAGTTGCAAACTCTTTTTTGGACAAAGCTCTCAGACACATGGTCTGATTTTTTGGGTTGTCCTTTGGGGATCCAGGAGCTGGAGTCAATGACCCTTGTGGGTCCCTTCCAACTAGAGAGATTCTATGATTCTATTTTTCTTCATTGATCTAGTCAGGCATACATTAAATACTTCATTAACATAATAGCAAAAAAATGCTTTCTCCGTATGAGTAACAAAAACTATTTTATATCTTGTAAAAGTGTTCTTGTTTGCTCGTTTTTAAATTTATTTTCTATATAATATATTTAATAGGTCTTTTACCTTCAAAAGGTGAACTTTTACATTTATTTTACATTTTACATTTACTGATTCTATTTTACATTTTACATTTTACTGATTCTACTACGGCTAAATAATTTTAAATACTGACATTGTATACTTTGCCTTTCCTCATACTTTATAGTCTTTCTATCACATGATAACAGTAATTATCAAACGTAAGGACTTTGTTACTATGTGACTGTACTGGATCTGGCTGGGATGTTAACTTTCCCTGCAGCAGCCCATACAATGCTGTGCTCTGCACATGTAGCTAGAACAGCACTGGTATCACACCAGTGTTGTGTCTGCTGCTGAGCAGTGCTGGCACAGCATCAGGACTCTCTCTAACCTTCCTAGGGGGTGGGCAAAAAAGTGAGAAAGAAACATCACCAGGGCAGCTGACCTAAACCAACCAAAGGGATATTCCATACCATATGATGTCACACTCAGCAATAAAAGGTGGCAAAAGGAAGAAGAGGGGAGGGGTGGGCTCTTGTTGCGAAAACGTCTGTCCTCCTGAACAGTGGCTACGTGGGCTGCGGCCCTGCTTCAAGGACATGGTCATCTCTCATTTGTGGGAAGTGGAGAGTAACTTCTTTCCTCTGCACTTCCACACAGCCTTTACTTGTTTTGTTTTGTTTTGTTTGTTTGTTTGTTTGTTCCCTTTCCCCCTCCCTTTTCCCCTTTCCTTTTTTTCCCTTTAGTTAAATTGTTTAATTAATAATAATCTTTCCTTAATAATTATTTTTTCCCTTTAATTAAATTATCCTTATCTCAACCCGTGAGTTGTTCTTTCCTTTACTTCTTCCCCTCTTCTTCTAAGGAGGGGGAGTGAGAGAGCAGTTGTGGTGTTCAGCTGCCTAGCACGGTGAAACCACCACAGTGACAGCAGAAGATAGTCTTTAGTGTCGAAGTTTAATTTATTCTGTGATCAAGTAAAAAAGATGGAAGCCAGCAGTCAACAGCTGGAGAACTGGCTAAAGAATATGCTTATAATTGTTCTTCTGTTTGTTCTGAAACTTTCAAAATGTTTCTCTATTATGACTCCTTATGTTCTCCTATAAAATTAACAAGTCTGATCAAACAAGAATAGTTGACAATAAAAGTTAAAAAAGACAGACATGGTAAAATAACTGGTACCATGGTAAAATAATTCTGTCATTCACAGTTATTACAGAGTGGAGACAAATTCTTCAATAGAAAATGTTTTCAGTTAGAATGATTCCTCTCTGACTGTACTTTACCCCTTGAGTAAGATTCATAAATAAAGTAATATGCAATTAAACTCCAACATCTTCTTTAAAACATGGTTTCAAGTCATGCACTATTAATTAATGTCACTGAAAATCTTACATCCACAGCACAATAATACTTAAGGTAATACGCTAATGTGCATTTATTTAACCTTAAACTTTTTTCTCAGATTTTGAGAATGAAAATATAAATTATAAAACAGCTGAATCATGTTAATTTCCTATTTTTTATTTGCTTATCCTCATTTGAAATGTGCATGCGAAAGTTTCCTTCTAGTTTGTTTTTTTTTTCTTTCCCCTTTTTATGTGTCAAATACCACTGTTCACTCCTTATTTTCAATAGATTAAAAATAAACAAATATTTCTGGATACCAGAAAAGACAAAGAAATCTCATACACATCTCAAATATGTCTGTGTAAACTGCATGCCACATTATACAAGGTGTCAGGTATTCCAACATAAAAATTAAAAGCAATCTGTAATTTGGAACACTTTTCAGCATCTTTTTCTCTCCATACCTCTAATTTTTTAAAGGAAGACAGGCAATAAACATCAGACAGACCAGCAGTCATATTTAAACTTTTCAAAAAGTTTGAACAATAGACAGACAAAGAGATGGTTAATTATGTCTGTTTTTAATATCATGGCTGCTGTTTCCAAACAATCACTTGTAAACACCAATGCAGAAACTTAAAGTATATTAAAGGTGGATTATGCACATTTTAAAATATTATTACCTGAGATATACTGTTTTCTACTGACAAGAGAAAAACTAGGATCTGGGACTCAGGGCTGCTTTGACTGACTATTGCAGTATGACTAATAATCACTTTTTGTTCATAGAATCATAGAATCTTTAGGGTTGGAAAAGACCTCCAAGATCATCTGGTCCAACCATCACACTACTACCAATGTCACCCACTAAACCACGTCCCTAAGCGCCAGGTCCAACCTTTCCTTGAACACCCCCAGGGATGGTGAGTCCAACATCTCCTTGGGAAACCCATTCCAATGCCTGGCTACTCTTTCTGAGAAGAAATGTCTCCTCATTTCCAACATAAACCTCCCCTGGCACAACCTGAGGCCATTCCCTCTAGTCCTGTCACTGGTTATCTGCGAGAAGAGGCAGCCCCCCAACTCCCAACAACTTCCTTTCAGGTAGTTGTAGAGAGTAATAAGGTATCCCCTGAGCCTCCACTTCCCCAGACTAAACCCTAGTTCCCTCAGCTGCTCCTCACAGGACTTGTGTTCCAGGCCCTTCACCAGCTTTATAGCCCTTCTCTGGACACATTCCAGGGCCTCGATGTCCTTCTTTTAGTGAGGGACCCAAAACTGAACACAGTACTCGAGGTGAGGCTTCACCAGAGCAGAGTACAGGGGGACGATCACCTCCTTGGTCCTGCTGGCTACAGTATTCCTGATACAAGCCAGGATGCCGTTGGCCTTCTTGGCCACCTGGGTACACTGCTGGCTCCTGTTCAGGTGAGCATCAATCAGCACCCCTAGATCCTTTTCCTCTGCAGAGCTTTTGAGCCACTCTGCTCCCAAGCCTGTAACATTGAGTGGGGTTGTGACAAAAGTGTGGGACCTGGCACTTAGCCATGTTGACCCTCATCCTCTGCCCATCAATCCAACCTGTCCAGGTCCCTCTACAGGGCCTTCCTACCCTCCAGCAGATTGACACTTTCGCCGAACTTGGTGTCATCTGCAAACTTACTGAAGGTGCGCTCAATTCCCTCATCCAAGTCATCAATAAAGGTATTAAAGAGGATGGGCCCCAAAACCGCCCCCTGGGGAACTGTCCTGGTTTCGTCTAGTGTAGAGTTAATTTTCCTCCTAGTAGTTGGTATAGTGCTGTGTTTTGGATTTAGTATGAGAATAACATTGATAACACACTGATGTTTTAATTGTTGCAGATCGGTGCTTACACTAAGCCAAGGACTTTTCAGCTTCTTGCTCTGTCCTGCTAGTGGGCAGGCTGGGGGTACAGCAGGAGCTGGGAGGGGACAGACCCAGGACAGCTGACCCAAACTGGCCAAAGGGGTATTCCATACCATCTGACGTCATGCTGAACAATTAATATGGGGGGACTGGCTGGGATGGGGGGTACTGGTTGTTCAGGGATAGGCTGGGTATTGGTCAGTGGATGGTGAGCTGTAGTCCTTCGTACAATAATATGTTTTTGGCACTGGTCTTAAATAATATGAATAAAAACCTATTTGAAAAATAAATGCAATATAATTCATATTAGGATTAATAAAATAAACTAATCAAGCCTGCTTCAGTATGAAAATTCAAATATACTAATCTGCTTTTTAGCTTTTGCAGGTACTAAAGTGTCACAGGTTTTCATATTTCTGTTCTGTCTTTAATGACTGCAAAACAAATATGTCTGATTACCTTGCCCTTTTCGATGCTTTTTTTTTTTTTTTTTAACTTAAGATTCTTCCTTAGGATCTTTTTTCCTTTTCTTTCTCTTGCTCTTCTCTTGCTTAAATTTTGTATGTTGAAAATGTCCTTTCTCTTTTGGTGACAAAAGTAGATTTCAATTAGCATAATTCTGATAAGGATAGCCCATCACTTCTGCAAGATATTACAGCTAATTTAAACACTAACAATGTATCTGAATATGACTGGGGGGTGGGGGGGGAGAGAAAAAAGGAAAAAAATTCTCTTTTGAAGGATGAAACATAAACTGAGATTTCACTCACAGTGGACAAAACAACAACGAACATTTTAAAAAATCACAGAAGTGATATTTGATAACCTGAGGATACATCAGATTTAAGGCTCATTTTGTCCTATGCTAGAATGGAACTGGTAGTGAAGAGGTTACTTTTTTATCTAGAAATTCAACAGTGGTCCTAATTAATATGTTCCATGGAACTGGTGAAATAAAGGACAAAATAATTACTGAGAATATTCCCAGCTGACATGATATAACATTCAAATGATACTTTTCAGTATTCCTTTTTACTTTCCAGACTCATTATTCTGGTATTGTATACATCACTGAGTTTTGTACATTTTTCCTTACATTCTTAATTATCCCCAAGAAGAATAATAACAATTTTAATAACACTTTACAATGCTCATCCTTTCTTATTTCCCTCAGAATAGCAAACAATTTTTGTATATCTAACATATTTATGTTATTGGATGTTTTCATCATGATTCTTCTGACAACTCTTTTTATTTTCCCATTTCACACTGTAAGACTAATTTTTTAATTTATTTTTTTCAGTAACAATGGAATATATAGAGGTCACATTCCTTGTCCACACCTGTAATGAGACAGTTAGGAAATGGGCTAGAAACTAATTCTGAGATTTCCAGGAATGTTATGATCATCTGAAGCCTGGAATCACACAAGCGTACACTTCAGCAGATTGGAAGAAACGGCTTGTCCTTACTTGTTTATCATTAAATGCTATATATATTTGTATAGTTATGAAAACAGCATACATTTCATCATTTACATATAACAAGATATAAAGAAAAAAATAATTTTCTGCTAGGGAACATAGTCTTCTCCTGAAGTTATTGCTTCAGTAATCACAAGGTCAGTTAAAAGTCAATATGAAATGAGAGCAATACGCAGTTAATATTGACTAAACTACTTAAAACACTTTGTTGAAAATTCTCAAACCTACAAATAAAACCTGTTTCAACTACTTAGATAAAAGAAGCATAAAGGTATTTTAATACATCAAATAAAATACATGGATGTAGAAATTGATAATAGTTAAAGTGATGACACAGAACCAGGTATAGATCTGGTTTCTTACAAGTGAGAATGTACTATTTTGAAAATATCTTTAAAAATCTATTAAAGAACTAAAGCAGTTAGCACAAATCCTCAAACTTTAGGGAATTAAGTAGTAGAAGTCCAAATAAATTCAGAGGAATTTATGAATTTATTTTTCCTATTCTTATAAATATTTGTAACCCTAATTTTGCATTGTAGTTTGTCTCCAGCCCACAGTAGCTGTTTCTGCTCTCCAGACTTCTCTTCATGGTTTTGCATACCGTGAGTCCTTTTCAGCTACGTTTGTATAAAACATATATTTGGTGGGCTTAAGTGAGCCAACAACGCTTCCATAATCTGTCTTCCTGGTTTATGGCTCATACTAGATGCATTCATACTGCTGTTTGACAGAATAAAATTCCCAACTGCTCTATAACCTGGATGCCTTTGGGCCTGTCTGAGATAGATTTTTAGCAAATGCTTCCTATGTTTTTTCTACAACAGGACACATTTCTTTACTTGTACAAATAAGATGTAAAACACCTGTTTTGGAGGATTTGAAACCCAAAGTTAGCGCTGGTATCTTCACTAAGGCACACCTTTGCCTGATTTAAACCTCAGTCCTAGCAGCTGTTTAATTGCAGCATTGTACAATATCCAGTATGCATTTAGCTGCATGTCAGTTCATGTCAAAACAAAAAAGACCTTTGTATACACCATGTCTCTGCTCTTACTTTAACTAGGAGTAGGCTGCAGGGTCTGTGAGCTTTGAAACACTACTGAATGCACTTACCTGCAAAATAAACCAGTTAGGGCGACCAGAGACAACATATATATATTTATATATATAAATATATTTATATTTATATATATAAAGCGCCTATCATCGTATTGATAAACACTCTTTGGAACCCCTCTGATGGCAGGGGTAAGAACAGGAGTTGGCCTGTTAGTACCTCAGCACTTCTGTTTCCAACCAATTAAAAAAAAAAAAAAAAAGCCACAAGACTTTGCCCAACAGAGCTTAACAGTCCTAGATTGATTCTGCATTGTGTTTTCTGGAAACATTTCTAACTCTTTAGAACTAATTCAAAAATTGTGGATTTGGGGGCAAAGGTGAACTCAGTTAAGTTACACGGGAGACATACTTTTCATCAATAATATTGTTAGCTTACTGCTGATTTCTTTTCTACCTTGTTGTCATCATCATTCCTTACTGCAAGTAAATCCAAAAGCTATGTGCAACATGCCACTCTGTACATGCAATTACTGCCAATATTTCAATATTTCAACAAGGTGTAGATGTTTTGTTTATGAACAACATAAAATGACAAAATAGTTACTTATTACAAGAAATAAGCTTTGAAATTGACCTGAATCAGGTCAATTATCTATCCAGTATCTGGATATTTACTTTGTTTTAGTTAAATTATTGTATCACATACATTATGACAGTATCTGTATGCCATGAAGTAGTTACTTGAGTAAACAACAAATATTTGTCCCATTCACTTCTGTTCTTTTCTATCTAGAAGACTAAACAGGTTGTTTTAGTAACATTTGTAGGAAATTTACATCTAGCTTTATGCTAGGATATAACAAATGTAAGGACAATAGATGTGGGAAGCTATGGACAGTGAAAACTTTATAGAAAAAAAGAATCCGAGAGGTTAGAATATAGCAAAATATCATCATACATATATATATTTTTTTCTTCTCTGAAATCATAGGGAATTCACACACAGTGGGTGATGAAAACTCTGAAATTTTATATTATTGAAAACCTGGGTTAAGTAAAGTTATTTTTGTGGTAAATTATTCCATTACATTTAAACTAATATTTTTGACCATTCTGAAAGACAGCTATCTATACATGAAGCTATCTATACATGAAGACAATTTGTTAGTTCAAAATATCAGAAAGCCACTGCTAAATTGGAGTCATTATATGTTATATTTGAATTTTGTACCCTGATAAGGATATATTGTTCTATTTTTTTTTCCATAGAAAAATTAGTCTTCAACTCTGTAACTAATTTATTTCAGTCACTCTGTAAGTTTTTGTAGACGACTATTAACCTGTTAATATTCCAGCATTTTACTCACCTGACACTCTTTAATTCAGCCTTGTTCATAGACATACCTTCTTTTTATATTTACCTTTCTTTTGCAGAACTTTAATTCTTCTTGTCTTCAACAGACTAAATTTTATAACTTTTGCAACTTTTACCTCCAAACATATGAAGATGAATTTAGGCTGAAGGCTTCAAAGTCTTCAAGAGTTTTAAGTCTACTATTTGTGTAGTTTATATTTTGTTGATAACTCCTTTAGTAATTGAATTTTTTATAATATAACCTATTATAATTGAAATAATCAAATATGCAGACAAGAGATTAGTCTAAGCAGGACAATTATGTTCCAGTTATTCACATTTCAAAGCCTGATTTTTTATGGCAGGTCAGTTTGGAAGATTTTTCCTAAGTTTCTGCTTTTGTATTTCTGCTAACTTCAGCTCTTTCACCAAAGGAAAAGTTCTTGACCTAATGCCAGAATCAATAGGTTGCTGGCCCAATAGGGCTGGCTGTTTATAAATGGTTGCACTGACTGACGCAACCTATGGATGTGACAAATGACCTGTTAAAAGTGATTAGAAAAAAAATTTATAATACAGTGTGTAATTAATTGGTTAGTTTTAAATCAAGACAATAATTTTAAGAAATGTTATTTATATTCATAAGATTCTGCTCTTATTGCCTTCTGTGGAAGTGGATTTATCTTGCTTTATTAGTTCTGTCTAAAATTAGATATCTTTTAGGGAAGACAGGCTTCCAGGACAGTCAATGGAGAGAGAGTCACTCCAACTGAGAATTCATCCTTACTGTCTTTGACATGTGTTGTTGGATACAGTGAATCATCTTCTTTAAGTGCCTAAAAAGATACTTGTTGATGATATGGATTAGTTACCTGATTTTAGACAGCTGAAGCTAGATAAAGTGAAATCTCGTGTATGATGCCTACTATAGTTACTGCAAGCACTGTTCTCTATTGGCATGAAGGGCAAAAGATTTTGTCAGCTAAAGATAATGTATAGTCCAAATATTTATCAATTTCTTGACCTGGGATGCAATAACGAACATCATTCCTGTGTTAAGCAGGAGGATGACACAGCTCCTGTAATGTCTGTCCACAGTCTGGCAGCTCATTGTCACAGAATAATAGAATATTGTGAGTTGGAAGGGACCCACAAGGATCCAACTCATGGCACAACACAGGAACACCCAAAAATGAGACAATATGTCCAAGAGCGTTGTCCAAATGCTTCTTTAATTCTGACAGGTTTGGTGCTGTGATCACATCCCTGTGGAGCCCATTCCAGTGCCCAACCACCCCCTCAGTGAAGAACCTTTTCCTAATATCCATTCTGAACCTCCCCTGATGCAACTTCATGCTGTTCCCTTGGGTCTTATTGCAGGCCACCAGAGAGAACAGATCAGTGCCTCTCCTGCTCCTGTGTGAGAAGGCTGTTTGCCACAATGTATGAGGTTGTCCCTCAGTTTCCTCTAAGATGAACAAACCAAGTGACCTCAGCCACTTCTCATACTTCTTGCCCTCTAGATCCTTCCCCATTTTTTGTAGCACTCCTTTGGACACACTCTAATAGTTTTATGTCATTAAACTGTGGTGTCCAGAACTGCACACAGTACTCAAGATGAGGCTGCAACAGCACAGAGCAGAGTGGAACAATCACTTTCCTTGACCAGTTAGCAATACTATACTTGTTGCACCCCAGGATACAGCTGGCATTTCTGGCTGCCAGGGAACAGATAGACATGATGGAAATGTTTTCAAGGATTAATCTTGTAAAAGGCAGCAAAGGAAGCAAGGAAAGTGTACAGCTTTTGGCAAAAAGAAAGACAGCACTTAGAAACTAAGATGTAGTGCATCAACATGCCTCTCTGCATGTTAATTTCATGTGATTAAAGAATCAGAATCTGTTGACGTTTTTATTTATTTATTTATTTTGTTTCATTCCATTCTCCCTATTATGTCTATGCTGGAACAAAGGTAGTATTTAATTACAAGCTACCTTTTCTGTCTTTCACTTTAGGTTGCAATGTAAATTCATAAAACTGTGAGGGACTTTGTCTGCAGGTTCTGTTTCTGGCACTGGGGTATTTTAGTGTTTAGAAATTATGTTCTTGAGAGTTATTGCATTGAAAAAGAAACAAAAGAAGTGAATTATAAGGATCTTGATCAGTGTGTGTTTACTAAAAGTTTATGAAATCTCTGTCTCTTCACTTCTGTTAATTTTGTATTGTATGATTCAAACATATCTAATAAGCATGTTAGAACATGGAATAGGAATAGAAATATGTTCTCTAAATCATTATGCGCAGCTTCCATTCTTTACTTCAGCTTTTGGTGTATGTATATATTCAATTTAAAGACAGATAGGGAAGCCTTTTAGGTAAGTAATACCTCTTTACTTTCCATAAACTTTACTGACAGATTCTTGGGTAATATGTTGACCATATAGAGAAAGTGGTAAAAATTTATGACCATATAGAGAAAGTGGTAAAAATTTAAATTATTTTTTTGTTAATAAAGGTATTAATTTGTTACCATCACCTTCTCCCACCTCTCTACACTCCACCCCCCCCCAAAAAAAAAAAGAAAAAAAAAGGAAAGGAAAAAAAAAAGAGAGAAATATAAGGAAAAATAATTATTAACAATACTTGTAAACACTGGGAGAAAAAAAGTGAAGAACCAATTGAATAAACAATAAAAAAAAAAGTTAACATTGCATATTGCAACAAAGTAAAATTAAACATTTAGTGGGACAAAAAAGGTGCTTAGTAAAAATAAAAACAGTTTAGAATCCTTCGGTATGATTTATTGATTCTTTGTAGAAGTATTCTGTATTATAAATTATTATGTTTTTCTGATTGAAGCAAATCTATTTACAATACCAAATTTTCTCCAAGGAAAAAAGTTCATACAGTCTTTCAGTTATGTCTGAATATAGACAAATCTGCAGTAGTATTGTGTCTGTGTAGAAAAAATAAAATAAATTAAAAAAATAAATAAATCCTTTTAATTATGGCTCCCAACTGGCTTCTTACCAGAAGTTTTAAGAGGGTATCTCCTGTCAGGAACAACTATTAGAATTAGGTTCACAAATTCCTTAAATATTTCTTAGGATTTTAAGTCTTTAAACCAAAAATATCTCTCATGAACATGATAGAAGAATGGGTAAGATGAAGCTTTTACAAGCTCACATCTCCCACAGCCACATACCTTTAAAACTTGTAATGAGTCCCACACCTTGAAAAGAACAAATACAGAAGGTCTTGTTTGTGCAGAGAGGTATTGTATATGTCTAGAAATGGAAGCTGATGCTGTTGAGATTTTGTGGGCAATAAGTTGCTCCGGCCGTATAGTTACATTAATAAGACAGCAATATGAGAAACTGCTGAATGTTCCTTAAATCAAAGTGAAAGTAAAGTCTAAGCAGATGGCTAACCCTGATTTATGTCTACACTAACAGGACACCAGTGTGAAAAATACCTCGTAGATAATAAAACAGAAGAGCAGCTTTGTGCATCACTGACTAAAAAGGGATTACCACAGTAAACCTATCATAAATACCAGAACAGAGGTGTCATGTTAGCAAAACTGTGGACAATGGATTAAGATCAATCAGGAGCAGGTTATTTATTTGGGAGGGGCAAAAGGTCATAACTGGAGAAGAATCTGTGAGGGAAAAGCAGGTAAAAAGGAGGCATAAGGTGGAATAAATAATCAACGTGGTTTGGGGGTACTTGTAAAGAAGTTATTGACCTCCATAATACAGACATTCTTTTTGTTTTTTTTTTCTAACTTTTTTCCTGTAGTTAGGAGGGACCTGGCACTGGTTAGGGAACCCTTGCAGCTCTCTTTCTAGCACGGATGGAGGAACACCTGGAAGACATCACCTAACAGCATCACTCCTTCCTAACCTCAATAAGTCCATGTATTCAAGACTGTGTTAACTGTTGGTTTCTTTGGTAACTAAGAGAGACAAAAAGAAATGCTGAGTGTTTTTTATATGTTTCTTTGTTTACTTTATTTTGGCTTGTCATCAAATTTATATTTTGTTTCCCTTTTATAATTCCTCCCCTCTTCCCCAAAAGAACCACTAATCTACCCTAGTTAGCAAATAGTGCATCAGTATATGTATTATTTTTTCTGCAGCTCTTAATCTAGATTAACTAGTCCTGCTACAAACACCCCTCAATACCCCCATAAAAGTATAACATGGAGTCACGTGTTTTTTTTGTTTTGTTTTGTTTTGTTTTTTGATACAACAGAGTCAAAACATTTTATTCTAAGAATTCTTTTTTGTTTGTTTGTTTACATCAGGGAAACCTATCATAGCTACAATAAATGAATACTAATTTTATTGTCAGCAGGAATTCAGCCTTTCATTATTTAGATAAATGCACCTTTGTGTTATACATATAACATGATGATGTCATGAACCTAAAGTGATGAAAAGCTGCATCCTTTTCAGACATAAAAGTAATATCAGGTAGCACACATAAAGCACTTCTACCTGTGGAGTCTACTAATGGCTTCTAGATGAAATGTGAGCAAATTGGCTATGAAGAATCTGGGTTAAAAGTCTAGAAATTCATAAACTTGCAAATCAGGACAGCTCTTGTGTGTGAGTTAATGGAAAAATGAACAGCCCATTCTAATTATCACCTTTCTATTCTAATCCTTGCTGGTTTCCTCATTTTAATCACTCCCTGTTTAAAAATACAACTTTTGATCATCTAAGCAATGTTTTGCCCTCTGATTTCACTTTTACGCTCTCCTAGAACATAACTTGACTGTGAGCACAGCTAATTCTGTATAGGTACTATTCAAGTATTAAAGCTTTTTGTTTCCTGCTCTGCACATACACACAGCTTCCTTTTATCTTCTCTGCACTGACCCTTCAGTTTCTTTTCTGTTACAGACATTTTTGATTCTACAAATCTATCCAAAAGAAAGCTTCACAGAAGAAGAAGGGAAAAAATGTAAATTATACTCCATTTAAAACTATCTGTAGGTATTAGTTGGTTAGTCATATTTTGGTCTGTACCCTATTATTTATATTGTGGTTTTAGCTTAAGCCCCATTATCCACAAATCCATAAACACTGCTGAAATAAAGCTGGTGCAATGAAGAGTTATCAAATGTGATGAAAGTTTGTCTTGCATTCCACAATAAGGCATGAACATCCTTCCTACATTAGTAGGTATTGAGTATTGCTACTGTTAAATTGTGGTTCATGGAAATTACTTGACACAACTTTGATTCTAAGGGTTGAAGATATGTTTTGGGTTTTGAGCTTGGTGGGGGAGGAGAAGGGTTATTTTCTCTTTAATTTATTTGTTTGTATTTTTCTTTTTGTTTGTTTGTTTTTAAGTAAAGGTAAAGAATGTCCTCAAGCATAAAAACTCTAATTATTATACAAGGCTTACTGCCTCACCAAAAAACCATGGTTTTCTGTCTTCAGTGGCAGGAGTAGACCAGGTTGAAGAAAGGAACACAGAGTATCTGGGTGTGAACTCTTATTTGACAATAAAATATCTGACAGAGGCTGCTCTACTGCTCTAGAAATTTTATGTAATGTCATCCCGAAGGCATGATTTTTAAAAATTCCTTTGTAAAAAGACACTTTGAACAGTGAATATATGATCAGTGGGCTTAAATAGATATTTTACTGTCCTTTAAATATGGCAAAAAACGGATAAGGCCCATAGCAACTACTTTATCTGAGGCATTTCCACCTACTTTACCTACTAAATAACCAAGAGTCAATGCTGATGAAGATCAATCCTGTGCATAGCATGAATGACAGGATAGAGAGCTTTTTCCTGAGTACAAGGTGGGCAAAACCCAAACAACCAAAGAAAAATGGGTATCTGCTGCAACAATGATTATTGTTGTCATTTTCTATAAGAGGTTTATCTGGATGACACAGTCAGTGTCAGAATCCTGTTGTGCATAAAAATGCAACCAAAAGAATTATTTTCTCAAATTCTCCAGAAAAACATGTGTGTTTCACCCTATTCCACCCTTTCTAACCATATAAAAATAATGAAGAATTCAGCATATCAAAGGCCAAAGAATTGCACATATTGTGGCCATGATGCCAGTGAGGTAGAAAAAAGGCATGCAAAGGTAAAAAGGTATTATCTTAATCAAAATAGCATACTGTCTTTTAGAGATTAGGTACCACCTTTCCTTGGTCTTCAAACACACACTGCAGATAGGCAGATAGTTAACAAGAAAGCATTTCTGAACCAGTTTATGTTCTTGCATTTCATTTAGTTTATAGCTGTTCAGAAGGACAAAATCTAGGTATTTGTTTAGCAATTAATTTGTTATTTTGAGGCCTGTAAAAATTTTGTTTGCAGAAATACCTGGACAGGCTTGAGAAGTGGGCCCATGTGAACCTAATGAGGTCCAACAAGTCTAAGTGCAGGATGCTGCACCTGGGCAGGGGCAATCCCAGGCATGAGCACAGACTGAGAGAAGAACATATTGAGACCAGCCCTGCAGAGAAGGACTTGGGGCTTCTGGTGGATGAAAAGCTCGACATGACCCAGCAGTGCATGCTTGCAGCCCAGAAGGCCAACTGCATCCTGTGCTGCATTGAAAGAGGAGTGGCCAGCAGGTCGAGGGAGGTGACTGTCCCCCTCTGCTCTGCCCTTGTGATGCCCCACTTGGAGTACTGCTTCCAGGTCTGGGGACCCCAGCACAAGAAAGATGTGGAACTCTTGGAAAGGGTCCAGAGGAGGTCCATGAAGATGATCAAGAGGCTGGAGCATCTCTCCTAGAAAGAAAGGCTGAGAGAGATGGGGCTGTTCAGCCTACAGAAGAGAAGGTTCCGGGGAGACCTCATTGCAACCTTTCAGTACTTGAAGGGGGCTTATAGTAATGATGGAGAATGACTCTTTTTCTTAATCAGATATTGAATGGTTTTAAACTAAAAGAGGGGAGATTTAGATTAGAGGTTAGGAGGAAATCTTCAGTCAGAAGGTAGTGAAGCACTGGAACAGGTTGCCCAGAGAGGTTGTGGATGCCCCATCCCTGGAGGTGTTCAAGGCCAAGTTAGATGAGGCCCTGAGCAACCTGACCTAGTGGGTGGCACCTCTGCCTCTGGCAGGGGGGTTGGAACTAGATGATCTTTAAGCTCCCTTCCAACCCAGGCCATTCTATGATTCTATTCTATGAAATAAAATGTTTGCATCTTTTTGGAAAAAATAAAATAAAATACACATATATACACATATATTTAAATGTTCCTTTTAAGTGATAAATTATAATGCAATGAAACTTTAAACAGATATCTTAAATGCAATTCTTTAGTATTTTATTATCCTGTTTAATATCTGAATTATTCCAAAATATATTTCTTGCTGTTGATCTGAGAAAAATGTATTTTCTGACCGTTCTGCAGGAATGAGACCTGAACTTCTTATCAATAAGTCTCAACTTAGTTTCCCAGGAGGATAGATTATTTGGTTTTGGTGATTTGTTCTTTATTTTTTTCTCTGCTTATTTTAGTTCAGCTCCTCCATCCAGAGCCACCAGCTTTTGACAAAGATGTGGTTGATATCACATGTTCAATGAGGTTACTGGAATAATTCAGTTATGTGAGGAATGGTCCAATTGTGTGAGGGCTGCTAAAGTTATTAATAAGCATGTGAAAAAGGAATCCCCGCCCCCCCCCCCCCCCCCCCCCCCCCCCCCAGCTAGAGAATGAAAGCTGCTAGAGTGTTAGGATTCTGCTTGAATAACATTAAGATATTTGACCTGTTGTTGTCTGCCTTCTCTTCCCCCATCCTGCCACCACTGTAGAGTAGTTGGGGTTTCCCCTATATTATTTCATTAGTTCCATGCAAGAAGTTGCTTTTAACATTAATTACACAAACAATGAAATAAAAGAGGCAACAAGAAATAACCATGTAGAAAAAACCTGAAATTGAAAACTTAAAAATATGCTATTTTAAAGAACTGCCTTATGATTTTGTTATTTGAGTTTTTCTATGAATTAAGAAAAAAGAAAAAAAAAAAAAAAGAACTATTATTTCCAAATTCTAACAAAGAATTTTATTGGAAAGAGTGTTAGAAAATTAGTTTCAGGAATTTCCTCCAAATTTTTAGGTCTGGTATATCCAGTTTCATAGAATCATAGAATCATAGAACGGCCTGGGTTGAAAAGGACCTTAAAGATCATCTAGTTTCAACCCCCCTGCTCTGGTCAGTGTTACCAACCACTAGAGCAGGCTGCCCAGAGCTGCATCCAGCCTGGCCTTGAATGCCTCCAGGGATGGGGCAGCCACAACCTCTCTGGACAGCCTGTGCCAGTGCCTCACCACCCTCTGAGTGAAAAACTTTCTCCTAATATCTAACCTAAATCTCCCCTTAGTTTAAAACCATTCCCCCTTGTCCTATCTCTATCAACACATGTAAACAAGTGTTCCGCCTCCTGTTTATATGCTCCCTTCAAGTACTGGAAGGCTGCAATGAGGTCTCCCCGGAACCTTCTCTTCTCCAAGCTAAACAATCCCAGTTCCCTCAACCTTTCCTTTGAAGAGAGGTGCTCCAGCCCTCTGATCGTCTTAGTGGCCCTCCTCTGGACCTGTTCCAAGAGTTCCACATCCTTCTTGTGCTGGGGGCTCCAGGCCTGCATGAAGTATTCTGGTTTCTTTAGGGTTGCAACAGACTAAGCATTAATGGTCACATATTATAAACACCCACATGCAAAGAAGAAGAAAAAGGAAAAAAAATAGTTACTTTCTCACTTTCCTGCAGTTAAGTTGTTAGAAAAAGCACAGAACATAGTATCACTTTTAGTGTGCCAAATTGGCACTAGCTATGTTCCACCAGCTGCTTAGCTAAGTCAGGCTCTTGAGAGATGGAAAGTAAAATGAAAAAGATTGAAGACAGGTGAGAGAAAAAAGCAGCAATAGAAATCAACACAGCAGGGAGGAAAGAGCAAAAAGCTTATGTTCGCGTTTCAGGATGATCTTCAAGTGTAACTATAGAGATGATGTCCCTTTCCTTATTTATTTTGCTTAAGACATCTTAGAAGTTAAAGAAAAATGCCCAGTCATTAAAACAGAAAAGCTTTGGATTTTAGCATTCTGAAGCATCTATTAAAATAGGATTCTAATATATATAGCATTACCAAAATCTGTTCTGGTTAATGATTTTCAGTGGTATTCTATCTGTTGTAGGTGTTCAGCATCACCTGTCAGATCCACTGCAATTTATGTGTGAAACAGAGAATGTTTTAATAGATACAAATTTTCAATAAAAGTTAGGAGTTGCTGACTGTAAAAGAAAAATAGTAAACATGAGAGCTCTTTTCATCAAAGCACATTCACCTGAAATTTCTAATTTGTCAGAGACGAATTGTCCCATCACACTGTATTCATTTGGGAAGAACACAAACATGGAAGTGCTAATAAATAGTTAATTACCTAAAAATGGGGAAAAAAAAAATCTGGTCAGATGTAAGGTGATAAAGAGAGCCAGGCACCATGACTTTCCAAATTATAAATTTCCTTAGCTCTAGAAGAGTTCAGAATTAGAGGACCACAAAATATTTTTTAATCATTTAAAGGGAAATGGGACATACACTTTAAAAGGAAATGGGACATAATTTAACTTCTGTTTTTCTTCTTATTTTTTGTTGTTTTATATGTGCACGCCTTGACTCCATTTAAGGTTGTGATTAAAAAGTACTTAAATAATTAATAATATGAAACTAACAAAGAAACCAAAATTTTATGCAAATAATGTTATAATCAAACTATGTACCTGAGACCTCTACATTATCTAGCTAAATGAAAAAAAAAAGTCACACATCCCTTGACAAATACATATTTTTCAATATTTTTATTCCTTGGATACCCACCTGAAAGAAAAAGGTACTTCCATACTTCCACAAGAAAAAGCAGAATGTGTAACATTCAGATGTGGTATAAGGAACAAATCCCCTTTCTATTTTCTTAGCTTTGATAGCCTATCATAATGTAATTCATGACATTCTAATCATTCAGATGAAATGTTCTTCATCATATTTCCACGCTTCTTTCTCCTTCTGCTGAAGAAGAAAGAAACAGAAAATGGATAAAGAAGAAACAATAATGTTTTAATTCCTGGGAAACAATCAGTATATAGTTCATTCTTACATAGAATCTCTGTGTTTTTTCCATTATTTTTACTCAAGGATAGAGAAAAATTTAGCTGTATAATATATATAAATATATAAATAAAAATATAACTATAAAAATATAGCTATATTAAAATAATTTAAATGAACATCAACTAGGAAGGTGTGTCAAATTCAAATATTTTTATTATTATTTTTAATTGGACAAATCATATCACTCAATGCAGTGAAAAAATACACTTCACCTTCTCTTTTTCACACTGAGCAGTCAGAGTTTGAATAGGAGAAGACTGAAGTTTGAATACGAGAGACTGAAGGGATCTAAATCACTTCTTTTTCACAAAACAGCCTCATACCTAATGATTTCACTTCATCCCGTTTTTCTTCTTGTTTCATGTGAAGTGGAGGGAAGCAAAGAAGTTGGGAGAAGATATCATTTTCCCTGGAATTAAGATTCCAAATATTTTTATTTAAAACATATTTAAGACTTCATAAAAATACCACTCAGTATGGGCTAAGCTTTCTCCCGGTATATAAAAAACAACAACTACAACAACAACAACAAAACAACTACAACACCAAAACACACCTTTTTTGTTTGTCTTTAGTTCATTGAACCAGTTTCATCCCCTGGTGGAATTTTATTCCTTGACTTCATGATTTTTAGTACTATTATTTCAGAGAATCTTAGAGCAATTTGCAGACCAAACAAAAGGATATTACAACCCTTCCACTGAAGTGTAACTACTCGGAACGTGCTGATTTATGGTAATGTAGCAGAAGATAAGAAGAATGCAACTGTCTAATTGGAATTGGATAGTAAATTGATTTGCCCAAAATATAATTTAACCAAGACATTGCAATTAACAACTCTATGCTTGTTAGAAGTGTCACAAGAAGCTTGATTACTATAGCTAGTAAGAACATTAATTTTGCACTTTATATGATGGATGGAAGCACCAGCTACACTGATTCTTATTTTTCTCTGAGATGATTATTTTTCTAAGCTATAACTGCATCATGAAAGTAATTAATTAAACTTATTTATTCCAATCTTTTAGAGATGTTGCAGAGGAATAAAGTTAAAAACAAAACAAAATTTATCATGCCCTTAAAATCATATTCATCCATTCAGACCTACAAACTCTATTGTGCACTACATATATTTCTACATCTGTTAAAACACAGAAGCATTAAAGGAAAATCTGAAGTAGTTTTGGATGTTCCTCTTTTATCTGTGTTAATGTGTTGGGTTTTCTGTTGTACTTAACTTGGAATCTGGATTGTATGATTTTGTAACACTTGTTTTCTAGGATACTTGCAGTATGTTTAAAATCATTTTAAACTGAAAAATACTGATAGAAATGCAGTAAAATGAAGTCCAAGCTGAACAAAAAGATTGCACAGCCATGTAAGTTCTACTGTCACGAGACACAGGTTGTTCTGCCAAACAGGACAGATTTAATGAGGCATGGTGTTTCCACAGCCTTACATTAAATTCAGATCTGACTAGACCATTTGTTTTTGTCTATGAATAACTGGAGATAATACTTTTCTTACAACAGCTTTGATAAATGTATTTGTTTGGAAAAGAAGGATGAATGGGTCTGACACTTAAAACTAGAGCTGGGTCTGTTCTGTAGATATTGCTTTGCCTTTCTGCAGACAGTTGCAACATTGCAGCTTCCAACACTGTCAATGTCAGCTTGTCAGATGCTTGGAGGGGTGTCATCTTGGGTTACCGTTTGTGTAACTGCCATTAAGAACAATCCCAAGGGCTTGAAATAGTGTTTCCACTATTGTGAATTGTAAATGTATGACATAAAATAATTAGATTTTATTTTTAAATGGGCTTTGTGAGATTCTCTTTTGAATTTTGAATAATAAAAATAGCATTTTCCTATCTAAGATCTGAATTTCTAGCTTGAAGCAAACTCAAAAACTTACATTTATGAGTGTATTTACACTACTGGCCTTTTCCTGACTATTTAAACCTTCATTTCTGTTGCATAGCTGCTTTTGCTATGTAAGTATTGACAGCAGAAAGGGCGCTTCTTTGTTGTTGTTATATTTATTAATATGTTCCCAACTTTTGAGGACTTTATAGAAAAAGAAACTAACGTTTGCAGACTTTTTATAAATATCTATCTATCTATTTGTAAAAAGAATCGATCCATGTTTCTTATTGTATTTTTTTCTTTCTGTCCCATCTAGTGAGGGATGAAAATTCTTCCAAGTTATACACTGTGTTACCATGCTTAGTATTCTGCTCAGGTTTCCCCTCTAGCTTCAGGAGTACAACATTCTTGTTCTGCTCTGCCATTTTTGTTGTAAAGAGCTTGGGTCAGCATCTTTAAGTGTTTTCTCTAAATTTATTTCAATTCAAAGAACACAGTTCTTGTTTTTCCCTATATTGATTTTGACAGCTTCAATTAAACATGTTTTCTTCATATAAGAATCAAAGAAATTCTGTCAGGCAGTAAATTGTTCCTTTCCAACTGTCACTAAAGAGAATATTAGCTCCTCTTCCCACTCCATGTGATATACATTTTAAAGATTTGTTAACTTTTATTTGATTAACTTACTAATATTTATCTGTATTTATTGATTTATCTGATATATGTGTACTGTCAATTGTGTTACATTTCTGTTTTATTCTTTTTAAAATTGGACGGAATTCCCAACTATCCTAATTAATGTTTTGCAAGACAGAGTAGACAAAGGCACATTGCCTATTCATTCATCATAATTATCCCAGTGATACAACAGATAACAATTAATTTGTCTGCAAAGAAGATGTGCTGGGAATACCATTTTAGTTTGTAGTACATGAAATTATAACAGCTACTGCACGAATAACTTACTGAAATAAGCAAATAAATAATGAAATTTATGTGCTGACTGAAGCCAGTTCTGAGTCCACAAAATAATGGGGACTTCAGTGCTCTTCAAATTCCCAGTAGGTATTTAGGTCTAAATTCCTACAGCTGTGCTTTAACTTCTTTTCAGTGGTCTACTTACCAGAACCATTGCTTATATGGAGGCCTCACAAACGGCCTGCATAAGCAACAGACTGATGAAAAAAGTGCCTGCATAAAGACCGGACTGATGGAAAAAGTGCCTGTGGGTGAGCCCAGAGGGTTCCAAGTCATTGGATGACAAGGTGCTAAGAAAATTTGTTTTGGCAGCCGAGGTCTTTCAAGCTCTGAAGGGATGCCTCCTAGTGAACACCATGGGCCAGCCCTGGCATGTTTTCTAGCCATGTGGATGTTTTTGAAGTTACCCCGAGGAACATTGTTGTTGATATCTTCTGAGGAGCTCTTATCTTCCTCTTCTTTTTTTCTCATCTGACTGTATGACAGAGTAGAAACAGTCTTATATAGCATGTTTTGAAATCTGGCTGAGATTTTTCTGATCTTTTTCTGAAATTTTCTTAAATTCAAATTCCCACCTTTGTGTTCCCTCAATTCCCAAGTTCCAGTTAAGTCACAGACTAATGAATGTCTCCTTCCAATATTTGCAACGCCACGAGCTTCTCAGAGTCTTAATGCAACTATGGCTTAATATAGATGTAGTGTTTGGTTTCATTAAGGTAAATTGATGATAGAAAATCAGAATGGTGTGTATGCTCTTTTGTTTTCAGACATCATTAGTATGTTTCTTCCTTTGACTCTTTTTCCATCAGTTGGTTTTGTATAACTGGACAACCCATTTTGTTTTTTAGTAGCTCCGTGAATACTGTCAGTGAATAGTATTATTAGAAGCAGTTTCTGACAACACAGATGAGCCATTATATTGTTTCTTTACTGAAAATGAAAGAGTTCTTATAAAACGTAAAAATGTAGAGGAGGAAAACCTATGTTTCAGTCTAAGACCCATATTTTCTTTTAATTAGGTGTAAGCCATATGCCTTGAAATATTAAGGTGAGGAGAATATATTATCACTTGAATGACAAGTTAAACCCCACTAGATTATTTATTAATGTGTGAAAAGCAATTAGAATTTGGACCTAAATGTTTAATGTTTCAGGTTTCCTTAGAACTGCACTTGCTTGTGAATTAGAGGTTATACTTTCAAAGCAATTTTAATTTCCACAATCATTTTAAATGCTAGAAAAAGGGGGCTGTGGAGGTCATATACCCACCCACTCTTCATATGAGGCAGATTTCAGAATACAATGAAGTAGATGAGGACTTCTCTCACACTCATCTCTCTCTTTCTGTCTGTCAGTGTGCCACACACAGTAATGATTTAATCTGTCATGCCATCACCCTCACTAAAACTGGAAGTCAATGCTGAGCTGTCCACCCACAGTTTTCCTGCCATGCTATCCTTAGGTGTGCAGAGAAACAGCAATGAAACAGACTGGTTTGGCTCAGGACCCCTGTGAAGAAAGGCTGACAACAAGGGAGGGAGTTCCCCAGGAATATGATGGACCAAGGGAAACCAGCTGATGTGATTTTTTTGGACTTCAGCAAGGCTTTTGACACGGTTTCCCATAGGATCCTACTGGACAAAATGTCCACCATACAGCTAAATAAAAACACCATACGATGGGTGAGCAATTGGCTAACGGGCAGGGCCCAAAGGGTTATGGTAAATGGGGCTGCGTCAGGCTGGCGGGCGGTCACCAGTGGGGTCCCTCAAGGCTCCATTTTAGGGCCGGTACTTTTCAATATTTTTATAAACGATCTGGATGTAGGAATAGAAGGTATTTTGAGCAAGTTTGCTGATGACACCAAACTTGGAGGAGTTGTGGACTCGAATGAGGGTGGAAAGGCCTTGCAGAGGGATCTGGATAGGTTGGAGAGCTGGGCGATCACCAACCGCATGAAGTTCAATAAGAGCAAGTGCCGGGTCCTGCACCTGGGACGGGGAAACCCTGGCTGCACGTACAGACTGGGCGATGAGACGCTGGAGAGCAGCCTAGAAGAGAGGGATCTGGGGGTCGTGGTTGACAGCAAGTTGAATATGAGCCAGCAGTGTGCCCTGGCGGCCAGGAGGGCCAACCGTGTCCTGGGGTGCATCAAGCACGGCATCGCTAGTAGGTCAAGGGAGGTGATTGTCCCGCTCTACTCTGCGCTGGTGCGGCCTCACCTCGAGTACTGTGTGCAGTTCTGGGCACCACAGTATAAAAAGGACATGAAACTGTTGGAGAGTGTACAGAGGAGGGCTACGAAGATGGTGAAAGGCCTGGAGGGGAAGACGTACGAGGAATGGCTGAGGTCACTGGGCCTGTTCAGCCTGGAGAAGAGGAGGCTGAGGGGAGACCTCATCACAGTCTACAACTTCCTCGTAAGGGGGTGTCAAGAGGCAGGAGACCTTTTCTCCATTAACACCAGTGACAGGACCCGCGGGAACGGGGTTAAGCTGAGGCAGGGGAAATTTAGGCTTGACATCAGGAGGGGGTTCTTCACAGAGAGGGTGGTTGCACACTGGAACAGGCTCCCAAGGGAAGTGGTCACTGCACCGAGCCTGTCTGAATTTAAGAAGAGATTGGACTGTGCACTTAGTCACATGGTCTGAACTTTTGGGTAGACCTGTGCGGTATCAAGAGTTGGACTTGATGATCCTTAAGGGTCCCTTCCAACTCAGGATATTCTATGATTCTATGATTCTAATAGAAGCAGATCACTGATAACTGTGAATGGCTGGATTTAATCAGATTCTATAAAAGCTCCTCAGAATAACTGTGGTATTCAAAATTAAAATAAAATTAAAAAAAAAAAAAGTTTTCCAGGCAAACAGCTTTCCTGTTTACTTTTAACTCTCAGAAATAATGACAAATAATCTCTTCAAACCAAGGAAGAGGCAATTTGAAAAATACACTGTAGAAAGTTGCAAGATGTTCTTTCCATTCAGTTAATGACAATAAAGATAGAGGAAAAGAAACCAAGGTAAAATATACTGAAAATAGAACAAACCTCTAAATATTTGTTAATATATGTTCAATTTTGTTTAATTTATTTATTCTCTTAAACAGCCTGAATGGAAAACAAAGTGATGAAATGGTCTGTAAGTGATAACGTGGTCCATGAGGATGTTAAAGAAAGGATAGGTGTAGCTAATAGCTGTAGTGGACAGGGGGATTTTATTTATGTATGTATTTATTGATTTATTTATTTATCTATTTATTTATTTATTCATTTTTGTTCAAGATTATACCTTTTTCTGAGTTCAGAGATTTCTGTTGAAAAACTGTAGACTTTAGAATAGGTTGAAGACTGGCATATGATTTTCTGTGGGCTGAATTTGTCTGGTATGTTTGAAAATATAAAATAACCTGAAAGTAAAGAGGGATCTCAAGTGGTCCACTTGAAAGAACAGATGTACATTGAAGCTGTAAGCTTAATGTAAGCTTAAATACATTCATAGTCTATATATACAAGTATCATTTATATAGCTGCATCTTCTACATCTAAATATTAAAATTTTAAAGCCTTTTTTTTTTTTTCCTCCAGAAGGAAGCTGATTTTGTTTTTCTTTGGAAGTTAAATCCTCCATGCAGATGGCAACACTAGGCAAAGCATAAAATATTTGAGAACTTAACAAGTGGATGTCAAAGACTAACCAGGTATTGAATTTTATATAATCTACATTGTTTGAATGAATTAAATGGGAGCAGAGAATGGTCTGGAGCACAGGCATTGGCATAGTTTATAACTACTATTGTACTTTCTAGCATAACTTTTGCTTGCACTAAACAGATTATGTCTAGACACTTGCCAGGTATTATGCCTGACATGATCTGAATGAGTGAAACAGAGTTCAGGTGTATGAATCTACAGAATTACATGTTATTTGTTGTCCTTAAAGTATGGTCTCTTTCCTTTTTTTTTTTTTTTTTTTTTTTCCCTGAACATACTTTCTATTATATTTTTTAAAAAAAATATTTAATTCGAGAGGAGAGGAGAGGAGAGGAGAGGAGAGGAGAGGAGAGGAGAGGAGAGGAGAGGAGAGGAGAGGAGAGGAGAGGAGAGGAGAGGAGAGGAGAGGAGAGGAGAGGAGAGGAGAGGAGAGGAGAGGAGAGGAGAGGAGAGGAGAGGAGAGGAGAGGAGAGGAGAGGAGAGGAGAGGAGAGGGGAGAGGAGGGGAGGGGAGGAGAAGGGATTGACAAAAATAACACTTAACAAACATGATAACGATAGAAATCTTCTGACAGTGACATCTAATATATTTTAATATATATTTTATACTTTATATTAAAAGTAATTTATTTTTTTTCCAGGAAAACTGCAGCAAAAACGACATGCAGTTTAACATCATTTGAACTTGCACATTAGCTCCATGCACTTTCAAAGTCTTGAACTTGCACAGATGAAAATTCCATTCATAATTTGTAGATACTGACAAAACGATAAGAAATGAATCATACATTGTCAACAACTTGATCTTAGTCAATTTTCTAAATAAGTTGTCTCTTTTCTCCTTTTGAAATTTCAAAATAAAATTCAAGAGAGACTTCCATTTAAGTAAATTAAAGGATTTCTGTGTGTATGAATGTTATTAATGATCGTAGGTTATGGAAATATACTTGTGTTTGTGCATATATGCTCATGTGCACACAGGTAGAAAAGTACAATGAAATTGAGCAAACAGGATGTCTAATGTGCAACTTTTTATATCCTTATATTAGGCAGAAACCTAATCTGAGTACATAAACATAGACAGAAAGGCCGAGGAAGACTACATAGGATTTCAGATAATTTTAAAGTATTTTTTTCATGTTTCTCCCTAGTTTTATTTCATAGTCACACATTAAAATATGCAATATCACTTCTAATACAAGTTTAATTTCCTTTTCATTTCTTCAGGTATGACATCTACATATATGTTAGGTTTATCCACTTAGAAAGAGGATATTTATTAAGCAATTTAGTAAAGTGGTTGTCAAAGCTGAAGCCTGTCTTTTTTATGGTACAGTAAGTAGTAATATACCAAATCTTCTAGGCTTACACCCCTGCATTTAAATTAAATTCTCTATCAGAAATGCTTGAATAGATTAAATGTGCATATAAAACATAAGGTTAATCGGTAAGCAGAAGTTAGATCACACCTGGTCAGAAAGTTCATAGCTCACTGATTCTGAGTAGTCATGGGCCTCCACTACAATCTCCGACTGCCTCAGGTGCAGAAGTAAGGCTCTACTTCTGCGTTACTCATCTTGAATTCTGGTCGCATACTTTATATATCTCAGCACCAAAAAGTGACTACTTTTTGTTGTTGTTGTTGTTGTTTTTTTTGCTTTAAAATTAAATTTAATAAGTGATGGTCCCTGTCAGCTTAGTCACTCCTCTCTGAAAGATCAAGAGCTATAAGAAGAAGCAGTACTAAGGGAAGATTAAAAGACACTCAAGCAATGGAGAGAATTTAATGGACTAAAATCTAAACAAAATCAGATAGCCAGATAAAAAGATAACCAGTAAAGAGACATCAGATCTGTGACAACAAAGATATAGGCAGTGTCATATTCAGGGATTAAATGAAAATGAAGGTGAGTGAGTCTCAGAAGAGTAAAGCACAGGGATGAGGGAGGTAAAAGAACAGAGAAAATATCAGCAAAAAGGAAGGAAGAAGGATCAAAGGAAAAAAAAATAGATATACAAGACATAAAAGAGAAGTTACAGAGCAAGCCTAATATTGCATTATATAGGTAAGTCATCAAACAAACACCTCAAATTTTGAAATGATACTAGGGAAAGAATCTGTCTTACTGGAAGATTTAGCAGAAAAAGAAAAAAAAAAGTATTAACACAATAGATATTATTTAAGGTGGAACCATTGTATATTTCCACACTTAGGCCTCCATATAATACAAAAATATGCATCACTTTAATGGATACTAAACTGAAGAAATTCCACACTTAGTTCAGTATCAGCTAGATCAAAACCAAAAGGGTTAGAAAGGACAGAGGGATGGACATGGTCATAAAAGCTTTTTATATTTGTTAATAGCTGTGAGTTCTGCACAGTATAAGTGCTCCTGAAACAGCAGTCACTTTGCTGCAAAATGATAACAGTGTTAGTATATGGGAAAAAAAGCAAATTCTTGTTAGCATATAACAACAGGGAAGAAATCCATTTTATTTTTGCTCCATTGAAAAGAAATTGAGAACGTCCAAAGAGAAAATAACTTCTTAACTAGGTTCTATTAGATTTCCCATACAACAAGAAAAAATGTTTTGTAAAAGAGAAATGAGAATAATTTCTCACATAACCCAAGCACAGCAAAGAAAATAGAAACATTTTCTCTATACATATTAAGGAATGGTGTTTATTTTTTTAAAAAAGCTTGGAAACATTATGTATGGAAGTGGTTAAATAATTAAAACACTTTTTTTTTTTTTTTTCCCCCCATGAGTATTTGGATATATTTTGTAATTGTAAATGTAAGACAACCACAAATCCGTGGGCCCAGATGGGATACACCCAAGGGTGCTGAGGGAACTGCCAAGTGTTATTGCTTATCCACTCTCTTTCATCTTCAAAAGGTCTTGGAGAACAGGAGAGTTGCCTGAGGACTGGAAGAAAGCCAACATTACTCCATGCTTCAAGAGGGGCAAGAAGAAAGACCCAGGAAACTATGGGCCAGTCAGCTTCACTTCCACCCCTGGAAAGGTGATGGAGCACCTCATCCTTGAGACCATCTCTAAGCACATGGAGGAAAAGAAGATGCTCAGGAAAAGTCAACACAGATTCATCAAGGGGAAGTCATGTTTAACCTGATAGCCTTCTATGATGAAATGACTGGCTGGATGGATTAGGGGAGAGCAGTGGATGTTGTCTACCCTGACTTCAGCAAGACTTTTGATACTGTCTCCCATAACGTCCTCCTGGGCAAGTTCCGGAAGTGTGGGATCTATGAGTGGACAGTGGGGTGGATCAAGAACTGGACGGCAGAGCTCAGAGGGTTGTGCTCAACGGTGCCGAGTCTAGTTGGAGGCTAGTGGTGTCCTCCAGGGGATCAGTACTGGGTCCAGTGCTATTCAACTTAATTCATCAGTGATCTAGATGAAGGGACAGAGTACACTCTCAGCAAGTTTGGGGACGATACAAAGCTTGACAGAGTGGCTGACACACCAGAGGCCTGTGCAGACGTTCAGAGGGACCTGGACAGGCTGGAGAGTTGGGCAGAGAGGAACCTCATGAGGTTTAACAAGGGCAGTGCAGGGTCCTGCACCTGGGGAGGAACAACCCCAAGCTCCAGTACAGGTTTGGGGCTGAACTGCTGGTGAGCAGCTCTGTGAAGAGGGACCTGGGGGTCGTGATGGACAAGTTAACCATGAACCAGCAGTGTGCCCTGTGGCCAAGAAGGCCACCTCAAGAGAGGTGATCTTCCCGCTCTACTCAGCACTGGTGAGGCCACACCTGGAATACTGTGTGCAGTTCTGGGCTCCCCAGTACAAGAGGAATATAGAACTTCTAGAGAGGGTCCAGTGTAGAGCCACAATGATTAAGGGATTGGAGCATTTGTCCTATGAGGAAAGAGTAAGTGAGCTGGGCCTGTTTAGCCTACAGAAGAGGAGATTGAGAGATCTTATCAACTGCTACAAATACCTGAGGGGACAATGTAAAGTGGATGGGGCCAAACTCTTCTCAGTGGTGACCAGTGATAGGACAAGTGGTAATATATATCAGCTGAACCACAGGAGGTTTCATCGCCATATGGAGGAGAAATTCTTTACAGTTCGGGTGACAGAGCGCTGGAACAGGCTGCCCAGAGAGGTTGTGGAGTCTCCTTCTCTGGAGACATTCAAAACTCACCTGGATGCAATCCTGTGTAACATGCTCTAGGTGACCTTGCTTGAGCAGAGGGGTTGGACTAGATGATCTCTGGAGGTCCCTTCCGACCTCCACCATTCTGTGATTCTGTAATAGACGTTAAAAAAAAAAAAAAAAAAAAAAAGAGAGAGAGAGAGAGAGAAATTTCTTAGGGGGTTCATCCCCCATTTTTTTTATTTTTCTGTTTTATCAGATATTTGTAGGTGTTAGTCATTAGAAGATATCTTTCCCACACTGGCCTTATTCCTTATTGTGAGAATTGTAAGATAATATGGCTTATGCAATTTGGTAGAGGAACATCCTGCTGCTCTTCAGATGCCCACAAACATTGTTTTGGGCTTCTGACTACTCCTAACATTGCACCAGAGTTAATCAGAATATACAGCGACAGAAGAATAAGACAGCTTGGTTTTCAACTGTCTCTCTAAACTACTCACTGTTGATGTCAGAGAAAAACTAGAGTTAAAATGAAGAATGCATTTACAAGAATCCAGTCACAGGCAATACAATTAATGCAGTGAGGCAGCTGTACAGAAATAGAGTTTTTTTATTATTTATTTTTATGTATGCTTTAAATAAGATACAAGAGAACATCCTTCATAAAATTAATCTCAAGGCTGACACGGACTTTAGAAAGTCTTCAAGTCCTTCTCCCATTATGAGAACATACCCTGTACCCTACGTTTCTGTATGTTTTCATACTTCTGTTTGTTGAGCCTGTGAGTAAGACAATCAGATCCCCAGAGAGAATATGACAAATGTCCTGGCTATTCAGGCCAGTCTGGTGAGCTCCTTGCTACTTTGCATTCAGCCAAAGATTAACCAGGGTAACTCCTGTTCTCTGGATGAGATTTCTTCTTCCTGCCTGAATTTACTGGTTATCAAACTTTTTTAAGCGATATTGTCTGTTGGATGACATTTTGCTGGATGTTCTAGGGAATATGCTTGGAGAACCTTTAAAAGGGTTCAATTTTTTCACTTCAAAGATTTATTATAACCATGACGAGGAAGAAGCATTCATTTTGACAATACCCTTAACCCAAACCAAGTTAGGGTAAATGCAGATACACATTTTTATTTATATTTGCTTTAGGAAACAACACAGTGTTAAAAAAGTAACGGGTAAGGAAAAAAAAATCGACATCTGTCTGTTTCCTCTTTGTTCCTAGTTTACTTGGTGTTTTGAACAAGGAGATGCTGGTACGTTATGATTCAAGTAGGAAAGTCTCTCAATCTCTTCAATGTATCATTTAAAATGCTATTTATTAGAGCTAACACTATAACGATAGCATAGATAATAAGATAGTATAGGATAGTATACGTATCCTTAAATCCCTTTAAACAATGGGAACCCCAGGAGGGTGTACCTTTGAATGGGTCTCTGATCCACATGCAGCATGCTGGACCAACCCCATCCATAGAAAAAATTCTAAAATTTTAGGCATTTGAGCTGAAAAACAATAATTTTCTTATAAGGAAACAACTCCATTCTTCGCTTTCATGGACAAGCAACAATAATGTTCACATGAGAGCTTCTTGCTACAATTTTAGATAAAACAAAGGCCACTCAAGTTGGCATAATTACTTGTACCAAGTGGGAGCTGCTTGCAGACTCCTCTGTTACAATGGTGTGCCTAGGCTTGTCCTGCAGCCAAGAGATGTTTGGAACACAACACAGCCTGAAGGCCACCCTGGCTGTGCAGCACAGGCCTGAGAGTGTACTCAGGTTAACTGTTAAGTGGATCACTATCCCCTTGACGTACAGTGGTTTTCCAGTTGAGATCACTACAAGTGCTTTATAAACCTTTCTGTTTCACTTCTCATGCAGGATTCAATTCCCCTTCCTACCCCATACATCAAGTTGCTTGTAAAAGAAAGGATCTCTTGTTGATGAAACCTGCTAACTTGCATAACTACTCTTATTTTTTGAATGAACTAGGATCAGAACAGATCTAACCCTTTTTCCTTTACAGTTTTAAGGTTTTTAAATTCATGGACAAAACAGACTCATCATAGAGCGATTAATTTATTGACAAGTACTAACAGGCTAGAACACTGAGATACTAAAAGCAAACTAAAACCACCTTCACCCTATCCACCCTCTGCTACTCCTCCCCTGAGCAGCACAGGGGAATGGGGTTTGTGGTCACTCCATAACTCTTCATCTCTGCTGCTCCTTCATCCTCACTCTTCCCCTGCTCCAGCATGGGATCCTTCAAATGGGATGTAGTCCTTCCCAAAATAATCCTACATGGGCTTCCCACAGGCAGCAGTTTTTTAAGAATTGTTCCAAGATGGGTCCATACCATGGGGTCTGTCCTTCAGGAACAGACTGCTCCAGCATGCGTTCCCCACAGGTCCCCTGCCAGGTGGTAGATCCCCCCAGTCCCTCTGCTTCTGCGTGGTCTCTTCACGGGCTGCAGCTCTGGCCTGAGGCCTGCTTCTGTGTGTTCTCTCCATGGGCCACAGCCTCCTTCAGTGCAGGTCCACCTGCTCCACTGTGGTCTCCTCCATGGGCTGCAGCATGGAGATCTGCTCTGCTGTGGGACCCCATTGGCTGCAGGGACAGCCTGCTCCACCATGACTGGATATGTCCCTGTGCTGAGTCTGTTTTGCCCACAACTCTAATTGTTGAGTGATCTCCCTGTTGTTATCTCAACTCTCAAGCCCCTTTCATCACATTTTCCCCTGCTTTCCCTCTGAGGAGGGCGAGTGGAGAGCAGTTGCGGCTGAGTTCAGCTGCCCAGCTGGGTAAAACCACCACAATGTTATGGAAGACTTTGTCAAAACCCTTAGTGTCAAGACAGCTGATTTCTTCTTCTTTCCTCATATGAGTTTTAATTCTTCTGTAGAAAGAAGTTAAATGTATTAATGTCAAATCCATGTAACTTATTTATCATTGTATTTTTCCTAGAATTAAAAGCAAACTTACAGGTCTATTCATACCTCTACTTTTTTTTTTTTTTTTTTTTTTTCTCCTTATTGAAAAATAAGCATTAAATTTATTCACCTTGAATACTCCAAAATACAGTTACATGTATCATTTGTGAGTCCTCAAACATAGCCAAAAGTAACTCTAAAATTTTATTCACCACTTCTTTAAGTATTTTTATGAAACCTATCAGATCATGGCAATTTGAATAATTTTTGTAGGTACCTATTCTGTTTTCTGTTCTTAGTTGTAGCCTGAGACTTTGCTTTTTTGTATTATTATTATTTATTTATTTAATAGATCACTTTTAAATACTTTTGCATTTGTCTGCCTCTCATTTTTTTGTTACTCTGAATTTGTCATCGTTACGTAAAACTCTTCATGCAGATTTATTATTCTATATATACAAATGTTCTCTCCCTCTTTAATGGGTAGCCTATAACAATTTATGGTTGTGAGAGCAAAATTTTGCTACTCTGTACATCTACAGAACCATCCACTTATTTGGAGGATGTATGTATTCCTGAGTTTTTAAAGTATGAACAAGAACTTTATATACTTAATGCTTCTTTTCACTCTGCCATGTAGTTCTATGGTTGCTTGATCTTCCTAGTGAGATTTCTGGCACTATCACAAATATTGATACGTAATAATCACTAGTGTCTGTGCTTACAGGAAAACTTGTCAAACTACTTTGAAGAAACCAGTATTTTTCTTCTAGTGTGGTAGACTAAGTTTTCAGTAATATCTATGCATACTAGAACTTGTATGATATATGTGTTAATATACATAGCCATAGCTGATGCTGTATGTTTATTAAGAGCCGTTGATTGAAAATTGATACGAAGATATACTTCGTGATGGTGACAAATTAGTGTGATGGACCTTTACCACATTGAGCTCTTTTTTTTTTTTTCTGATCAGATTTGAAAGTTTATTTTCATTTGTTATTAATTAGATATAGCATAAAAAAACCTCAAGATTCATTAGCATTGTAATTCTAACAAGAGTTAGCTTTTAAATGTTTTTGTAGGTCTCATCTAAAAAGTAAGATAATGTTATAAAAATAATAAAGAGTATAATTATTTATATTTTACTTTCTGCAGTACTCATACATTTTCTAGCTAATTACTAGAAAATGTAGAACTAAGCAATATTAGTTGTAAATTTTGTTTGATAACAAACCTTAAATGTCATTTGAGAAGTCTTCAGAAAATGCACAGCTATGCTAGAACTGGTTGAGTTCTCTGATCTGAATTACCCAGTGATAAATGAACACTTCACCTAAGCATACTCATGTTGTAATCAATGAAGATTCAACAGAAGCTAGAAGGTGATCAGTTCATTAACCCTTTCCCATTTACAGTACAATATAGAAATCATAATATATAGTTACTGTCAGCCAGGTGGATTTGGTGAAAAATGAAAACAAAAAGCTGAAGTTGTTTCTGCTGATTTTCTTGTTGACTATGTTTGTTTTTCTTAAAATACAATCAGTTTGAAAATTGTAAAATAAAACCAGCTAAGCATGGGAAGAAAGTGCCTGCTTAGGTTGTATTAGAAAGAATCAGGAATTGGCAAAATTGGCCAACTTGCCAGTTGTCGTGAGTACTTCTTAGAGGTGAGAAGGGGAAGCTATCAGTGCTCAGAGATTAAATTTAATGGACATATAGGAAAGACCACCTGTCTTGGTTTGGTTCAGCTTTTTGGGTTTGGTTTAGATTGTTGGTTTGTTTCAAATACCTTTAAAGGTGTCACATTTCCTCTACTCAAATTAAAAATCAGAAAAAATCTATAATGAAAAGAGTCTCAGTGTCATAATTCTGACTTGAAATTACATTTTAAATGAATATCCTCCAGACACTTAAGAGGACATCTAATTGCCAATCATTAAGTCAATATCTATAATAAATAAAAAAAGGATGGTATGTGTGGAAAAAAAAATGTTACTTATTACTCAAGCTGTCTCTCTGATACTCGACATTTACACATGATCACAAATTATTCATTACAAATAATTCTCACTGTTGACTACTTATTTTTTCAGAACTGTACATTATTTTTCTAAAGATTTCAAAATGGAGAGCATTCTTGAAAGGCTGCAGAGAGATATTTCTAAAATTGTTAAGATGACAAGCTTGTCTGAATGAGCACCATCAAGACTTGGATATATGGACTAAGGGGCTGAGAAGAGTAATGTAGAAAACTTCATAAATGTGTAAGGATAAGTGTGCCTGGATCAAGATCAGGTTTCAAGTTGAATAGTTTGGAGTGTCAGCAGGCAGGTCAGGAATGCAATATAGCTACATGCTGCAAGCTGTGAACAATATTTTATCATATTTCCTAAAGCAGTGGGTACTTGCTGTTATTGTATCTGATTGAAGACACACAGAGTAATTGATTGATTCAAAACCTATGTTCTTAAAGTAAACAGGGAAGGTGTTTGTGGATGAGAATAAAAAGGGAGAAGCTAGAGGACTGAGAAAAATTAAAAAAAGAAAAAAAAGAAAATAATAATAATAATTTAAAAAAAAAAACAAAATACAAAAACATGGGGATTTGGTTGTGTTAGCTCAGTTAAGCTATGTTACACTTTAGTAAATGACAAGAAAAACAAAGAAGTTAAAAAGCTAGATTAAGAGAAGTGAAGGCAATGGAGACCAGAAGTAGATATCTACAGTTAAAATAAAATAAATAAAATAAAATAAAATAAAATAAAATAAAATAAAATAAAATAAAATAATAAAATAAAATAAAATAAAATAAAATAAAATAAAATAAAATAAAATAAAATAAAATAAAATAAAATAAAATAAAATAAAATAAAATAAAATAAAATAAAATAAAATAAAATAAAAAGAACACTAAGGAAAGAGAACAAGAGAGAATAATGAAGATAAGCTACACAGAGTTATTGTGAAACAGGTTGAATGGGAGAAATATGCCCTGAAGAGCTGTTAAAACAATGACCTTAGTGAGGACTGAATCAAACAGACAGATATTGTCAGTATATTGACAAGGTGGTATCGCAGACAACATCCGAGTTCTGAAGAGATAAGGCTGAATTAGAAACCAGTGGATATGGACAGCAGATAATAACTTGAGCAGAGAATAGTGGAGGGTAGCACAGAAAGAGTGAAAGTGAAAAAATCTAGAGGAGGGAGACATCTAAGCAATGTCTATAAATATTGTCATTAAAAACAAATGATTAAATGATTTCATTGTTAGATGTGCTCATTTACATTTATTCAAGAAGTCTTCATTTGTCCTCAACTACATGTTTCATGCAAGGATTTGCATTAGCACTTCCAACAAGATTTTCATACACTGCTCTCTAAATGACTAAGATGATTTCTCATTTGTTCCTAGTGTTAAATAACTTTAGAACAATATTTTAGTAGAAAACATTCCAAGCCTCATCAAAATTTCCATTTATAAGGAATGCACAGCATAATTTGTTTCCATCATACTTGTTTTGTTGGGTAATACTTAGTAGTACTTATAGTACTCATTTTACTATATTTTATTTTAAGGGGGGGAACCAGGAGACAAATCTCTTCCTTGTGATATGTTCATTTACAATTACCTCTTTTCAAAATGTGTAATTCATATGACAAAAACTATATTATAATAAGATGTCACCACTTCAACTATAGGATTTTTTTCATGAGTTCCTGACTGGCTTTGTCAACATCAGTAGCTTTGCCTTTTTCTGACAGATGATCTTAAAATCTGTAATTAAACATTTAAGAATAGGTCCTTAATTATTGCAGAAGGCCTGGTGCCATCAATGGATTAGATATACCCTACAATAATAGCTTCGGTGACTGAGCTTATTGTACATCTTGATTCGAGGTCTGTCATAATCTACTTCCTCTGATTTGTTTGCAATAGAGACTTTCATTTTCTAGGAATATATATATGAGATCATCACGGGTTCATTTTCTATGACAAGTACCAGATGTAAACTTTGATATGCACTTTTATGTAAATTGTCCAAGGTCTTGTGGGTGAAAATGCCTTACTGTTCAGAAACTACCAGAAATAAACAGTTTCTGAGAACCATGGTCTGCGTTTGTAATCTTTTCCCACTTCTACCTCTTCCATGGTAGAAAATCAGAACAGAATAAATTTTCTCAGACTACATTAGGCAGTTAGTGGAATTTCTACGTGTGACAGAAGGCCTTTTTTTTTTTTTTTTTTTAACCTCCTTGATTTATAAGCTGGTGTTGTGCTAAATTCTGAAACCACATCAAGATTGCTTAAAACATAAGCACTCACATTTTTAAGAACCCAATCCATGAATGAAGTGCATGCTGTGCAATGTTACTTTTCGTCTGAGTTACAGAAAGAAACCTAACAATATGTCTCCTCCAGCATAACAGGAAATCAATGTGTTTATTAACATCAGTTTCTCAGAACTCAGTGTGAAACCTAAATGTTGCAAAAGTTGAAAATATGCAATCAAGTGAGGAGACAAAGAATTTTTAAAAAAGGGAGTTGACTTCTGAACAAATACACTAATGAATAAGAAACACAGAAAGATATTACTTAAAATGTGTGTACATAGAGTTGATTTTAGAAGAATGGAGAATGATTGAGCCCCATGAATATAATCTCTATTCAGTTGTTCATTAATCTTCATACATTGCATCTGAAAATCACAGTTTTAAATTAAATAAAAAATTAGAATATAACAGTGGAACACAAAATGTATTTTCAAGATGCTCAGAACAAGCCGGTGCTTTCAACATACTGACACCCATTTTGAGAAGCTTAATTTAGAGAAAGAAAATCACAGAATCACATAATGGCTGAGGTTGGAAGGTGCTCTGGAGGTTATCTGGTCCAACCCCACTGCTCAAGCAGGGACATCTACAGTGGGTTGTCCAGGACCATATCCATGTGGCTTTTGAACATCTCCAAAGAAGGAGACTTCACAATCTCTCTGGGTAACCTGTGCTGGTGCTCCATCAGCTCCACACAGTAAAGTGTTTTCTGATGTTTAGACAGAACTTCTCGTGTTCCAGTTTGTGATCATTGCCTTTTGTCCTGGCACCGAACACCACTGAAAAGAGACTTCCTTCAGGCTTTGTAGACAAGATACCCTGAGCCTCCTCCTCTTCTCCAGGCTGAACAGTTCTTGCTCTCTCAGCATCTCCTTATATGAGAGGTGTTATAGTCCCTTCATCATCTTGTTGCCCCTCTGCAATGAAAATGCGATAAGAATTACCTAAAACAACAAATTATTTTTTGATATTCTCTATCTCTCAATTCCTGAAAACTTAATTGAAATCTAGTTAGAAATACCAATATATTTTCTGATAGCTTCACAGAACACTTGTTCTTCTCTCTATCAGTATAACCCCACTTTCAGTGAACTTCCACTGAAATACGTGATAACAGAGTATCTCATTGTTTTTGTGGTAATAAACTAACAAAAGAGGTGTCTTCATGATATTTTTTTTCTTCTGGAAAATAATGCAAAAAAGGCGTATAGTCTGCGGTGACTCAAGATTTTCTTGTTAAACAGATATTTTCACTTGAATTTTTAATAGTGTGCAAGTTTTCACGGGATGTTCAGCATAGGCATTAGCACCAAATGGAGGAAAAATAATTCAGTTTCCCACACACTTTGGTGCAGGCCTAGTGATTGGAAATAAATGAATAATTTGCATAGAAAAAGGATGCAGAAACCATTCACCCATACAAAAATGTTATTGAAAATATATGAAACTATAACTATTCAATTTGAATCTACATGGTATGCTGCCCAGCCATTTCATATTTTCCTGTTTTTCTAAAGACATTTTATATTTTCTTCACATTGGAGATGAAGTATATAAATACATCTTTTGTAGTTTAAAATATATAGGCACTTACATTTCTCTGAACTATCTCATAGACACCTTCAGCTAACAATCATTTTTATTTTATTCTATATTTTACCTGAGCATTTTGAAATAAATGAATTAAAGACAGACACGGTGTCTTCAAGGACAAGATATTAATTGGGTTTCTATGGAGGATATAAACAGCCTGTAGGCAGTACAGGGATAACATTAAAAATAAATTATTAGTACAGATCTCTCTATATTATTTAAAGTTAGGCAAATTTAAAGATAGATTACTTTGAATAGCAGTCAATGTTCTCATTTGTAAGAAAATATTTTAATATAACAAAATCAGTCTGGAATGAATTTAGAGCATTTGAGTTTGGAGCAAGGGGGTGTAAGACAGTAAAGAGCAGAGGGAGAGGTGACATTTTAGGGAAGAGAATGTGCATACCTGACTGTATGTGGAATGTCAGGAACTGGAGGAAGATTGAAGGTGCCAAAGGCAGGAAACTATGGCTATATAATGGAATAAGAACAAAGTCCATTATGCAATTCAGTGTGTCACAGTGGGACTGACTGTGAAACAATATGTATACAGGATCTAGGACAGGTGAAAGAGGAAAATTTTAGACTGGGAACTTGAAAGGTCTGAAGGAGAGAATTAAGCTTGGATAAAAAGGAATGAACCAGCAGGGAAGGCGAAGGAGATATACTAAACCAGCAGCTAGGATGTGGGTAAGTGAAGGGGGTCAAAGTAGTAGCTGGATATGAAAACTGTTAAAAGGTATAAAAATAACAAGGGCTGACTGTGAAAAAAATAAAAAAAAAATCTGAGATGGAAAAATAAAAATTAAAAGTAGTTTAGGTAAGTATGAAATACAGCACTAGATAAATGAGACTGTTACAAAGGAGAGGCATGGCTAAACTAGCTTAAAAGGAGTGTGCTAAACATAGAAATGCTGAATATGGTGGAATAAATTGGGCTGGCTGAAGCATATTGTTTCACATATAACCTAAATATAATCCAGACTTTACAATATGAATAGATTTCACAAATGTTGTTAGTTCAGCAGCTAGTTCATGCTGTATCCTTTATTATATCTGAGTCATTATCTCATATGGTGGGGTTGTGTCATGGTATAAACAGACTTTGCTGTAAACCATCATACAGTGACAAATAGAATATGATGTAAAATTTTTGCATTTCCACAATCATGCCTACAAAGACTCTTTAAGATAATATATTTTTATTTATCAAAGACGTAGCTTGTATATACAAGTTGTAGTTACTTATTAAAATTCTTTGAAAAAAAAAAAAAAACACAAAACAAAACCAAACCACAGTGTTTTATAGGCATAGAAAGTTAGAAGCTTGGCCATTTGGTATAGCAAAGAACAACACATAAATATTTTTACGTTTGATTTAAAAAGTGTTTGGTTTTGCTTGGTTTCTGTGTTAGTTTCTTGACCAGTAATTAAAATGCTCTTGAAACCTGACAGCTGATAATCTTTTTTACCAGGTCTAGTTTAAATGCTTGGTATATGCTAATGCTGTTTGCTAATCCTAACATTACAGGTTTTAGTAATCCCGAGTAAATGATGCTGAAAAAATAATATAGAGCCAATAGAAATGGAATTTATTGTGAGGTCATGCACACAATATATTACTAACATGTAAAATGGATGTTGGGAGATAAAAAAAAGTTGAAGCATGCCATTGTTAGAAAAGTTTCTCCATAGATGGATGCCCCCCATTCATCTTTTTTCTGTGTTCTTAGGCTGTAGTTATGAGAGAATATTTTGCATGTTCTTCAATAACAGTGATCTTGATTTTATTGTTAAGACAGTTAATGGTTTAGATTTGGTTCAAATCTAATGGTTTATATTTGAACTGACCAAATAAACAGATCTATACAGTGATGTTTATGAGTGAATATTTAGATGATCCTTACTGTTGTACACCATTGCCACCCACCGAATGGGTCCGCCAGTTGGAGGAATACTTCTAGTTTTCTCATGAGATGTCACACACAGGAGGTGGACAAGGGAATCCCTGCAGTAATGTTGGGTAGTTATTCTCATTTACCATTGAATTTCAGAACCCAAATACAGGAGAGAAGACTTTGGCTTCTTAAAATCTTGGATGAGTCCCATGGGATAACACCCTTGAGGGAAGAGAGGCCCAAGAAAGCTTGTTAATATTCCTGGACCACCTCCTCCAAACTCAAAAGCAGTCCATGCCAGTGAGTATGAAGTCAGGCAAAAAATGCCAACATGCATGTGTGGATGAACAAGGAGCTCCTGGCCAAATTCAAACACAAGAAAGAAGCATACAGGGGGTGGAAGCAAGCAGGGGTAACCTGGAAGGAATACAGAGACATTGTCTGAGCATCCAGGGATGCACCCAAGAGTTCTGAGGGAGCTGGCTGATGTCATTGCAAGGCCACTCAATAATCTTTGGTTGATCATACCTCTTGGAAAGGTGCCTGAAGGCTGGAGGAGAAAAAAAGTCACACATCATCAAGACAGGCAAGAAGGAAAACCCAGGAAACTGCAGGTTGATCAGCTTCACCTTGATCCCTGTGAAAGTGATGGACCGTTTAATCCTGGAAACCATTTTCAGGCACGTGAAGGACAAAAAATATTATCAGGAGTAGTCAACATGGATTCACCAAGGGAAGTCATGCTTGACCAACATTTGGCTTCTACAGCTTCTACAATGAAACAACTGACCAGGGTATAGTGGTATATATTGTCTTCCTGGACTTCAGTAAGGCCTTTAACCTGGTGCCCCCATAAGATCCTCATAGACAAGCTGTTGATGTATGGGGCTGGATAGTCAGACATTGAGGTGGATTGAGGACTGGCTGAATGGCTGAGTGCAGAGGGTAGTAGCTCAAAGTCTAATTGGAGGCCAGTAACTAGAAATATATGATCCCTGATCCCAACGATCAATATTGGATTCAGTCTTGTTTAGCATCTTCCTTGATGATCTGGACAATGGGGTATAGTGTACCCTCAGCAAATTTACAGATGACACAAAAGTGGAAGGAGGGGCTGATACACCTGGGGATCATGCTGCTATCCAGAGTGACCTCAACAGGCTTGAGAAATGGACTGACAGGAACCTCACGCAGTTCAGCAAGAGGAAGTGCAAAGTTTTGCACCTTGGGAAGAACAACCCCAGGCACCAGTACAAGCTGGAAAACAGTTTTGCAGAAAAGGATCTGGGGGTCCAAGTGCACACCAAGTTGAACATGAAACAGCAATGTGCCCTTGACACAAAGAAAGCAAAAGATGTCCTGGGCTGCATTCAGAGAAGTATTGCAAGCATGTTGAATGAGATCATATTTCCTCTCTACTCAGTACCGATACCGGGAGTGCTTTGTCCAGTGCTGGGCTCACCAGTGTAAGAGTTATGGAGCTCCTGGAGGAAGTCCAAACAAGGGAAACTAAGACACTTAAGTGACTGGACCATCTTTCATACAAAGGAAGTTTGGGAAAGCTGTGACTAGCTTAGAGAAGAGAAGCCTCAGGAGAAGACTCATGAATGTATATAAATGGACTTTCGAGTATTAGGTCTCTTGTGTCAAACGTTCTGCTGCAATTTCTATCTGCTGAGGATTTTAAAAGGATGAGGAAGCACACAGGTTGCATTTGCTAAACTTCTAGTAGCTAGGATGGAGAAAATCCTGAAAAAAAAAAAAAAAAGAAAAGAAAAAAAAGAAAAAAGACAGAATCAGTACCATCCATTCTGTAGAAATCAACATAGATGATAAAAAAAATTTCTCAGTCCTTGCAGCATATAATTGTCTTGTCCATTCTCTTCCTGCCAGTAGTGTTGGTGCTGCAAAGTAACCAAAGCTGATCAAGACTTAACTTGTTAATACAGGCACATCAATAGTAGTGACAACGTATGTTGGAATGGAGACTGGCACAATTCCTGATACAGAAAAACCTTACTACAAACAGGGTAACAATGAAGAATCCTTGTTTTATAAAGCTGATTTCAGTCATTTTCATCTTTTTCCTCTGCTTCATTTTCTTCTTAGTTGAGAACACACAGAATTCATCTTGCAAAGCAAGTATCTGTCAGCACATATTCTGGTTCCTGAAACCTAATTTCTATAACCATCAACTGAAACATGAGTAAGTGAAAAGCTAACCATAAAACCTTTTTAGTACTTTGATATAAGGCATAACTGGCATTGTTGGAGTTTTCTTTTATCAGTGGCTGAGAGATGTAGACAACTTCAGGATGAAGATCCTTACAGTTCTTGTAAAGAGAGGTATTGTGTTATCTCTGGCACAATTACAGATTAGTATTACTCTTGGATGAACACGTGTATAGTCTTGTCTCTAAGCAAGCATGGTTTTTGCATGATGATTATAGTGCAACAACAAGGAGTACATATAATTCTGTCACCATACACACTCAGAGCAGGCCAAAAACTGTTTATCACTTAGTGCAAACTAATAAACTCTAGCTTCTAACTGGCTTTTAGTTGATACAGAGTGAGTTCCCATCTGCCCACAATATTCCAGTCAGACAAGAATATGTGAATTGTTTTTCCTAACAGAATAGCCTGTTTGACTTGTCAGCAATGCACAGTTTCCTTGGGACTAAATCAGTGGCATTTAACTTTCGCAGCTACAAATTGCCACATGAAGAGCTCACAGTGACTGCCATTCCACATTCCCTTTTTCACAAAAGAGCTCTGTTCACTAGCCTGTCAGAAATCCCAGAAAGGGATTTCCCAGAAAGGGATTTCTGACTCTGTAGTAACTATACATTTGGTGTTAATTTGTTAATTGGAAAAACAATATAGAGAATCCTGTTTGATCTTTCCAATCTGGTTACCTCCTCGATACCATAAAAGGACACATTAGTGTTATTTTCAACTCTTTCCTTAAATATCAAGATGATACAAAGGAAGAGCTCACCAAGTTTAGCTATAGCAGCACTGCAAATACTTCTATTTGAGCTATTTTTTTGTCTAAATTCTTTTAAAAGTTGTGGTATAACATGTATCCATGGAAACTTTTATGTTGCGATGCTTTTCATTTATCTTTGACACCTAGATTAGTTTGAGATGAATCATTTCCTAGATGTATCTATTTCCATTGTCTATGAAAGTTGTTTGTATGATTTTATGACATTCAGACCCCTACATGGTGGGAGTCTTAATAAAAAGAATTACACTCCCATTATATTATTTTGTCTGGCTTGGAAGGAGAATACAAATCTTGCCATAAGATTAATCTTATTTGAACAAGTCATATGAAAATTAAGGCTAGTTTATTTTTATTATTACTTATGATTTCCTAGTAATAAGGAATTTATACTTTCTACAATGTCAGTAGACATCCTAGGCTTTATTATTTGTATAGGTCAGCAGATACCATGTGGTATTATTATCTTTTTGACTAGATTCTTTTACTCATACTCAGAATGTTTGAGTTGGGCAACTGTCATAAGAAATATTTTTTGTGGTTGATCTAAATGTCCTTGAAAATTTCAAATAAGCACATCTAACAAAAAGTGTCTCCAGTTGGCTCTAGAAAAATGATAACACCATAAGAACATGCTTGAGCAAGAAAGGCTGTATTGGAGAAAAAATATTTACAAACCTTTCCCTAAGGAATGCAATTCTATAGAGGTAAGAACAACAGAGACAGCATAATAGATATGGCTACAATTTCTTAAAATACTACTTCTTTTTTCTTTTTTTCTTTCCAAACAAAAAATGGATTACTTGATGGTAAAATACACATTTCAAAACATTCATTTTTAAACTTGATCTTTTGTTACCCTATTAGAGAAAAGTGTTATCACCAAATATAAAGACTGGCTTTAAGCACAAGAATCTAGTAAAAGATTTGGTCATCACAACTTTTCAAATGTCTTCTATTGTGGACGACAAACTTCGGTGGTCTGCATTTAGCAAGCAAATATGTATATATATATATATATATATATGAAAGGAATAGCAGAGAAATAAACATGTAATTTCACTTGCAAATATTCTCCCTTTAGAGAAGGACTTGGGGGTTTTGGTAGATGAAAATCTCAACGTAGGCTGGCAATGTGCATTAGCAGCCCAGAAAGCCAACCATATCCTTGTCTGCATCAAAACCAGCATGGCTAGCAGGTCGAGGGAGGTGATTCTCCCCCTCTTCTCTGCTCTCATGAGAGCCCACTTGGAGTGCTGTGTTCATCTCCAGAGCCCCCAGCACAAGAAGGACATGGACCTATTAGAACAAGTCCAGAGGAGGGTCATGAGGATGATCAGAGGGCTGCAGCACCTCTCCTATGAAGACAGGAAGAGGGAGTTGGGGTTGTTCAGCCTGGAGAAGAGAACATTCCAGGGAAGCTTTATAGCAGCCTTCCAATTTTTCTGGGGGGCCTACAAGAAAGCTGTAGAGGGACTCTTTATCAGGAAGTATAGCCATAGGACAAGATGTAATGGTTTTAAATTAAAAGAGAGTAGATCTAGATTAGACATTAGGAAGAAACTCTTTATGGTGAGGGTGGTGAAGCACTGGAAGAGGCTGTCCAGAGAACTTGTGGATGCTCCATCCCTGGAAGTGAGCAACCTGGTCTGGTCCAGTGGAAAGTGTCTCTGCCTGTGTTAGGCATGTTGAAACTAGATGATCTTTATGGTCCCTTCCAACTCAAACCATTCTATGATTCTATAATTCTACATATTGCTTCCCCTGAGATAAAGACCATAAAAAAAAAATGCAATCTGGAAATCCATCTAAATTATTATCTAAGAATAATCATGAATTATAAGCAAATGGAGATTTATTTACTTCAGTGTCTCTAAGACAAAAATAATTTATTTAAGTCCTGAAAGCAGCACCAGCTCTGAAGGCATTTAAATAAACAATTTGAATTCAGTAAACATAAATGTTATATTTATTTGAAATGCAATTATTGGTGACAAAGCTGTTAAAAAATAGAGATCTAAGTTCAAATGCAATATTATACATATACTTTCCATGTGTCTAGAGGAATATATTATCAAGCGAAAGACATACACATTTCTTAAACCTTTTTCCTTTTTCCCTTCATTTTCTACATCCTCCTGCATGTCTCCTGTGATTGCTTTAACCAATCCAAACTATTTTTCCATGTTACAACATCATTGAAAACATAGCCTTATTATGTGTATGCTTAGCATGTGAGTAGTCTCCAGGAAACCTGAATGCATTTCATAGAGTAAGATTTGAAATAGATTTTCTAATAGTAAATTATATACTCCTTTGCCCTTGTGCAATGAACATTATTAATACCTTATTTTAGCTTTGAAATATAAAAATTCTCAGCTGAGCAAAAGTATACTTACACTATTTCATTTTTAATTTCTCTTCATCACTTTATATTATCAATAGCAGATACCATTGAAACTTTTTTTCCAAATTATTTTTGTTCACTCAAATTATATACAGTTGAAGTAGTGGGACTTTTGCTTGTTAACATAGTTCCCCAGGAACACGTCATAGATATTAATCAGAAGCTTGACAACTGGAAAAAAATAATATTATATAGCAGTAATAAAGGTTTCTTTGCTCCCCTTTGCTTTCTACTAGATTAACAGAATGAGGTAAAGTAGACAACTAAGATATCATTTATATTAAAACTAGTTTTGTTTTTTTTTCCCTTTAATTACTAGCACATGAGACTTGAAAGGAAAAGAAATTAGCAGGTCTTTAGAGTGTATAAGTTGGAACGCAGATCTTTCTTTCTGAAGAACTATCAGAAATCTCTGAAAATATACTAATAGCTCTGGATAATAAAATGATTTTTGTTAGACGATATGATACAGAAAAAAAATAAATAATAACAAAAAAAAAAAACAAAACAGGAAATGCTACATCATGGGTAAGACCTCTTGAAGGCAAATAACCATTAACTATAAAATAGATAGGAAGTAGAGCTCTAGCCATCATTTCTTGTCAATATAATCCTTTCTACAGTTGAAAATATTTTAATCCTTTAAAAATTTATCTTCCTATAAAGAAAATCAGTGCATACTGAAGGTAAAAGAAAATAAAAAGAAAACCTCCAGTTACTAATAAAGAATCCCTGTGGGAAGGTTTCTATTATAGAACAATACACATATTTAGTCAACCTGCCATTAAGTGTCTAGCCTCATGTTAGCTAAAATAATATTTTCATTTTTTGAAGTTTTTAAAAAACTTTTTTTACTCTTCTTTTTTTTTTTTTTGGGGGGGGGGGGTGGGGAGGGGGGGGTGGGGATACAAAGATGCATAAGGGACTGGAACATCTCTCCTATGAGGAAAGGCTGAACCAGTCTTTCCCCTAGATCCATTTTATTCTGAGCTGTTCTGTAGCCACCCTCTCCCAGTCTGTATCTGTGTCTGACATTACCCTGTCCCAGGAAAAGTGAACAAGGAGGGCCAAAGGGGATGGCTGGGCCAGAAAAAAATGGGCCAGTGATGCCTGTGGGCTTGAACCCATGCCAGGGCTGAAGGCAAGAGCACTCACTCACAGGTGACTGCAGGAATCACTAGGCTACAGCTGACCCCCCAAGATAAAGAGGAATATGGTCAATCTAAGAAGTTTTGTGAGTAGAGATCCACAATATGAGTTTGTACTTTTCATTACTGAGTAGTGTCAAGGACAAACCTGGAATGCTGTGGCACAGTTTTGGGCTCCTCAGTAAGAGACAGACATGGACATATCAGAGAGAGAGAGCTCAGCAAAGAGCCAAGAGGATGATGAAAGGACTGGAATATCTCTAGTATAAGGGGGGTCTGAGAACAGGGACCAATTAGTCTGGAAAAGAGAAGGCTCAAGGGAGATCTCATCAATGTCTAGAAATACATGAAGGGAGGGTGCAAAGAAAATGGAGCCTGGCTCTTTTCTGTTGTGCTCAGTGCCAGGACAAGAGGCAAAGAGCACAAACAGGAACACAAGAATTTCTGTCTAAACATCAGTAAGCTCTTCTTTACTGTGTGGTTGACAGGGCACTGGCACAGGTTGTCCAGAGAGGTTGTGAAGTCTTCCTCCCTGCAGAAGTGAAAAAGCCATCTGTACATGGTCCTGGGCAATCTGTTTTAGGTGTCCCTGCTTCAGCAGGCATGTTAAACCAGATGGCCCCCAGAGGTGTCTTCCAACCTCAACCATTCTGTGGTTCTGTGAATGGTATTCTGGGACAGCATGCACTCTAACCAAGTTTGCAGATGACATAAAACTGAAAGGAGTGGCCAATGTAATAGATGCTTGAGTTGGCACTCAGAGAGACATTGACAGGCTGGAGAAATGATTTCACAAGAATCTCAGGAAGTTCAGCAAAGAGAAATGTAAAGTCCTCCACCTGGGAAGAATAACCTCATGTACCAGAGAGAAAAGAATGTACTAGAGCTGGCCCAGCAAAGGGCCATGAAAATGATTAAGGTACTGGAGCATCTGTCATACAAGCAGAGACTGACAGAGCAGGAGCTGTTCAGCCTGGAATAGAGAATGATCAGGGGAATCTGACCAGTGTATACAAATACCTGATAGGGGCAGGAGGGGAGTAAAGTAGGTACAGTCAGACTTTCTCAGTGGTGCCCAGTGAAAGGACAAGGGACAAAGAGCACAAATTTTAATACAAGTAATTCCTTATAAACATTAAAATAGCTTCTTCATTTTGAGGGCACTTGAACATTAGTAAAGTTTGCCCAGAATGTTGGTATAGTCTCCAACATCACAGTTATTCAAAATGTGACTGGACATGTCCCTTAGCAACCTGCTGTAGCTGACCATGCTCTGACCAGACTGTTGGCTTGTAAAATCTCCAAAAGTTCTTCCAGCCACAGATATTCTTCATAATTCTGTAACTTCCTCCACTGACTATGCTGAGGACGTACACCTGATATGTCTATAGACACTTACATATCTAACTATAAAGACAGCTAAATCTATGTCTAAATCTATGTCTGAATGTTATCTAAGGTCTCTGATGTGGAACTCCAGGTTACTCTTGTAAATGTTCCACCCACTTACTCACACAGTGATGGTTTAATTTGTTGAAACTGACTGTCTGTTCACATCTATCACTTAATTTTCTTTTCTTTTATGTCTTTCAATTGGTTATTATTTTGTAAACAATGTACAAACAATATTTATATTTGCCAATGTAAATGTTAATGTCACCACTCTCTTAAGAACAGATGGAAAGACAGTTTTCACCCAACTGACATTCATTTTCTGACAATGTTTGTACCAGCAATTTAGTACAGTAAACTTTATCTACCAATGGTTTTGTTTTTTTTTTTATTTACAACAGCACATATTCTATTCACATTTTACATATATCAATGCTACATGCACATTTTTTAAACATCTTTATTTTTATCCTGCTGCTTTCTGTTGCACTGAACACTAAATTCCTGAGACTTTCTAACTGACAACACAGAAAATAATTTGTCAATAGGAAATAACTTGACATAAATTTTTAATGCTATAACTACCAATCTGTTGGGAACCTATCTTTGTGTTGTTTTCTTTGGTTCCGGGATCCATAATTTTTGCTGGTTTTGTTTTCTAGTTCTGCTTTTTGGTTTGTGAGGGCATTTTAAGCCAACTCAGAAGCAAAAATCAATGTGGAATTTTTAAATTAATCTCATGAAGTATAATTATATCCTTTGATCATCCAAATTTCAAGCATCCCAAGAAGTGGGCTGGCATTATCTAGTCCACTTTATTTTCTTCAAGTATTTTACATGGTAGAGCCATGTTATAACAAACTTCCTCTGGTATTGTCCGGACCCTGAATGCATCAGTGGACTCTGCAGCCTATCCCCTTTCCAAATTATTGGGCTGCCTTGGCACTTGCTGAAATGGCGGTGTGCCCTGATTCATCTTCAGAAGGTCTCTGCTCTCTTAATACCCCTCTCAATAAAGAGAGGTTAAGCTAACCGTTTTCATGGGCTAGAGGCTAGAGTTTGTGTCAGACTCAAAAAAGTCTGAAATTCTTTTTGTTCATAATTTATACCTCTTGGACAGAAGAGTTGTGAATTCCTTAACATCTGAATACCTAAAACAATATTTCAGTACATTTTAAAATACACGTAGACAGTCTCAAATATGAAAGGAACATCCAATTTAGAATCTAACATGTTGATATAAGAAAATAATAAAAGTATAGGAACATTTTGTACTTCGTACATCAGACACCCTAATCACAAAAGCATGCTGTTAGCTTCAGACATCCTGAAGTGCTCTTCAGCATGACACAAAGTAAAATAATAGGAAATATACCTGGTCCAGTATTGGTTTAATAGGAGGCCTTAATCCTTTGTGTTGAGGGGGAAAAATTAAGCTGAAAGTATCAGACAGAAACAGAAAAATAAATTCCTGAGTAGAGCAGTGACAGGGAAAGGTCTTGAGTTTTAGTTAAAAGGAAAAAAAAAAAAAAGTTTGTTTGCTTGTTTGTTTAAAAATAAAACAAAGATACTTTTATTTCCAATATTTCTAGAGGATATTATCCTGAGTGAGCAGATATGAAGGAACTTCCAAGTGTAAAGACACTGACCTTTTTATCCTTAAAAATCTGTTTCCTTTCTGCCCATTGAATTTTTTTCAGAAAAAAAAATATAAAAATTCAAGAGTTGTATTCATAGCTCTGCTTTACATGTCATCTGCATTTCTACAGACTGCATGGTTTGGAGATGACAGATTGAAGGTCAGTATCTGTTTGACATTAAAGATTAGACAGGCAGAAAATGAATGGCCATGATGTAATACTTTAAGTAGAATTCTCTGTAACTACAACTGAAATGCAGATATGGTCTTGATACTGAGCTATCACTGAGTCACCTGGTATGGGAAACGACGATATCTCACGACAGCCAATGCAAACAACTGTGATTCTTCTTCTCCTTTCTTCCTTCAAATCTGGGTCTCCTACAGCATTAAATGCATTATATTATCAAGTTTAACTAAACCAAAACAGGCAAAGATAAATTTGAGAGTATACTACATGTCACAACGCTGAACCAAAACTGTAATCTCTGAAAAAAAAAAAAAAGTCAGGAAAACCACATTTAATTAAAAATAAATAAATAAATGAATACATGGAAAACAGTAAGAGATATATGCAGTACAGTGGTTTACTGGAAAAAAAGCTAATCTTACAGAAGTATTAAGATAAAATGGAATATATTGACTCCAACAAAAATAGGGACCAATTATTGTCTTCTTATTTTTTATAGAAGTTCGAAAAACATTGGGCCATTCATCCAGTTCTAAATCCAGAAGGCTGTGACTAATGTGCTTATGAAAGAAAACATATTACATGACACTGTAACTGAAATTGATAGCTATATATCAAAAAACTAGAACATGAGTAACTTTTTTCTATTTTTCACTACATATGTATATTATTCAAAGTTATTTTTCCTTATGTTTTCCCACTCTATCCCACCCCCACCTTGTTGGAGTATCACAAACAGACATACAATGAAAGACTTACACTCACTAACATAGCTTTTACGTCTCTTTGGAGGTTGTAATACACTAAACTTATTCATTACTAGATTTACATACAGACATAGAATATGGATCAGGACATACCAAAATATATAATTCTGCATTCTTGAAAGTAAAAACAGAAAGAATATGTTTGGACATATGGACCAATTGACACTTTTATATGTCTAACTGAACACTAAAACACAAAGGACTTCTGCACCTATTTTCCAGTTAAATGCATTAAATACAAATGGATGACAGGTGACGCAGAAACAATTATTTGCTGTAACTTTGGCATCTTTAGCCATTTCTACACCAAATAATACTCCCAGGTAAAGTATTTAGGCTGACATCTTCACATTGTTTTGAATTTTTGGAATTTGCATTTAAAATTACCATAAAAAAATAAATATTTGAAAAGTCTGCCTTTTGTTGTTTTTTACTACTGTTCAGCATGTTCAGAAATAAGGAAGAGTCACTCAATGCTAGTTGATTTGTAGCTTTTTCCAAATGGTCATTAAGTACTCCTTCTGAAAACACTAAAAGATCCTCAAAAGGTCCCTTCCAGCTGAACTATTCTATTCTCAATAGGTTCATTTTCATTCCTTAGACTGGGCAATTTAGGGATAGTGATACACATATAAAAATACCAAACCATTCTGTTATTTCAAACTGAAACGAGTCTTCTGAAACAGCCAGGTGGTCTGTACTGTTTTCATACATTTTCTTTGTTACAGGCTGACAGTTGTTAACCTTTGTAAGCAAATACTATAAGGCAACACATTTCCTCACAGTTGTAGTACTTCTTATGGTTTGTGTGTTCTAACTGAGTTTGGTTTAATTATGAGGAATCCTTCGTTTTTGTTTGTGATTGAAAAGTGCAGCTCTGGAAAATAATCAGATTTCCCTGTCAGTGGTACAAACATTTCTTTCTTCTTCTTTTTTTTTTTTTTTTTTTAATTGATTGTTGTCTAGTTTATTATGTATGGGAATGCTGTGACATCTTTCTGTAAGAGCAGGCCAATGACATGAAGAAATTTTGTTTCTTTAATCAAGAATTGGATCAGTTCAAATCCTGAGTCCCATCTTTATCTATCTACACACTATTATTTCACAACTCCTGAACACCCTACCTATCCTAGCAGCCTCTTTTATTAGAAGAGATACCATGTGAGTATGTGCATAACGGCAGCACCCAAAGGCTATCCACTGCCACTCGGAACTGCAAAGGTTGTTAAAGGGAAATCATTTGAGATGTATGCCTTTTCAGTTGTTGTTGTTGTCATTATTTTATTTTTATTTATTTATTTATTTGTAATTTTTTTTTTTTCATCTTTAGTGTGTGGAAAAATATAAATGTTAGTTGTAACCCTCTGATAGATTTGGGGAAGAATTTACTGAAGTCCATAGTGTTCACCACAATTAATTACTTTTGAAACTGAGTAAGACATAGAACCTATCTATAAACACTGTGAAGATATCTGAAATATGAAAGATATTATGAAAAATATGAAATATGAAGAATAGGAGCCTATTAATACTTCCTTAAGAGAACAACTGACATACTTTCAGCATAAATAACAAGAACCTGTAAGCAATGTGACACTTTTTCTCAGTTCAGTTTAAATTAGGCTGTGCAAAAACAAAGATGAGCAGACATTCTTGAAGATAAGACGAGATAACTGTTTTAGCTAGTAGATAAATGCAAGTTATATATATATAAATAAAAACGTCTGAGATGCAGACTTTGATCATAAAATAAAGGAGCTGCAAACCGATAGGAAGGCACACAAGGGAGACCAGTGGTTAGAGTTAAGAGAAATGTTCTTAGCTGGCACTTGCTAGACTGATTTCCATTTTCTTGCTCAAAATGCCTGAGTAGAATTTGAAGGCCACTGTTTGTGACAGGAGGCAAATGTAAGTAATATGAGAAACATTTTGAAATTTTTTATAATATCCACAATATATATATTAGCATTTGATAATTCCAGAAAGAACATTTATTGCTGGTGGTATCTTCTAATTTTGATTTATAAGGCAGGACATAGTTATGGTTTATTTTTGATAGATGTTGTAAATAAACCATATTTAATATAAAAGTTACCAAAATGTATTTTTAAAGCTTATTGAATGTAGGGAAATCAAAAGAGCCTTTAAAGATTTTTTTTTTTTTTTTCCCCAAGGTCATTCTGCAATAGGTTTCTCTACACTAAATGCACTAAATCTCTTTCAGAAACTGTCCAACTCAGACAAAAAATAACTAAAACTGAAGCATAACTACTGAGAAACAGGGGTTTGGAAAAGAGGAATGGAGAATAAACCAATGTGAGATAATAAACAGCTCAATACTGATTTATTGTCAAAAGTTAGGTATTTCACTCTTCAACTGAATAAATGTAATAAAAATTTAGAACTATGAAGAATGAATGGATTAATTGCTGGACAGAATTATTGTAATTCAAATGAGTTTGTTGTGACAGGTTTTTTTTAGTAGAGGTCCTACCTCTATCAATATTTGTTAAGAATTATTTGCTGAGATTATAATCTGGAATTATAATTTTAGTTTATGTGTTTTTTCTTCTCTCCTACCCTTTTCCTTCTAGTTTCACTTTTTCTTGCTTTCTGAATACTTGTTTTCATTATTCTTTTTTTGTATTATCGTTGTGACAAGATATCATAACCTCATTCTGCAGGAATCTCGTACAGGGCCAATTCCATGACCATATAGTTCAATTAAACAAAGAGATGACAAGAAGACACAGAAGCCCAGATGTTTCCACTGCTTCAGAACAGGACAATATTCAGCTTCTGGACAATGTGTAAATTTTCAGAATCCAGCTTTTTCACTGCAGGCAATTGTCCCTCTTATGGGACATGAAGCATGCCTTATAAAGGCATGACTTGCTGGTACAGCAAATAATAATATTTTTAGAATTAGTAAAGTGTTTGTTTACTATTCTCCATTTGAAGAAAATAGAAGATTACACATCTCTAGTGGGTGATTTATTCTTCTTCCTTTTTTCTTTTTTTATTTTTATTTTTTAATCTAAATTTAGTTAAAATAATGTCACCTTTCAACCTTTCACTTTATAATTGATATTTGGAGATCCTTTCTTTCCCTCTGCCCCTTTGTGTTCTCCTCAGCTGCAACAATTTTTCCTAATTTTTCCTAAATATCCATAATTCTTTCAGAAGTCTTTTGAAATTAAAAAGTCAAAAGGATTTTTTTTTTTCTTTGGCATTCTTTTCCTTCCAGTTCATTTTCTTTTTCATGTGTTGATTCTAAGGTGTTAGTGCTGAAGGCATCTATGTGTATAGAGTCAAATTTCCACTGATTTTCAACAGATTTCCACTACACAAAAATTTCTACTTCTTGTACTTCTACTGCTCTATCTCTCTCATCCTTTTATTCTTCCTGTCTTCCTTCTACTATCACTTCTGCCATAACTTCTTCCACATAATTTCTAATTTATCTTCATTCCCTTGTCACCGTCCACCCCTGAACACAAAACAAAGCAAAACAAAACAAAACAACAACAAAAAAATGTCTTAGCCAGCTAAGTTCATTTTCTTTTTGACAGAGCTCTAATAAGTAAAATGTCTTAACAAGCATGATGCTAAAAGTTTGCCAGGTCTTAAAGCAAGTCTGCAGAGCAGATTTTCAGTGTCTATGATTCCAACAGAGAGGTCACAAATAAAGTCAGCACCAGAAACTGCATTCTCTTTATGCCTGTGCTTCTCTGTTTTTTCTGCCTATATGTATAGCTGTTTTGTATTCAGGAAAACATATTTTCAGGAAGGAGAACAGCAGCATTAACGATCAAAACAGAATCTAATAGAGGAATCATAGTATAGACTGTCACATGAGGGGAAGCTTCTTCTTGAAAATACATTTTCATAGAATTACCATCAGCATTTTCAGCATCCTGAAATAAATGACACAGGGAAAAACAAACAAACGAACTTTTTTTCTGTATTAAACAATAAAACAAAACTGAAGATCCCAATTTTTCTTGTGGAGTAGGAAATTGTTCTTAAAAAAAAAGTAGTCTGCTTTTCTTAGAATGGTGGTTTGGAAGAACTAACACATTTGGAGTTTACAGCAGCAACATCTTCATTTTAATTATCACTGTTATTTCTCCTCTCTTTTAAGGAATCTCTCCCCCATGTGTCTGATGTCCTATGATTCCTGTATTTGATTCTGTTGTGATTGTAATGTTCAAGATACTTATAATATGACAGAAACTGAAATTTCCTTGTACAACAAAACTCAAAGTCAGGCAGAAAATATCAATTGACCATTACGAATAATGGATTTATAGATGAAAATGTCATAGGTGATAAAATCTCAGGCTAAGCTAAGCAAATTAAGTCACTGCTTGTTTATTTATCATAATAAACACTATATGACGTTCCTTGGGTGAATCTGAAACTTTGATTAATAACTTTTAGAGTCAGACATTTAAAGTGTGATATATGTGCCACAAACAAAGTTTTCTGTCAACAAATAATGACACTTCCAAGAAATCAGGAGCTGTGTAAACACCAAAATTATTGAAGCCTAGATTCCTGGACACTGGCAGTTGAGCATGTTGAGCAACTGAACCACTGGTAACATGAATCTGGCAAGATTAAAGACACTGGACCACTCAACAAGTTGCTAGTACTGTATGTACTAGTTCTCAAACCAAGTTGAGCACATTCTGGTTGTATTAGTAATTACTGCAGACCTGTAGAACCATAACTGTGGAGTGAAACATAGTGATGTTTAAGGTTTTATTCAATCATATTGTGTCTGTTCCACTAGATTGACAAACACCATTCATTCACTTGGGTCACTCATAACTGTCTTCAGAAATATATTAACAATGGGCCTATTGACAGTATCGAGGTGGACACTGCCATCACTACTTATTTGAATGGCTGAATATTGCAGAGAACTTCTGATATTATAGGACTGCGAATTCTTAAATGTTTTCCCCTTATTTTGAATAGTTTAATTATATCACAGAATCACAGAATCACAGAATCATCTAGGTTGGAAGAGACCTCCAAGATCATCTAGACCAACCTCTGCCCTAACACTAACAAGTCCTCCACTAAACCATATCACTAAGGGCTACATCTAAACGTCTTTTAAAGACCTCCAGGGATGGTGACTCAACCACCTCCCTGGGCAGTCCATTCCAATGCCTAACAACCCTTTCAGTAAAGAAGTTCTTCCTAACATCCAAACTAAACCTCCCCTGGCGCAACTTTCGCCCATTCCCCCTCGTCCTGTCACCAGGCACGTGGGAGAATAGACCAAACCCCACCTCTCTACAGCCTCCTTTAAGGTACCTATAGAGAGCGATGAGGTCTCCCTTGAGCCTCCTCTTCTCCAGCCTGAACAACCCCAGCTCCCTCAGCCGCTCCTCGTAAGACTTGTTCTCCAGACCCCTCACCAGCTTCGTTGCCCTTCTCTGGACTCTCTCGAGCACCTCCATGTCCTTCTTGTAGCGAGGGGCCCAAAACTGAACACAGTACTGGAGGTGCGGCCTCACCAGAGCCAAGTACAGGGGGACAATCACCTCCTTAGACCTGCTGGCCACACTGCTTCTTATGCAAGCCAGGATGCTGTTGGCCTTCTTGGCCACCTGAGCACACTGCTGGCTCATATTCAGCTGCCTATCAAACAGTATTCCCAGGTCCTTCTCTGCCAGGCAGCTTTCCAACCACTCATCTCCCAGCCTGTAGCGCTGCTTGGGGTTGTTACGCCCCAGATGCAGGACCCGGCACTTGGCCTTGTTGAACTTCATGCAGTTGACCTCAGCCATCGGTCCAGCCTATCCAGATCCTCCTGCAGAGCCTTCCTTCCCTCGAGCAGATCGACACACGCACTTAACTTGGTGTCGTCTGCAAACTTACTGAGGGTGCACTCGATCCCCTCATCCAGGTCATCGATAAAGATATTAAAGAGGACTGGCCCCAGCACTGAGCCCTGGGGGACTCCACTAGTAACCGGCCTCCAACTGGATTTGGCTCCATTCACCACAACTCTTTGGGCCCGGCCATCCAGCTAGTTTTTAACTCAACAAAGCGTACGCCAGTCCAAGCCACGAGCAGCCAGTTTCTCGAGGAGAATGTTGTGGGAAACGGTGTCAAAAGCCTTACTGAAGTCAAGGTAGATCACATCCACAGCCTTCCCCTCATCCACCAAGCGCGTCACTTGGTCATAGAAGGAGATCAGGTTCGTCAAGCAGGACCTACCTTTCATAAACCCATGCTGACTGGGCCGGATCGCCTGCTTGCCCTGCAAGTGCCGTGTGATGACACTCAAGATAATCTGTTCCATGAGCTTCCCTGGCACCGAGGTCAAACTAACAGTCCTATAGTTCCCCGGGTCTACCCTCCAGCCCTTCTTGTAGATGGGCATCACGTTTGCTAGCTGCCAGTTGACTGGGACCTCCCCTGATAACCAGGACTGCCAATAAATAATGGAAAGCGGCTTGGCCAGCTCCTCCGCCAGTTCGCTCAGTACCCTCGGGTGGATCCCATCCGGCCCCATCGACTTGCGTACATCCAAGTGTCGTAGCAGGTCGCCAACCATTTCCTCGTGGATAGTGAGGGCCACATCCTGCTCCCCATCCCCTTCCACCAGCTCAGGGTACTGGGTATCCAGAGAACAGCCGGTCTTGCCTCTAAAGACTGAGGCAAAGAAGGCATTGAGCACCTCAGCCTTTTCCTCATCTTTTGCAACTAAGTTTCCCCCCGCATCCAGTAAAGGATGGAGATTCTCCTTAGTCCTCCTTTTTGCGTTGATGTATTTGTAAAAACGTTTTCTGTTGTCTTTAACAGCAGTAGCCAGATTGAGCTCCAGATGAGCTTTGGCCTTTCTAATTTTGTCCCTGCACAGCCTCGCAACATCCTTATAGTCCTCCCGAGTAGCCCGCCCTCTTGTCCAAAGATTATAGACCCTCCTTTTTCTCCTAAGCTCGAGCCACAACTCTCTGCTCAGCCAGGCCAGTCTAGTTCCGCGTCGGCTCGTCTTTGGGCACGTGGGGACAGACTGCTCCTGAGCCATTAAGATTTCCTTCTTCAAGAGTGCCCAGCCTTCCTGGACTCCTTTGCCCTTCAGAACCTCCTCCCAAGGGACTCTGCCAACCAGTGTCCTGAACAGCTCAGTTAGCCCTCCGGAAGTCCAAGACAGCGGTTTTACTGGTCCCCTTCCTGACTTCGCCAAGAATAGAGAACTGAACCATTTCGTGGTCACTCTGCCCAAGACAGCTCTCGACCACCACATCTCCCACCAGTCCGTCTCTGTTCGTGAACAGAAGGTCTAGCGGGGCACCTCCCCGGTAGGCTCTCTAAACAGCTGCATCAGGAAGCTATCTTCCACGCTCTCCAGAAACCTCCTAGACTGCTTTCTCTGGGCTGCGTTGTGCTTCCAGGATATGTCTGGGAAGTTGAAGTCCCCCACGAGAACAAGCGCTTACGATTTCGCAGATTCTGCCAGCTGCCTGTAGAACTCCTCATCCGTCTCCTCATCCTGGTTTGGCGGTCTATAACAGACCCCCACCAGGATGCTTGCCTTGTTGGCCTTTCCCGCTGATCCTAACCCATAGGGACTCAACCTTATCATTCCCAGACTCAAGTTCCTCAACATCTAAACACTCTTTAATATAGAGAGCCACACCTCCACCCCTTCTGTGCTGCCTGTCCCTTCTGAAGAGCCTATAGCCAGACATTGCAGCACTCCAGTCAAGAGAGTGGTCCCACCACGTTTCCGTGATGGCAACCAAGTCATAGCCTTCCTGCTGCACGATGGCTTCCAGCTCGTCCTGTTTGTTGCCCATGCTGCATGCATTAGTGTAGATGCACTTCAGTTGGGCCATTGCCATCTTCCCCGGCTCTGCCATTGTTCCCCCTGGCACAGCTCCAACAGGCCTTCTTTCAGCCCTGTCCCCCTTCTTTCCTAGTTTAAAGCCCTCTCAACGAGCCCTGCCAGCTCCTGGGCTAGGATCCGTTTTCCCCTTAGAGATAGGGACCCGTCTGCGGCCATCAGGCCGGGTGCCGAGTAAAGCGCCCCATGGTCAAAAACCCCAAAATTTCTGTGTTGGCACCAGCCTCTGAGCCACGTGTTAATCAGGTGGGCTTTCCGTGTCCTCTCGGTACCCCTCCCTGCTACTGCAGGGATAGATGAAAACACCACCTGTATTCCCGCTCCATCTACTAACCGTCCCAGTCCCCTAAAGTCCCGTTTGATAGCCTTCAGGCTTCTCTCATCAATATCATCATATGTTTTAAAGTATATGAAAAGTAGAAATATCTTTAAAGATGCTGCTATATGATGTAGAAACTACACCTCAGAATTTGATGTAGTTTTGATAGTAATCTGTAATCATCAACAAAGTAGCAACTTCTTTTCTATGGAGGACTAAAACTGTGTGCTCATTTTATAAATTAAATATAAAAACTGAGGAGAAACTACATTGCAGAGGAACACTATGCTTTTTGAAATCACAAGTAGAAAGCAGTGCAGATGAAAAACAGTTCTTTTTGAAGGAAACAATAACTATTTCCTTATTGAGAGTAAAATATTTTGTAGCAGAGACAGTAAATCATGTGCATAATATAATGGAAAATTTCAAATAGAATTTGAAATAATTCTGCATTTATACCCCATAATAAACTTACCTCTGTTGAAAGTAATAGGAATATTACCTTTCTGAAGTGAAGTCTATGTGTGAGTACTTAAATAAGTCAAATATTTCATTATTATAAAGAAAAGAAGGTAAGCAGGTTAGGTTCATAAAACCACTGGAGGAACAGATCTCATATATAGTTTCATGATTATAGTATGTTTTGAGAGTTTAGGAAAGACAGATTCTGTTCTAGCCTCTAGTGGTTTTCTTAACCAGAGGTCTGTTAGTCTAAGTGCTTTCAAATGCATTTCATAAACATGCAAGCATCATACCTGGATTCAGTGCTTGTAAAACTTTTGCTTGTTACTTTTCCAAAGCAGTGGCTGAACTATTAGACTGAAGAATATTAGATATATATATATATATATATATATTTGCTTGAGTCTGCCTGATTATTCATGCTTTTGTGCAAAGATCAAGTGTGGTGTTGGCAGGTAAAGTAGAAAATTTATTTTTGTGGTTATTTTCCATTCAGTAGAAGAAAAAGTTGTAAACCACCTTCTGAATAGCTTGGGACTGGGATTTGTTCTTGAATCTCCCCCCCTTTGACTGACTGTTATTTAAGATGCTTTAGTTTCCCCTCCCATCCTTTCCCCTCTTCTCCTTTCCCCTTCCCTCCTCTCCCCTCCCCGTTGACTCAATGTGAGACGTGTCATGGGTTTTCCAATATATGGAAAAGAAACACAATTCTATAACTATACCGTTTATAATATGTGACTTTTTCTTCTTTCTGCCATGAATACATGTATTCACACATTTTTTTTCTTTGTACTGTGAAAAGAATAGGTCTGTAGACAAGCTTTCTGATTTCTGTGACAAAATTCCTGTCACATTGGTGCATTGAAAAAGACTTTGTTATGTGTAACATAATGTATATATATGTATGTTAGTTGTTTTGTTGTTGTTGTTGTTTTTTCTTTTTTCTTTTTTTCTTTTCAATGTAGAAGAGTTAAAATGCCAAAACAACACAGCAGATATCTTTTTGACAGGATACTCTTTTTAGTTAATACAAGGCTGTTCAGCTCTTAGACTTTAGAGGTGAGGCAATTACTTCTGAATGACTAGACACTTTTCTAGCTCTTTAGGTCTGAGAACAATACCTCTATGAAAACAATATCTTCAAAATATTTTCATTTCTAGATCTTGGTCCCTGATTATTATGATGTGAATTAGATTTCTTAATTTGTTTTTTTAACATCTTTGTTGGTGACATGGACAGTGGGATTGAATGCACCTTCAGCAAGTTTGGTGATGACAGCAAACTGTGTGGTGCAGTTGACATACTGGAGGGAAGAGATGCCACCTGGACAGGCTTCAGAGGTGAGCCTGTGCGAAACTCATGAAGTACAAGGCCAAGTGCAGGGTCCTGCACATAAGCTGGGACAATGCCAAGCCCAAATACAAGCTGGGCAGAGAATGGAAAGCAGCCCTGATGAGAAGGACCTGGGGGTGTTGGTTGATGAGAAGCTCAGCATGAACAAGCAATGTGCACTTGCAGCCCAGAAAACCAACTGTATCCTCGACTGCGTCAAAAGAAGTACGGTCAGCAAGCCGAGGGAGGTGATTGTTCCTCTATGTTCTCATGAGACCCCATCTGGAGTATTGCGTTCAGCTCTGGGGACCCCAACGCAAGAAGGACATGGACGTGTCAGAAAGAGTCCAGAGAAGGGACATAAGGATGGTTAAAGGGCTGGAGCACCTCTCCTACGAAGACAGGATGAAAGAGTTGGGATTGTTCAGCCTGGAGAAGAGAAGGCTGTTTGGAGACCCTATAGCAGCCTTCTAGTACCTAAAGGGGCCTACAGGAAAGCAGAACTGACTCTTTGTCAGGAAGTGTAGCCATAGGACAAAGAGTAATTGTTTTAAACTAAAAAAGGGTAGATTTTGATTAGCTATTTGGAAGAAGTTCTTTACTCTGAGGGTGGTGAGGCAATGGCACAGGTTGTTCAGAGAAGTTGTGGATGCCCCATCCCTGGAAGTATTTAAGGCCAGGTTGAGTGGTGCCTTCAACAACCTGGTCTACTGGAAGGTTGGGGCACCCCCAGCTAATTACAACCCTTTTCCACTCTACCACCCTCCTTCATGGCTGGGGGGTTGGAATTAAATAGTCTTTAAGATCCCTTCCCATCCAAACCATTCTATGATTCTGTGGTATAATTCTTTGATATATATCTACACTAAATTTGTTTATTTGCAATATTTATTTATTTGCAATAACAGTACATTTTATTGTAAGATATGAAAAATATGAAGCACAAAACTTTATTTTTGGGAGTATTAGATGTGTTACACACTATGCTTCTTTCAGTGTTTTAGCAAGAACAAAGTCCAACTTCCCAGATGACATTGGCAGTTCTGGAAAAAAAAGTAAAAATAAATTTAAAAAAAAATGTATTGCCTTACAGGGGAATTGCTCATGTTTTAGGCAAAGACGGTGTCCAGATTAAACCATAATGAATTTTGACATCTCTCATATAATCTAGTTTTTCCAAGAATAAAAAATAAGTCTGTCTCACTTCAGGAAAGAGGACTGAAAAGGAGAGAATAGGGAAGAATAAGGAAGACATTCTCTTTCCTTTTTTCATCCTAGTTCACTGGGAGCGGATTAAAGCTGTGTTACATTAGTCATGGTAGTAGGATATTGGTATGAGTGGCATTTATGCTAGTGTGCAGCTTTAGTCATGGGTTTCAGTTATCACTACCAGGTCCACTATTTCCATTTACTCAGGATTTCAGTTCAGTTCTATGTAATGCCTCTTCCTCTTTCCTTCAGAGGGGAATACTTGCAACTTGGCTCACTTTATAATGGAACTTTATAATGATATGGGGCTCCACTCTTAGCCCTAAAGTGGTTATAGGAATTTCCCTTGAAAGATGCAGAAATGAAATGCACAGTGACAGATGGTACAGCCAGAATAGATGTCTCGCTATGAAAAGAATTAAACCAATTATTTCATTTTAATTCTTTATCAGTGTGTAGAAAATAAAATTAACTGTGTCCATATTGGCTTCAAAGCCTACAGACTCTCAGATAAAATGGATTACAGATATATATTTTTTCACACTAAATAGGTAACCATGTAAATCTTTTGGTGTTGTGTCTTGCCTCAATTTCAAAAACCTTTATTAGATCCTGAAAAAAACTCTTAATTAAAGTAACTAGAGAAAAATATACACTGCTAAAGGCAAACAATAGATGTTCCAAAAATGGCTACTCCCATGACAGTATAGGGATCTGAGAGCAAATGCCAAATTACTTAATTTCACTTAATTTCATTCAAACACAGTTTTAGGGCTTTTTTTTTTTTTTTTTTTTTTTTTTTCAAACCTATCTTCTGATGATAGCTTTCTCTAGATCAGGTGCACCTCTTAAAAAAAAAAAAAAAAAAAAAGCAAGTACTTTCTACAGTCTTTTTATAGTTTAGAAGGCTTATGCACAAACTAATACAGCTGGAACTGGGTTCCAGAACAGCCTTGTCACAGGTAACTTGGCTTCTACATACTCTACAGGCCTTTAATGTGCATCAGCCCCTGGACTGCAAAACATGTTATTCTTTATCTGCCATTTTCTAACATGTTGGTCACTATGTTCCCAGAAATCAGACCATATAATCTAAGGAAATATGTTTATTCATCAGAAAACCAGGGGAACTAGCCTCTATTTTCTGAACTCACACTCAACTTCTTTGTTGAACAGTGTCTGGATTGTTTGTTAATAACAATATTTGCAGTTATAACAGATACCGATTAACGAGGTAGTAATAAACATCAGTCTTTGAACGTTAAATCAATCTTACTTTCTTTGTTATTGTTTTTTTTGTTTGTTTGTTTTTTCCTCTCTGCCTCTGTTCCCCACCCCAAGCCCCTGACCTGTGCCTGTACCTTTCTCAGTTCAGTGTTCTTCTCTTTTGGTTAAAGTAAATAACTTTCAGGAAAAGGTTCCAAAGTATTGCAAAATATAAACTGAAAAAAACAAACAAACAAACAAAAAACCCTTAGTCTTTATTTTACAATAAACAGAACTCAATACACAACATAACTTCACAAATTTGCCTTGCTTTTTACAGAAATGTGATACTATTTGTGTAATAGTGTAAGACTGTAAGACTCAAGAATATGCTTGAGGGCATTGACTTCAATAGGAAATAGTCAAGTATATTATTAGCAATCTTTCTGTTGAAAGCACATAACAATACATGCAGAAACTAAGGCATCTAGCAGAATAGTACAGCATGAAAAACACTTTAAATCAAGCCAACTTGCGTATTTCATCAAGACTTTTATGCCTTTCTCCAAATAATATTAGCTTTAGAGAAGAAATCTCATGTTTTGTTTTGTCATATAAACATGTCAATAAACATGACCCTGTTTACCCTTAGGTAAAAAGAATATAAGAAAAATTGGAGAAACATGAATTGAGTGTCAGAAAATAAATGCTTCCATTGAAAACTGAACTAGCCTGAACATGTGAAAAGACAATCTGTGGTGACATATAATAACAGACAAACAAACAAACAAAAAAACACCAAATCTCTTTCCAGATCCAGAAGTATTTTACTATCCTTCTAAAACCCAAATTATGTTTTTATCCCTAAAATCCCTTTTCAGTGTTTTTCTTATTAAAGGTACAGGTCGAATTTTAAGTTCACTACATTTATGATCTGTTTATCTGTCAATCAAAACAAAACAAAGAAAAAAAATCTATAATCAATCTCTACTTCACAGTCTGACACAAAACAATTGAATGACTTTGAGACACTGAAATTGAACAGATATGTTATTATAATGTGGAAGAGACCAAATTTGACCACAATCTTGAGACTAGAGCTAGGAGGATGTAATTTCACTACCTACCAGTTCCAGGAGGTCAGCATTCTTAAAAGTCCCATTGTTACTGAATCTTTGCCATGGATGTGCACCCTTCTTCCTTTAGGTTGATTTATGTAGTTTGAGAGGGAATGTGAAGACACTGTCAGCCCTGCCAAAGACCTTTGAGCTTATTTCTTGACATCATAACCAGTCAGTGTCTATGACCACATGTGGAAAGAATGTCAGACACACTTTATGCATAGGATGAAGAAACAGATCTATAAAATGCATCAAAATGACTTGAAGTACTTAGTAGAGAAATTAAATCTTATTGTTTCATTTTTTCTACTCTCATTTATTAGTGTTATTGTTATTATTGATATTAATATATTTATAATTATTATTATTATCATCTGCTATTCCTTAGGCAAACATTTCAATATGTTCCTTGAGTTCACATCCAGCTTTGATGTTGCTTTCCTGCTCTAGACTTCAATCCTCCCAGCCTGTACTTTAGGACACTTTCTACTGGGCTACCAAGGAGAAAGAATTGGGTCCATAAGACATTTTTAATCTTACAACTCTATTACCTTTTCATATCTTATTGATTGTTACAATTTCTCCAGGCCTTTTACCTAATTGGAGATAATTACTCCAATTAACTATTTGATCAGTATTTACTTCCACCTAATCCTTTCAGTTTTTCTTCCAGTGTCTTCCTTTTTTCATTCTGTAACAAAAATCTTTATAATCTTTCAATAATTTTACTACACTCAGTTTAGATCATGCTTGTCTTTTCTATACAGTAGCTACACATCCTTGAGAAAATTTAAATGAAAAACTGGCATTAGTACTGTATTTGTAAAGTGGACATAACCTCTCATGAGCATTTTCAGAAGAATTTTCCACATTGTACCTGTGCTTTTCTTTTTTTCCCCCACATTTTCTTCTACTTTGTCTTCACGGAACATGGGACTGCTATATTTTTTCATCACATATTTGTCACCCAATTTGCCAAGCTAAAAAGTTACATAATATACATATTTGTCCAAGGTTTATCCAGTTTTTGGATTTCCCCGTCTGTGGTCTTCACAGACTTTCTAGTGCTTACCTTTTTCTTCCATACTCACACTTTTAAGTCCTTCTTGACTTTGCTACAGATATGGTAGTGCACCTGGTCTCAGAAAATTTTATCCTGTTTCTGTATATTTTACACCTAGAGGCAGAAGAGAGAAGAATCTCTAATCAACCTATTTCATGTCATATAGGTATGGTAACCTGTTAAGCTGTTGGCAGTGCACACATACAAAGGAGAATCTTTTAATGACATTTCCCCTGTAAGCATGTAAGTGCTGCCTGGGAACACACAGGGAGAAAGAGGAGGACACAAACCTAAGCTTAAGAAATTAGCTTGCTTCCCCAAGATTTTGTCATGAGAAATGACTAGCAGAAAGTGATGAGAAGAACATTTGAGTGAATTTGTTCACTGTTCAGTTCACTCTTCTGGTTTGTCTTAGTTCTTGTAGCCTTTTACGTTATGATTTGAATTTATTAGTTGCTAAAGTTTAGTTGTTCAATTTTTTCTTAACATATTGCACCATATTTCACAATATGTGTTTGAAATGTGATATAGGCTATATTAGTTGTGATTACTTGTCAGTGTTAATTATAGGCATTCAGGATATCAGTGAACCAAAGAAGCCACAAGCTCTAAAAGTCTTGTCAACACACAGATTTAAGAAAATTAAAATATAAGCACGATAGAGAAATATAAAAATTCTTCTCATATAACAGCATTTTGATCACTGTATAATAACTAGAACACTATGTGATTTACTGGCCAGATAAATAGCCATGCTTACCTATGTTCACTTACAACTGGTGCATGTCCATCTTTCTTAGAAATAAAAGCTAAGATTCATGTCACCTTGGTTTAGCTATGCAAATAGTCCGAGTTTCTTATTCAAAGCTATTATGAAGAAAGACAGAAAACAGAAGATGATTTATCCCAAAGTTATTAGACTTCTATCTTACCACGAGATCAGCTGTACTCTGAAAATTGCAATGTATTTCCATTAAAGAATGGCTAAATAAAAGCTGCCGTTTACTGTACACAGTTGAACTCCAGTTCTTCTAACTTTGCTTCAGGTGACCCACTTCTAATGGAGCAGAGCATCAGTCTAGATAAAATTAATTGTTTACGAATACTTCAGAGGATTTGCATCAATGTTTTTGCAGTTCTAAGTTTAAGCCTATCATGGATTTCACACATCAAAGGTCCTATGATTTGATGAAAGACAAGGAGTGTTGGGAAAGAAGTGTTAAAATAGAGACAGTCTGTTAAGGAAAGAATGTGATGGCTTTGGCACTGCAGATAATTTACATTTACATACAAACTAAAAACTAAAATATTTCTGAAAAAAATGTATTTAGTAGAAATAAGATAAAATAAAAGCATTTCTTGAATAAGCTTCATTAATTTCTTTTGTTTTTATGTTTACTTTAATGAAAGCTAAAACAAACCAAAAAAAAAGCATATAATATTTTTATTATTTTTAACAGCTACTAAATTTGATATTAGTAATTGATTAACAGTAACTCATACATTTTATTCCAGAGCAAAGATTGGGAAGGCAGAATGGTAGATTCAGGAGTGATATGAAGCTTCAAGAATTCCAAAAGGCACCTGAAGAACTGACCTTCAAGAATCATATTTACTTTGATTGTCAGCTTGCTGGCAGACTCTGTGTGGAAATGTGTGGAGTCCTCTGGTATTACTATAATGGATGCCGCAAAGTAAGTAGTTTGGAAAAAGTTACATCTAGAATAAAGATCAGAAAAGTATACATAGAAAGATATCTTTTTTCTTTCTCTTTTCTTTGAAAGTATAGCAGAGCAGTTGGCATTCAATGATGTGTATTCCTGTATCTTAAAATAAATATGTAAGTAACATAAAATAACATTTAAATAGTGAAAAAAAATATAATTGACATTTAAATTCAGTATATATACAAGCATAGTACACAATTATCAAAAGCAATGTTTCCTAATAACCTAGAAGCCCAGAGTGGACTGTTTACTTAATTTAGTTTTAATCACCTCATTTTGTATTTTCTTAGATGGATATGCAAATGATATGCACAATGTCACCTCTGGGTGAAAGAAGGAAAACTATTAATTGATCTTTAGTCAGGATTGATTCTCTTAAAGCAGTAAGGTTTAATTTGAGTTTATTCTGAGAAATAAAATGAAGCTAGATATACTCAGATGCAGTCTTGACGTTTACACATGCAGATGGATACCATAAAAAGCAAGGTGAATTTTTCTGAGTATGGTTAGACAATACTGAAATACATGGAGAACGTGGAGCTAGAATAAAGAAAAAATAGCCTTAAATAGAGGGCAGTAACATAGAGGGCAGTAAAACTAACAGAAGTCATACAGAAAGATATGTAGTAAACTTTTAGGAAAATTGTTTTTAGATGAGCCAAACTTGGTAAAGTTTGTTCCCATAATTGATAGGACTTTAAACTCACAAATAAGCAGCCAAAACCTACCTAAATGTTTATAAGGATGTTTAACTGTTTTCAGATGTATTTTAGCTGGAGGAAGATATTATGAAAGAATCAAAACTTTTCCGAAAGAAACATTGGGCAATCAAGAACTTGGTCAAATTTACAGTACTTCACAGTTAAGAAACATAGAAACAATTTAGTAAACTCCCAATTGCTTACTATAACTTTGAGACTTACCTTGAAAAATTGTTAAGAAATACATGAGAAATAAAATGATACATACCATTGGAAGGAAAAACGCTGCTGATAGGTCCTTGGGGTTACAGTAGAGAGGAAATTATATAACCTTAGTTTGAGCACACTGGCACTGCTGTAAAAAGGACAGTGTAGTATAGGCTATAGATAGTTTTCAAAGAGCTCTGTCACTTTACTGAATGGTATCAAAATTTTAATCTGTGAAATGCATTCAGCAGTACTTGAAACACATCAGCAGACAAGAATAAAACAAGCTTGATTGGCATCAAGTTCTGAAATGATCATGATTTGCAAAGGAGAGCCTAATCTTAATTATATTTATACATATAAATTTGTGTGTATATGTCTGTATGTATGTGTGTGCATGTGTGCATGAATATGTCAGAGGGAAATACAACAGTTCAAGCACCACAGATTCAGCTCTGAATCATCTAGTGCATTGTGTCTACAGCCTGTCCATAATAAGGGAGACACTTTAGTCTGGACAGTTTGGCTTTTGTATTGGAAGATGGTGGCCTTACTGCTAGAAAACAAATTTTGAGGAATGACAGATATCTCAAAGTGCTTGTTGATTTCATTGTTTTCAGCACTAGTTGTCATAATGAGTTCTTTGACAGGGAGATCACTTAAAACAGATCGTATCACTCTATAAAAGAAAAAAGAATCATATGTATTCAAAAACATCCTGTAGTAAACAAATATATTAAAGAGTGGAGATATCAAGACAACAATTAAGTGAAAAGTTGTCTAGATTTATCCAGAGTCAAATTAAGATGTTTTGTAACCTAAAGAACATCCAGTGAATATAAACAGCCCTAATTTGGAATGTAAGGCTAGTCTGTTCAATGCTCTGCCAAACACATGGAATGGCAAGTAGCCAATCATGTAATAAATGAGGATTGTCTGGAAATACTCCCAAAGTAGCAAGAAAATAAACAATTTGGATAGAGGAGTAAAAAGCTCTTATGAAAGCAGAGAGAAACAGAAAAATAGATAGAGAAAGGTGGGAGAACTGTGAGTCACTATATTTAAAAATTCCATGTGAATCAAATAAAAGATGGAATTTGTGCATGCTTATCTGAAGTTCATTACAGAAGCTTCAATTTAATGATTTTTTTAAACTCATATAGACAAGCAAAAATCCTGAAAATCCCTAAAAATGTGAATGCTACAATAGAAACAGAAGTTAATCTCAAATTAAACATTTAGAAAAAACATAAATTGAAGTCTAAAACAGAATCAGAATCACAGAATCACAGAATCGTCTAGGTTGGGGAGACCTCTAAGATAATCTAGTCCAAACTCTGTCCTAACACTAACAAGACCTCTACTAAACCATATCACTAAGGGCTACATCTAAACATCTTTTAAAGACCTCCAGGAATGGTGACTCAACCACTTCCATGGGCAGTCCATTCCAATGCCTAACAACCCTTTCAGCAAAGAAGTTCTTCCTAATATCCAACCTAAAACTCCCCTGGTGCAACTTTCTCCCATTCCCCCTCGTCCTGTCACCAGGCACATGGGAGAATTGACCAACCCCCACCTCTCTACAGCCTCCTTTAAGGTACCTATAGAGAGCGATAAGGTTGCCCCTGAGCCTCCTCTTCTCGAGGCTAAACAACCCCAGCTCCCTCAGCCGCTCCTCGTAAGACTTGTTCTCCAGACCCCTCACCAGCTTCGTTGCCCTTCTCTGGACTCTCTCGAGCACCTCCATGTCCTTCCTGTAGCGAGGGGCCCAAAACTGAACACAGTACTCAAGGTGCGGCCTCACCAGAGCCGAGTACAGGGGGACAATCACCTCCTTAGACCTGCTGGCCACACTGCTTCTTATGCAAGCCAGGTTGCTGTTGGCCTTCTTGGCCACCTGAGCACACTGCTGGCTCATATTCAGCTGCCTATCAACCAGTACTCCCAGGTCCTTCTCGGCCAGACAGCTTTCCAACCACTCTTCTCCCAGCCTGTAGAGCTGCTTGGGGTTGTTGTGCCCCAGATGCAGGACCCGGCACTTGGCCTTGTTGAACTTCATGCAGTTGACCTCAGCCATCGGTCCAGCCTATCCAGATCCTCCTGCAGAGCCTTCCTTCCCTCGAGCAGATCGACACACGCACTTAACTTGGTGTCATCTGTAAACTTACTGAGGGTGCACTCGATCCCCTCATCCAGGTCATCGATAAAGATATTAAAGAGGACTGGCCCCAGCACTGAGCCCTGGGGGCCCTGGCAGTTACACTAGTAACCGGCCTCCAACTGGATTTGGCTCCATTCACCACAACTCTTTGGGCCCGGCCATCCAGCCAGTTTTTAACTCAACAAAGCGTACGCCAGTCCAAGCCACGAGCAGCCAGTTTCTCGAGGAGAATGTTGTGGGAAACGGTGTCAAAAGCCTTACTGAGGTCAAGGTAGATCACATCCACAGCCTTCCCCTCATCCACCAAGCGCGTCACTTGGTCATAGAAGGAGATCAGGTTCGTCAAGCAGGACCTGCCTTTCATAAACCCATGCTGACTGGGCCTGATCGCCTGGTTACCCTGCAAGTGCCGCGTGATGACCCTCAAGATAATCTGCTCCATGAGCTTCCCTGGCACTGAGGTCAAACTAACAGTCCTATAGTTCCCCGGGTCTACCCTCCAGCCCTTCTTGTAGATGGGCGTCACATTTCCTAGCCGCCAATCCACTGGGACCTCTCCTGATAGCCAGGACTGCCAATAAATGATGGAAAGCGGCTTGGCCAGCTCCTCCGCCAGTTCGCTCAGTACCCTCGGGTGGATCCCATCCGGCCCCATCGACTTGCGTACATCCAAGTGCTGTAGCAGGTCGCCAACCATTTCCTCGTGGATAGTGAGGGCCACATCCTGTTCCCCATCCCCTTCCACCAGCTCAGGGTACCGGGTATCCAGAGAACAACCGGTCTTGCCTCTAAAGACTGAGGCAAAGAAGGCATTGAGCACCTCAGCCTTTTCCTCATCTTTTGTAACTAAGTTTCCCCCCGCATCCAGTAAAGGATGGAGATTCTTCTTAGTCCTCTTTTTTGGGCTGATGTATTTGTAAAAACGTTTTTTGTTATCTTTAACGGCAGTAGCCAGATTGAGCTCCAGATGAAAGGGAGTCCTGCATCTTTTCCAAAGATTATAAACCCTCCTTTTTCTCCTAAGCTCTAGCCACAACTCTCTGTTCAGCCAGGCCGGTCTAGTTCCGCATCGGCTCATCTTTGGGCATGTGGGGACAGACCGCTCCTGAGCCATTAAGATTTCCTTCCTGAAGAGTGCCCAGCCTTCCTGGACTCCTCTGCCCTTCAAAATCGCCTCCCAAGGGTCTCTGCCAACCAGTGTCTTGAATAGCTCAAAGTCAGCCCTCCAGAAGTCCAAGACAGCGGTTTTACTGGTCCCCTTCCTGACTTCGCCAGGAATAGAGAACTGAACCATTTCATGGTCACTCTGCCCAAGACAGCTTCCGACCACCACATCTCCCACCAGTCCGTCTCTGTTCGTGAACAGAAGGTCTAGCGGGGCACCTCCCCTGGTAGGCTCTCTAAACAGCTGCGTCAGGAAACTATCTTCCACGCTCTCCAGAAACCTCCTAGACTGCTTTCTCTGGGCTGCGTTGTGCTTCCAGGATATGTCTGGGAAGTTGAAGTCCCCCACGAGAACAAGTGCTGACGATTTCGTAGATTCTGCCAGCTGCCTGTAGAACTCCTCATCTGTCTCCTCATCCTGGTTTGGCGGTCTATAACAGACCCCCACCAGGATGCTTGCCTTGTTGGCCTTCCCGCTGATCCTAACCCATAGAGACTCAGCCTTATCATTCCCAGACTCAAGTTCCTCAACATCTAAACACTCTTTAATATAGAGAGCCACACCTCCACCCCTTCTGTGCTGCCTGTCCCTTCTGAAGAGCCTATAGCCAGACATTGCAGCACTCCAGTCATGAGAGTGGTCCCACCACGTTTCCATGATGGCAACCAAGTCATAGCCTTCCCGCTGCACAATGGCTTCCAGCTCATCCTGTTTGTTACCCATGCTGCGTGCATTAGTGTAGATGCACTTCAGTTGGGCCATTGCCATCTTCCCCGGCTCTGCCATTGTTCCCCCTGGCACAGCTCCAACAGGCCTTCTTTCAGCCCTGTCCCCCTTCTTTCCTAGTTTAAAGCCCTCTCAACGAGCCCTGCCAGCTCCTGGGCTAGGATCCGTTTTCCCCTTAGAGATAGGGACCCGTCTGCGGCCATCAGGCCGGGTGCCGAGTAAAGCGCCCCATGGTCAAAAACCCCAAAATTTCTGTGTTGGCACCAGCCTCTGAGCCACGTGTTAATCAGGTGGGCTTTCCGTGTCCTCTCGGTACCCCTCCCTGCTACTGCAGGGATAGAAGAAAACACCACCTGTATTCCCGCTCCATCCACTAACCGTCCCAGTCCCCTTTGGGACTTTGGTGGAAACACTTTGGTGGAAAACTCCTGAAGCTACATGCCTCTCTTGTCGTGAATTTTTCCTTTTTGTCTCATTTTTGAATCATTAGATGTTGTACCTACGTATCACCAGAATGCTGTAAAGTTAACAAGGGTAGAATATGTAGATATGTAGAATGAGAACATGTAGTTACGTAGAATTTGGAATGTACAATAAGCAAATGGAGAAATTTTAAATGAGAAATCAATAAGAATAATGATCTGTCTTATTTTCCCATTTTTATGGGGTAATATGTATTTTCAAGTCACAGATGTTGCAAAGTGGAACTATGTTTACAAATATATTTAAAATGGTGAGGTTATCTTAAATCCTGAATTATTACTCTCTGAAAGCCATCATCTTGACTAATCCAAATTTGATTTCTTTGAAATGTGTACTTTTTTTTTTTTTTAAAAGGGAGAACAGTTAGACCCTTAAGAAGAAAAAAAAAAAAAAGAAAAAAAGAAAAAAAAACAACACTTAAAACGGATATTACATCTAAAAATCTGGATTAGTGTATATTGAAAATTGACTTTTATTTCATTTACTGAAAAAAACTCAGAATTTTGACACATCTCTTTTTTATGTAAATATAGTTAAATTCATATATAGAAATAGCCTTAAGTGAATGAACTGTTGCCACACAATGCCGTGAATGTGCAGTGACAATAATACGATTTATTTTTACTGAAAAGACCTATATTTTTTTCACAGCAATATCATAGCTATGTCAGTTGGCATGGTAGTCATAATTTACCTCAGCTGGTGTCCTCTTCTATCATTTTAGCTTTATCATTTCCCTTGACATAGTAGACATTCTTATTATTTTGTACATTTTTTGATTGTTTTTTTGTTGTTGTATTTTTTTTTGTTTTCCCAGATGTATTTTTTGCGTTTGTTTTCCCAAAACAGGCACATAATATGTTCTAACCTGCTGCCCAAGCCAATACTTGCAAATCATATGATTTTTTAAAAAGCACATACATGTTCCATGGTTTGTACACATTGAACCTGTATGATCGGAATAGCCTATATTACATAGTGTATTTAGTCTAACAAATCTTACTCAGATAGAATGAAAATATCTCCAAGCCAGCTGATTGATGCACTTGGCAGTTATCAGTGCTTGTTTTCAGCGCCTTGCTAAACATACTTACTATGAACGTGATATTTCTAATTCAAAACCAGCTATTTTTTTAAAAATTATTTATTTATATATATATATATTTTTTAACCAGTTCTATCAGGAGCAAAAGTAGTGCTCTCCTCTATCCCTTTAGTTGCAGGGAATGATGAGGCAAAGAATAGGAACAGCCATCAAATCAATATCTGACTCCAAGCTTGGCATCACTGGCAGAAATTTGGGTTTTTCAATCATGGATCATTTTACAAGACATCAGGCCTGCTGGCAGCAGATGGGATTCACCTGTCTAAGAGGGGAAAAAGATCTTTGTTCAGGATTTAGCAGGGCTCTCTGATAGGGCTTTAAACTAGATTTGCGGGGGAAAAGGATAAAAACAGGTTTGATAGAGACAAGCCACCAAGGGGATTGTATGAGAATGGTTAAAGGACAGTGTGCTAGAAGGGTTCATCAGTCTGTCATCCCATCAGAGGTAGGGAATGGAGAGCCATACCTCACCTAAAGCCCAAGGGACATAGATGTGTTAGAAATCACAAAAGTGCTTGGGAATGCTCATGCAGGAATTAGGGCTTCTCCTCCAGAAAAGGTGACGGGTTTGCTATCCCAACTGAAGTACATTTACACCAGTGCACACAGTACGGGCAACAGACAGGAGGAACTGGAAGCCATTGTGCAGCAAATAAACTATGACATGGTTGTCATCACAGAAACATGGTAGGATGGCTTGCACAAGTGGAGTGCTGCAATGGATGACTACAAACTCCAGTTAGGAAATAAGCTAGGAAGAAGAGGCAGGGGCGTAGCCCTCTATGTTAAGGAGCATTTTGATCATCTAGAGCTGAAAACCGGGGATGACAGGGTTGAGTGTTTGTGGGTAAGCATTAAGGGGAAGGTCAATAAGACAAATGCCATGGTGAGAGTCTGCTATAGACCACCCAACCAGGCTGAAGAGGCAAACAAAATATTCCATAAGCAACTAGGAGAAGTCTTGCAATAGCTAGCCCTTGTTTTTATGGGGGATTTCAACTCACCACGTCTGCTGAAAATAAAACAGCAGACAGGAAACAGTCTAGGAAGTTTCTAGAATGTGTGGAAAATAAATTCCTGACACGGCTGGTGAGTGAGCCAACAAAGCACAGCTCTGGATCTTTTGCTTGTGAACCGAGAAGGACTTGTGGGGGTGATGTGAAGGTTGGGGGCTGTCTTGGACATAATGATTATGAATTAATGTTTTTCAATTATTGGAAAAGTAAGGAGGTGGTTTAGCAGAACTGCCACCCTGGACTTCTGGAGGGAAGACTATTTACTTGTGCCAGTTTATGAGGCTGGTTAGCAGACTCCCTTGGGAGGCAGTCCTGAAGGGCAAAGGAGTCCGGGGAGCCTGGACACTCTTCAAGAAGGAAATTCTAAAGACACAGGAGCAGTCTGTCCTCCCCACATGCCAAAAGACAAACTGGCATGGAAGAAGACTGGCCTGGCTAAACAGAGAGTTATGGCTAAAGCTCAGGAAGAAAGAGGGTTTATGATCTTTGGAAGAAAGGGCAGGCCTCTCAGGAGGACTATAAAGATGTCATAAGGCTGTGCAAAGAGAAAATGAGAAGGGCCAAAGCCCAACTGGCCTATCAGTAGAGGTCCCAGTCGAACAGTGGCTAGCAAATGTGATGGCCATCTACAAGAAGGTCCAGAAGGAGGACCTGGGAAACTGTAGGTCTGTCAGTCTGACTTTGGTGCTGGGGAAGCTTAGGGAGTAGATTATCTTGAGTTCTACCATGAGGCACCTACAGGGCGACCAGGCAATCAGGCCGAGTCAGCAAGGGTTTATGAAGGACAGGTCCTGCTTGACGAACCTGCTCTCCTTCTACGACAAGGTGACATGCTCAGTGGATGAGGGAAAGGCTGTAGATGTGGTGTACCTAGACTTCAGTAAGTCTTTTGACAGTTTCCCCCATCAATCTCCTGGAGAAATGGTCTCCTCACAGCTTGCATGGGTGTATGCTTCACTGGGTTATAAACTGTCAGGGTGGCCATTCTAGGTAAATGGAGTTAAAAATCCAGTTGGAGGCTAGTCACCAGTGGTGTCCCCCCTTCTACCAGTTATGGATTCACCGCTCTCTCAGAGTGACTTTTTTCCCTTGGTTTTCAAGAACAATAACAAACTTTTTCATGAAATTTATTTTTTTATTATTATTATTATTTTTTTTTCCAGACATGAGATCTGGATTAGAAATAAGTGCAATGGAGTCACAGAACTATACTTCTTTGTGCACCCAAGAGACATACTGTTCTGGCAGTTGTTCAATGTTGTATAGCAAATGAGGTTGCTTTTTACAGTCACTCTCATCCTTGCCTATTTATTGCTGCAGAAATTAGAAAGTCAGTAATGAATGAGGAAGAAGATTCTGGGAACAGAAAAGCTGTCATGGTGACACTGAAAAGTCAGATGGATAAGAGATATGACTCGTTTATAAAGAACCATTGATGTAAAATTCCTCACACAGAACTTTTTGCTCATGGAATGTCAGGCAGACCTGTAAGTGTTAACCAAATCCAATGCACTCTGGCATTATTGGGCTTTTTATTCTCCATATTCATACTTATTCTACAGTGAATTTGAAGCTAACATTGCAAATAAAATTGCAATAAGTCCACCTATAATGTCAATGCTGGTAGCACTTGGGTAATTTTCTGTTATAGTTGTGGTTTCTTACTTATAGAAAATGTCCACTTTCCACCCTTCACACCAAAGATCTTTAATGCAGCAGAAGCAGCAAAAATTTGTTACAGCCTTCGGTTTACAAGTTTGAGAAATGTATATCCATTCAGTAGCCTCTGTATGCTTCAGTCCCTGGCTTTATAGAACTGTGTGTTTTTGAAGTAATCTCTGAGAAAAATGTTTCAAAACTGATACTGCTAGGTTGTGATTGCTAGCTACCTTATGTAAAGAACACTATCCTGGCATTCTGGACTAACCAAAGCATATTCACTGGTGAATGTCCAAGACAAATATTGCCCACTTATAATCTTGGAGAAGAACACGATGTTGTTTCATATGTAAGTAATTTGTAGCAAACTCAAAGGAAATGTCTGCACATTGATATCATTTTAGATCTTGTTAGATTTTAGCTTAAAAATATTATGTACATATGCTAACACTGTGTTAGCACAAAAAAAAAAAGAAATAATAAAATAAAGAAATATAAAATAAAAATCAGAGATTCCTGTCAGAAGATAAGATTTTCTAGTTCTAAAAGCATAGCTGCTAAAAGCATACTGCCAAGATTCAAGAGTTTGGGGTCAAAGTAGTTCCAAACCAAATCTGTCTCTCTGCTTTGTATTTATATGAAGGATTCAGAGATGACAGCAGTAGTGTCATCATATCTTCCATGAGAGGTCTTTAAAGCCTCTTCAAGCACATTTTTTTTCCATGTATTGATTTTATATTTCATGAGTTTATCCTATTTCTATAGAAAATATTTATAATCATAATTTTTTTTCCATGTTTTTCAAGTCATATTTATTTTCTCCTACATGAGAACACACATCTTTCATATTGCACCTAATTACTTCAGCAAGCATTTATGCAGTTGTACATACAGAACATTTAGAACATTTTTATTAAAAAACAGAAAATGGCTGTGATGGAAAGTGGAAAAATACATTCTACGCCACATGCTGTTTATTTTAGACCTGTTATAAATGTCTTCATAATATCTACATTACAAAAGAAAGAAGGAACTATAATTCCTAGTTTTTCTTGAAATGCTTCAACTTCCCAGAAGCATTAGTAGATTCTAATTCCTGTTTAAATAATCAGGAAGGCTGAAGACTTTATTAGTGTAAAATTGTAGAATATTGAAGGGTATCACTGAAGTCCTTAAGTTTTAGGTAAGTTGCTGAAAATAGACTGCTATCATGGATTTACATTTTTTAATAGATTTCTATTATATATTTTTAAAAATGTTTCATAGTGGACTGTTATTTTTTTTTGTTGTTGTTGTTTTCCCACAGAAAGGAATTGGTGTTATATAGATTAAAAATATATTTGTATCATGCTTTATAAAGGATATGTATGAAACTCATAATGGAAGAAGAAAAAAATATCACAGATTAAATTGATTTTTACCTGATATACTTACGGGGGAAAAAAAAAAATTAGACAAAAAATCAGCCTTTTAAGATACTGTGTCTCAATTGTCAGTTAGTATTATTGATGAACATTGGACTCAGTACACAAAAGCGTACTTTCGTTTATCTTAAAACAAATGGAAAGTTGGAATGTTTTTACACAAATGTCTCAGATGTAGTTTCCTGTTGCAATAATTATTACTTATACTTTTACTAGTAATACTTACTCCATCCACTCCATTCTATGACCTTGATAGGCTTAATGCACGTGAACATCTCAAGGATAGGCACAATTCTGAATTGTTAAATTAAAAATTGTTAACAAACTTTGTCATATTTGTTGTTATATTTCATATTAAATTTTATCTTTTATATTATTATATCCTGTTGTGGTTTAACCCGGCTGGCAGCTAAACACCACACAGCCGTTTGCTCCCCCTCCCCCCTCCCTCTCTGGGATGGGGGAGTGAAACAGGAAAGTGAAGCCTGTGAGCTGAGATAAAGACAGTTTATCAAGACAGGAAAATAATAATAACAATAATAACAATAATAACAATAATAACAATAATAACAATAACAATAACAATAATAATAATAATAATAATATGTACGAAACAAGTGATGCACAATGCAATTGCTCACCACCCACTGACCGATGCCCAGCCTATCCCCGAGCAGCCGGCCCCCCCACCCCGGCCAGCCACCCCTATATATTGTTTAGCATGACGTCAGATGGTATGGAATACCCCTTTGGCCAGTTTGGGTCAGCTGTCCTGGGTCTGTCCCCTCCCAGCTCCTGCTGCACCCCCAGCCTGCTCGCTGGCAGGACAGAGCGAGAAGCTGAAAAGTTCTTGGCTTGGTGTAAACACTGCTCTGCAACAATTAAAACATCAGCATGTTATCAGCGCTCTTCTCATCCTAATCCAAAACACAGCACCCTACCAGCTACTAAGAGGAAAATTAACTCTGTCCTAACTGAAACCAGGACATATCCACATAGTATTTATTTTATTACACAATGTTAGTAGATTAAAGAAATAAGAGATGTATATTTAGGTAAAATTTATATGAACTGAAAAGATGTTGCTCATATGAGCAATGATATATAACACATACACAGTTTGGGTTACTACAAACAGGATTTCCTGGTCTGTCATCTTGAAAGAACTGAGAGCTATAAAACTACGGTTTACTATTAAAGCTATTGTTAAATAGTTTACATAGCTTACATAGTTAAAACTGTGGTTCAGTTGTTTAAACAGTTAATTCATGTAAATTAATTCTACCTTCTCCACTTCTTTAAATAACTCATTATAAAAGCTTTCTAACAATTCTTTTCCTTTTTTCTCTTCATTATAAATTGTTTTTATACCATTTCCACACATTCTAGAAACTTCCTAGACTGTTTCCTGTCTGCTGTTTTATTTTCAGCAGACGTGGTGAGTTGAAATCCCCCATAAAAACAAGGGCTAGCTATTGCAAGACTTCTCCTAGTTGCTTATGGAATATTTTGTTTGCCTCTTCAGCCTGGTTGGGTGGTCTATAATTGTTTTTATATGTATTGTCCTGATTTCCCATACTGTCTTTGACTTAAGGTGTTTAACAGAAAAGGATCTGTCTCCCTGATGCTAAAACATGCCTGGATATAAGATGATTATTCAGATCCAATAAGTTTTGGTGAACAGACTACACTCTTTCCCTTAGCCATAAATCCAATCAGTCCTGAACTGTGCACTCTGAAAATGGTATTAAAATGGTATTCACATCTAATTTCCTTTTATCTTCCTATTTTTTGTTCCTCCTAAATTAGCTAATGATGACATTATCTCAAATTGTGAGAGACGCATGCATAACCTCGTCTAAGTGTCCAGAAATTATTCCTCTGTGTCAGGATTTCATGACAAAAGCTCAAAAGCAAACTGTGTAACTTCTTTCTCAGTGAAGGGATTTCTAAGGTAAGCATTGGTACTTTTATTTTCTCTCCTGAAAGAGAATCAAGTCTTCATCCTTCAGTATACACTTAAATTCACAATTTGAAGTATCATGTAACAGATCAAATTTCAAATCAAAGAACAGAAAATCACAAATTCTAATGAAAAATATGGTCATAAAAAAGAAGCATTTTAAAAGAAAATTCTTTCCAAATTTCCTATACAGAGGATTTTCTTAAAGCTCAGGCTACTGTCCTCTCCAGGTGTTTTAAAATCCTTTATTGTTGAAGAAGTTGCAGCAAAAGGCAGTTTCTAGTCATACCATCCACAACTGACTACATGACTCTGCAGACACTAGATTGTGAAGGGAATGCAATATGGTACAAAATCCATGGAGAATGTAGGTGCAGTATTTGTACCTTCAACTTTAGGTAGCTAGGGATTCTTAAGTGATTTCATCGGTCATTTTCAAAATGTATTTATTTTGAAGATAAACCAGAAATATGCTTTCTCTAGGAATCAAATTTGATAGAAAAAAGTTCTTCCATCATAGCTTTGAAGTCTTGTCAATTTTCCCGTTACAGACTCTTTTCTGAAACTCTTTTTCTGAGCCTTAAAAAGAGATGTTCCATGTTATTTACTATGGAGACTTTATCAGTATTCTGAGAATAGTCAAATCTGGACTTTGGTTATGTCTTGGAAATCTATCCAGATTCTAATAATATGTTTAGATGTTCTCTATAGAATCAAGTCTAAGAAGTAGTACAGTGAACAGAGTACAGAGAAATAGATTAGAACTAAGCAAAGCAGAACTGACTGTGAGAAAAGCTAAAGGGTTTTCTCATGAAATGTCCTGGGGTTTTAAAAGTTAATTTAAAAACCATATCAAAAATAGAAAAGTGAAATTTTCCTGAGGAATGGAACTCTACCAACCAACCAAACAAACAAACAAAAACAAACAAAAACAGGTTTAGTTCTCTGGCTGCCATCCTGGTATATTCTTGTAAATCATACTTTCTCTCCTTGAGTAAGGAAAATCAAAGTCCCTCATCATAAAAGTCTAGATGAGATATCATTTTATTTTTGCTAAAAAAATATATTAACTACAGAGTATTTTTGCTCGAGAAAATTTCATTTTTGGATGTATTTTCTCATTTCAAAACTCTATGAGGAATCCCCTGTACCTCCATGAGCATTGCTCCTTATATTTTCCAAATTTCATTTTTTGCCTAAAAAAGTGTTGTCCTACAGCTTATTGTCTCACACTTTATTATAGAGTTCTGAATAGATTGCAGAAAATGTATTCCCCAGCTACTAAGGATATCAGCTGTCTAACTTATTTTTTTTTCAATAATGATATTATTATTACCATCAACCAAAGATTTTATTATTATTATTATTATTTTACCATTTTATTTCCTCAAGGCTTCTACAAAATATTTTACATTTATTTCTGAAAGCAAGAACAAATATATATATAATACATATTTAGTATTTGGACTGTAAAGAAATAAAAGGCATTTAGATCTGAGATGGAGACAAAAATAAAATACTACTACTACTAATAATAATAATAAAACAAACAACAAAACAAAAAACAGTGAAGGACAAAAGAGAATAACAGAGCACCTTTAATATAACCCCAAAATTATATTGATCCCAGTTCTCTCACTAACATGCATGTACAAAATTTCTACCTGGTGTCAGGAGTGGAGAATGAATGATTTATAACTGTTAATTAGCTTACTCTGTTTACCTTTGGTAGATGGCACTGGCAGACCAAGGTAGACAAGGAAAGAATAAAAGCCAATATAATAAAATAGACCATATGTAAGCACACAGTCCTCATCTTAAAATGAAAAGGAGGAAAAAAAAAATCTTAATTGGAAAGCTGGGTTGGAGAGGAGAGGCTGAAAAAAAGTAAAATGTCTTTTCCCCAGAATATATTGTTCATATGGATGTTACACGGAATAAGAAAAAGCGGGGCAGAGCAAATAAGGAAAAGGAATTGGAAAGGGAGAAAGGGAAAGGGAGAAAGGGAAAGGGAAAGGGAGAAAGGGAAAGGGAAAGGGAGAAAGGGAAAGGGAAAGAGAAAGGGAAAGGGAAAGGGAAAGGGAAAGGGAAAGGGAAAGGGAAAGGGAAAGGGAAAGGGAAAGGGAAAGGGAAAGGGAAAGGGAGAAAGGGAAAGGGAAAGGGAAAGGGAGAAAGGGAAAGGGAAAGGGAAAGGGAGAAAGGGAAAGGGAGGAAGGGGAAGGGGAAGGGGAAGGGGAAGGGGAAGGGGAAGGGGAAGGGGAAGGGGAAGGGGAAGGGGAAGGGGAAGGGGAAGGGGAAGGGGAAGGGGAAGGGGAAGGGGAAGGGGAAGGGGAAGGGGAAGGGGAAGGGGAAGGGGAAGGGGAAGGGAAGGGAAGGGAAGGGAAGGGAAGGGAAGGGAAGGGAAGGGAAGGGAAGGGAAGGGAAGGGAAGGGAAGGGAAGGGAAGGGAAGGGAAGGGAAGGGAAGGGAAGGGAAGGGAAGGGAAGGGAAGGGAAGGGAAGGGAAGGGAAGGGAAGGGAAGGGAAGGGAAGGGAAGGGAAGGGAAGGGAAGGGAAGGGAAGGGAAGGGAAGGGAAGGGAAGGGAATTCTTCTGTATATCAAGAGAATATGGGCACTATTTGACACTACCTTAACGTAGTGTGACTTTTTTTTCTTTATGTATATGACTGAAAAAGAGTAGATATGAGTTAAAAAGTTAGTATCAAGTAAAGGGGTCATAGGTTGTAAAAAATAAAAAATAAATAAATAAATTTAAAACACCAGTTTAAGTTCCCTTCAGAGTTTTTGGTGCTAAGACGAATGCGTCTCACAGCAGTTTGAAAAATATTAAAAATTTATAGTAAGACTATCAATTGTGCGCTGTAATTGTATGGCTGAGAAGTGATGAACACAGATCTTTAATTCCAGTAAGAGTTACACTTTATATGAAGTAAGATTCTTTGATGTGATAAGTACTGATGAAAGTAATTGAATACAAAATATTTGTATTTAATGGAAATATTTGTCTAGTCATGCTTAAGGAACTTTTTAGCCAAGTAAGAAAGACAAAAGAACTCTACAAAGGAAGGTCAACATTTTCTTTAATGCCTTCTTTAGGGTTCTCTCAGATTAAGAATTAATCTAATAGATTTACTAGATTTAATTTAATAGATTAAATTTAATAGATTAACTTTAGAATATATTGAGTTGTGAACAATTTGTACATAAAAAGTAGAATGTTTCCATTTATTTAGAGGAGAAATTAATCTGTTAGATGAATGCAAAAACAGAGAAGTAGCTTGGAGAAAGAAAAAATATCAAAATCCTACTTTAAATCTGTTTAGGAACTTTCCACATGGAGAAAGATAATTAAAATATGCTAAATGGTAACATCTTCTCTTTATTAAAATAATAATAATAACAAAACAAACATAAAATCCATACCTAGTTATGGCACTGAACTAATGAAGGGATGATAAAAGTTAATTTTGAATGAAACCATGCATGAAAAAAAGGATGTTTGTGTTCTCCACGAAATTATGGAAAAGAACATTAAAACATCTCCTTGAGCTAAATGACACACTTCGTATTTCTTTGTCCTCCAATCACTGACTTAACAGCACTTAACAGCTTTACAGCACATGCAACTCACTTTCATAAACCAACAAAAACACAGGCAACTAATACAACAGAGCAAATTAAGCTTCTACTACAGGATCAAAAGAAAGAAACTTTGCAGTTCACAACTTCATATAGACAAAATATGTCATGTTTAGATGAAGCTGTAGCACAGGGAGTAGATTTAAACTTTTTTTTTTCCTTGAAAATATTTTAATGGGGTGTTAAAATGCTATTATCACTAATGATATTAACAGCATCTACTGGTAATTGGCTTTCCTTCTATTCTTGAAGAAGGAACATGAACTAACATGAATCATTCTGACAAAAATACAATAAAAGTAATATTTTACATTATTTCTTGATATATATTTGTTCCTTATTATCCATGATATGCTAAACTGGGTAAAGAAACATTTATGGTACGAGTCACCTAACCTAACTTCATGTCTTTGCATTAAAGCAGTATTCATTCTGCTGAATGCTAGCAGCTGGATTAATTTCACATTCTATAAGTCAATATTTCTATAAATCAACATTGTATCAATTGATACAAGTGTATCAGCTATAGTTTCTGTTTCCACTCAAAGAAGTGTATATTTGTTTAACCAGTATGTCCTTTGTGTAAGTGCCAGCTTCAGGATGAAATGAATCATTCTCTAGTCCAGACTGATTGTATTTGCTGTATCTTCACTGATTCTAATGATGAACTAGACAGACACCTCAGAAACAAATAGCTGCTGTCCAGATACATAGGACATACTGAAGATGAATGCATCCCAAAATATCTTAATGATGTGAAATGATGAAATGAGAAAGAAAGAAAGAAAGAAAGAAAGAAAGAAAGAAAGAAAGAAAGAAAGAAAGAAAGAAAAAGAAAGAAACTAGAAACTACTACTAGAAACTACTCTTTATTATTATTATTATTATTTAGTTTATCTCACAAGAAAACAGATTTAATTATTAACTGATCTTTCTCATTGTTTATAGCTGTGGTATCTGCATAAAAGAACACTGATAGAAAATCCAGCTTGTTAAAACAATGAAACATGCATCCCTTAAATGACTTGGGGGGTGGGGGAGGGTGTGTGTGTAGCATATGCACTTCCTGTTTTACTTCATCACATTTTTCAACTGTCAGCACATAAAACTCTCTTAACAAACCAATAGTAATTCTTCCTTTCACTCAGAAACCATTTTTTCATGATGCTCAGCGTTGTTTTCACCATCTCCTAGGTAGAAATGGAATGCACCTCTTAGACAGTACGAGAAAATCAAAGAATGACCTCCAGACTTGCTAACAGGGTTATATTCTCCTTTCGAATCTTTATAAAAACTTAGCTTGGTAGAGCTATTAAGTTTCAGTTTGCTTACCATATTCAACCCTCACTGAATTTAAACTGTTATCCACCTAAACCTATTACCACAGTATACACAGTAGATAATTAGCAATTAATTATAGATTCAATGACTCCATGTAGAAATTGCACTTTCATTATATCCTATTGGACATACGTGTCCAGTTTGCAGAGCATGATAAATAAATAAAAAAAACAAAAAAACAAAAAAAAAAAAGCAGTTGGAAATGAATTATTGCTTTCCAATTTTAGTCTCATCTCACTGACAACGGGTTTCAAAGAGTGCAATTTAGATATTAAGTTTCACAGAAACTGAAACTGTGAAGGCTAAAATTGTCAGCAACTTATCTTTCACTTTTCTTATTATGAATTCATCATTCATAATCATAATTGATTTGGGAATCTTACAGGCCAAAACTGACCCTACAAATTGTTCAGAACACCGAGATTTTTTTCCTTTGACCTCTTAAAAACAGTAATTTCCCTTTCTAAAATCTTTGCCTCCTTCAAAACCAGCAATTGCTTACAACTGTGAATTTAAATCATTTCTCATATTGACTGAACCTGAAGTCTCTTCTGGTCTAGTTTTGTCATACAGTTACATGGTAGGTGCATACTCAGGTATGCAGGATATTATCTTCTTGATTTGGTCTTTCTTCTGGGTACCTAACATCCATTTTCAATGAACAGGATGAATATGAGACATCTCTGCATTATGTTTCTGCCATAACACGGAAGTAAGAAGCTGGGAACAGGAGCCAGAAGTATTTATGGAACCTGAGCATAACAAAAAGCTATAATCACTCATCATGTATTTATGCCTTTTTGTTTATTTGCTTGAGAAATGTGCCAGTTCATACAAGAGTTGTGTTTCATGTTTTCAGTGGATAGGTAAAATAAACATTTTCCTTCAGAAGTGGATTTTTCATGTAAATATTTGTGTGGTGAGAATTCTTGAAACTTCACTGGCCAGATCTGAAAGTTTAGTCAGTGACATTTACCAATGTTGTATAAAATGTCTATTAACCTAGCACCTCCACTCGTATTCTAAATCTGTTCTGCTAAGCATTGCACTATTACCTAAAAAACTATTATTCCTAGATCTCTGACAATAAAAACAAAACAAAGCAAAACAAAAGTCTTCATAGCAGATAAATTAATATACCGAAAGAAGAGTCCTAGGTGGTTTGGAAGTCCTGAATATTTTACTGTTAGCAACTTAGCATTCTCTCTCAGCAGAGGTGGGATCTCATGGCCCATCCTTTAGTGACGGAAATCTGTATGCTTTGCAGAGACAGTTTTCCCTATTTCGTTTATAATACTTAGATCGTTTATTACAGTAGAACCCAGCCTTAGGAACTGCAGAGACATGAAGCAGATTTTGGAACTGAACTTTGGTTAAAATATACGACTACCATCCATTCCTGCTCTTTCACATAGGGACAACTGAGGCCGCAAGAAGACTCCAAAACATGAAAAGGGACTTTATGTCCCTTGGAAAGATGCTGAAGGGATCAGGAGCACAAGTAGTGTTCTCCTCAGTCCTCCCAGTTAGAGACTGGGAACCAAGGAGGAGGTGACATACGGATCAGGTGATTGACTGGCTGCATAGCTGGTTCCATGTTCAGATTTTGGGGTTCTATGATCTCGAGCGTGCTTTAGGGGAGCTCCTGACCAAGTGCGGCAGGAACATTTTGAGCAGCAAGCTGGCCAGACTCATTAGCAGGGCTTTAAACTAGATTCAGTGGGGGAAGAGGATGTACCTGTAAGTGACAAAAAAGAACCACTGAATGCCAATACTTTAGAAAACATCGAGGAAACACCTGTGAATAGTCCCATAGGGATTAGGAAGAACTCCTCAAAAAAGGTGATGCGGCCCACAGCCCAGCTGAAGTGACAATATACCAATGCACACAGCACGGGAAACAAAAAGAAGGAGTTGGAAGCCACAGTGCAATTAGCAAACTATGATCTAATTGTTATCATGGAAACGTGGTGGGATGAATCACACAGCTGGAACATTGGAATTGAGGGCTACCAGATTTACAGGAGAGATAGGCAAGGAAAGAATGGTAGGGACATTGCTCCCTATGTTAAGAAATGGTTCCCTCTAAAGAGTTCCCTCTAAAAAACAGCCAAGAGCAGGTTGAGAGCCTGTGGGTAAAAATTAAGGACCAGACCAACAAAGGACACCTTGTGGTTAGGGTCTACTACAGGCCACCCAATCAAGGGGAACCTGTGGATGAGGCCTTCTTGCTTCAACTACAAGAACCATTGCACTCACAGACTCTCATCTTCCTGGGGAACTTCAAACAACCAGATGTTTGCTGGGAAAGCCACGTGACAGATAGTAAACAATCCAGGAGACTCCTGGAGTCTATCAGGCTAACTTCCTTTTCCAGGTATTAGACAAACCAACCAGAGGAGGTGCATTACTGGACATGCCATTCACCAACACGGAAGAGCTCATTAAAGAGGTTAAGACTGGAGGAAGCCTGGGTTGCAGTGACCATGCCCTCGTCGAGTTGGTTGGTGGTCAATGGCTCTATGTCCAAGTGGAGTCTGGTGATGAGTGGTCTACCTCAGGGGTCCATCCTGGGATCGGTGCTCTTTAAGCATAGAATCACAGAATCATAGAATCATAGAAATGGCTTGGGTTGGAAGGGACCTCAAAGATCACCTAGTTCCAACTGCCGTAGATATCCATAGGCAGGGATGCTGCCCACTAGATCAGGTTGCTCAGGGCCTCATCTAACCTGGCCTTGAACACCTCCAGTGACAGGGCATCCACAACCTCTCTGGGCAACCTGTTCCAGTGTCTCACCACCCTCTGAATGAAATATCTTTATCAATGACATAGACAGTGGGATCAAGTACACTCTCAGCAGGTTTGCAGATGACACCAAGTGGAGTGAAGCAGTTGATACTAAAGAAGGAAGAGATGCCATTCAAAGGGACCTGGACAAGCTGGAGAAGTGGTCGCATGTGAACCACATGAGGTTCAACAAGTCCAAGTGCAAGGTGATGCACCTGGGTCAGGGCAATCCCAGACACGAGTACAGGCTGGGAGAAGAACGCATTGAGACCAGCCTTGCAGAGAAGGACTTGGGGGTTCTGGTGGACCAAAGGCTCAACATGAGCTGGCAGTGCGCGCTTGCAGCCCAGGCGGCCAACTGCATCCTAGGTGTGACCTGCAGACCAAGGGTGGTGATTGTCCCCCTCTACTCTGCCCTTGTGAGGCCCCACCTGGAGTACTGCATCCAGGTCTGGGGACCCCAGCACAAGAAATATGTGGACGTGTTAAAGCAAGTCCAGAGGAGGGCTACAAAGATGATCAGGGGGCTGGAACACCTCTCCTGTGAAGAAAGGCTGAGAGAGCTGGGGCTCTTCAGCTTACAGAAGACAAGGCTCCGGGGAGACCTCACTGTGGCCTTTCAATACTTAAAGAGACCTTATAAAAATGATAGTGATTCTTTACTTGGGTAGATAATGTTAGGACAAAGAGGAATGGTCTTAAATTAAAAGAAGATAGATTTAGATTGGACATTAGGAGGAAATTCTTCAGTCAAAGGGTAGTGAGGCACTGGAACAGGTTGCCCAGAGAGGCTGTGGATGCCTCATCACTGGAAGTGTTCAAGGCTAGGTTAGATGGGGCCTTGGCCAACCTGATCTAGTGGGTGGTGTTCCTGCCTATGGCAGGGGGGTTGGAGTTAGATGATCTTTAAGGTCCCTTCAAACTCAAGCCATTTTATGATTTTATGATTCTATGATTTGGGCTGCCTCTCATTACCTAGCAGCAATTACTGAAGGACCTCTCCTGTGGGAACAAGACAGTCACTGTCTCATAGGTCTCAATGCTTCTAACTTCCAGCTGCAGCACAGGTAAAAGATTTTTCTGATTTGTGCTACGAACAAGTACAAGATTAGTATTAGATTAGTACAGATTATTATTACAAAATTAGTTGATTTGTCTTTTCCTAGATTGAACAGTTCTATTCCGTGTCCTAGAGAAGCAGCAGCTGGATGAATGGAAATGTCCGATGGGTCACATTTGATCTGCTGGCTGCAGCTGGCCTAGACTCACTTACATTACATAACTTCCTCATTTACAATATTTAGTATGACCCAGATAAATTTCTTATGTTAAAATATGGCTAACCAAGCAACTGAATTGTCTTCATAGGAGCATTGTTTACTCTGAGCTTGACCATATTTTTTTTTTTCCCCTTAAATCATAAAATTCTATGTAGGAGGTTGTAATCTGACCATTTCTGTGTCTTTGTAACACATAAATCATAGTGCTCTAAATATGATCCCCTTTGCATTTGAAATTATTTGGGGCAGAAATAAAAGCTCATTTGGCTCATTGATCTCTACAGCAAAGCTCTAGACAGTTTTTGTTAAGTTTAAACATCTGAACATTTGATGAATTGATGAAAAAACAGTTCAGATTTTATGAATCTAGTTGGCTAAATTTTCTGTGTTTAGAAAGAACCTTAAGAGCAGAATGAGTTGTTTATACTTCTATACTGGGATAGGTTTTGTGTGTGTTATGACCTGAAAAGTTGTTGCATAACAGTCCAGCTAAACTCAGAAGAGTGAATTGTTGCATTAAAAGGTACAGAGATCACTTGCATTTAATTTATTAACTTCCAACTCTTATTCTAAATAGTGTCTTCATTTCTTTCCCCCTTTTCTGCCATTTCCACTCTCTGACTTCTCCTAAGCCAGAGTGTTCCCAGGAGTGAAACACTAGAAAGGGACATGAACACGCCAAATTTAATTCATAATTCTTCATCAGATTTCCTGTAAAATCCTGGAGCAAGTTAGAGTGAGATTCAACAAAATGATTTGGCACACAAAATTTGTCCTGTCCTCTACCCTTGGCTCAGCAGCTGCCTTCACAAAATGCATAAATTTGTAGGACCTCTCTGGTTAGATTTAAAATTCCCTAGTTTTTGAGACCCACACTGCTATGAATACCTCAATTTCAGTAGCTCAGTGCCAGTTGTCCTATTTAAGCCTCATTGAGTCTTGGGAATGAGCTATTCCTTTGCTCCTGAAAGATATGCTCCATTACAGTGTTTTGGAAATGCATTCATATGACTGACGTTTCTACAAAACTGTGGGAGCCACTTATTCTTTTGAACATAATTGCTAGGGGAGAAGACAATCAGAATACTATTTATTTCACTCGTCTAATAGAATTGTATTGCACACTTTCACAAGGTAAAATACATTTTGGATAATACCTCTGGACTCTCAACTGGCTGTGTCAGTCCTGAGCTACAGCACACCTTCCTTTCAACATTTAATTTTGACACAGTTTGAGAAACTGCAGTGGAAAGCGTCTACAGTGTAACAGGACATGTGGACTGGAATCTTCTGTATCAGGAACAGACAGCGAATACAGATTTATCTCCTGTATGATTGCTCAAGCGATTAAGGAATTATATAAAAGAGGCTGCAATTCTTTAGAAGTTGCTTTTATATTAGAAAAGAGAAGAGTGAACTCTGCCCAGGTATTGGGTAGAGTGTTTGTAGATGCTTACTGGGTGCTAAAGTTGGATCTATACCTAATTTATGGGGTAGCATTGAACCCACTCTGAGCAACTTACCTAGCCGCTATATCTGAAGACTGAGAGACCAAAAGTTACACACTGTGATTTTACAGTTTTCAAATTTTGATTCCTAGCTGTCTTTAGATTTCAGTCTCACTAAATTTAAATGTTTAAATGTAAAATCTAGATATTATCTTACTTTTTCCATTTCCCCCTCTGCTTTTGTATTAAGAAAGACTGTTTTCTTTCAAATAAATTATAATGCTTCTCCAACACACAGTTTCTGTGCTTTGGAGATCTGATATCAGTTAACTCTCTTGCTACTATAGCAGAACTAATAATAGAAGACTTGTAGAGCATGACTGATAGACAGAAGTAATGATGTTCAAAAGAAAAAATCCCTCCCACTTTTTCTTTTGAATGTGTTAGACCTCTCTTCTCTACAGGGCTTGTTTCAGCAAACAATTTGAAAATGCTGAGCATGGGAGCCGGCCAAAATATAGTGATCTACATTTTTGGTGTATAGGAATCAAGAAAATATTAAACTTATTTACATAGTCTGAGTATATGAAACTCGTGAAATGAAAATTCACCACCTGTATTGCTACTGAGAAATGTACAGGATAAACTGGACACACAACGCATTAAATCTGTAATCTAAGGAAAATGTACTATTATGTACCACAAACTGCACAAACTTCTGTCATTTGATTGTGTAACACAATTCTATTTTCGTTCTGAAATGAAGTAATGAATATTTTTTCCTAATGTTTTGCAGACTTCCAATCCAGATACTCAAATGCATTTTCCTTTGTAGTGGCCCATAACATCTTTTGCCTATGTTCTTTCTAGAATTACTACCTGTAAAAATATATGGACCACATAACCCTGTTCTTCCTCCACAGTGTCACAGTACAAAGCAGTTAGAAATATGATTTCATCTGGTTAAAGAGGTTTGCAGCACTTTGAAAGCACTGAAGTGACACCAAGCAGCTTAACTGCATGGACATACCTATCTTGTCTTTCTCTTAAAATGCAACTACGTATGTATACTCATTATTTTTTATTGTTAAATAGCCTTTGTACTCTGAACATTAGGAAAGAGAAATAACACTTTCAGAATGTATATTAAAATATATACTACATTCATGTATGCTTTGGTGAAAGGTTAATTATATATATGTATTTTTTTTTCTTGATTTCCTTTATCAGCTACTACGGGCAATGAAGCTGCTGAAAAATATGAGAGAAAGAGAAAAAGGGAAAGAAAAGAAAATAAATAAACACAGAATTTTCAGATTATTAATTATCTTAAAGTTCCTAATTTTATAATTTACCTTTTCTACTTCCACCTTTCTACATTTCACCTTCAACCAAATGAAAGAATTTACTTCAGAAAAATAATTTAAAAAATAAAATTATATGATCAGACGTAATTAAAAACCAAGACTGAGCATAAGAACAGGTTGCCCCGAGTGGTTGTGGAGTCTCCATCCTTGGAGACAGTGAAAAGCCACCTGGATATGGTCCTGGGCAACCTGCTGTGGGTGACCCTGCTTGAGCAAGGAGGTTGGACCAAATGGCCTCCAGAGGTCTTTTTTCTACCTCAGTCGTACTGTGATTTTGTGATAGAAACTAAATGCTAATGATACCATTCTTCTCCTATGATACTATCCTTCTCCCATTCTTCTCCTGTTCCTGCATAATAGGAACTAAACTTTTATGCTTGCTAGTTTGCTTGTTTTTTTTGTTTTTTTGTTTTTGTGGTGAGGGGGTTCTTATTCTCAGAAAAATAAGTGATTTGTAGTATTGTGGTGGTTTTACTCGGGTGGGCAGCCAAGCTCCACATCAGCTGCTGCCTCAGTCCCCCTTCTCAAAGGGAAAGGGGTAGAAAATATGATGAAAAGGGCTTGAGAGTTGAGATAACAACAGGGAGATCATTCAACAATTAGAGTTGTGAGCAAAACAGACCCAGAGTAGGGAGATAGTAAGATTTATCACCTATTACTAACAAGCTAGAGAAATGAGAAACAAAGGAAAGAAACAAAAAACGCCTTCCCCCCATCCACCCTCTTCCTCCTCCTCCCCCCGAGTGGTGCAGGGGAACGGGGGAATGGGGGTTGTGCTCAGTCTATAGCACTTTGTCTCTGCCGCTCCTTCTTGGTCACTTTCTTCTTCCCCTGCTCCTACATGGGATCCCTCCCATTGGATACGTTCCTTCCTGAACTGATCCTGTGTGGGCTGCCCACAGGCAGCAGCTCTTCAAGAGCTGTTCCAAATATGGGTCCGTACCACGGGGTCCATTCATCAGGAGCACACTGTTCCAACTGGGTCCCTCACAGGCAGCAGCTCCTGCCAGGTCACCTGCTCCTGTGTGGTCTCCTCTCTACGGGCTACAGGTCTGGCCTGCAATCAGCTCCAGCAGGGGTCCTCCACTGGCTGCAGCCTCCTTCTGTGCAGGTCCACCTTCTCCACAGTGGTCTCCTCCACGGGCTGCTGCATAGAAACCTGCTCCACCATGGTAATCCATGAGCTGCAGGGGGACAACCTGCTTCACCATAGTCCTCAACACAGGCTGCAGGGGAACTTCTGCTCTGGTGCTTGGAGCACCTCCTCCACCCCTTCTTCACTGATCTTGGTGTCTGCAGGGCTGGTTCTCACTCCTGTCTCTCTCTCTCTCCCAGATGCTGTTTTGCAGCAGTTTTTTTTTTTTTTTCCCCTTTCTTAAATATGCTCTCACAGAGGCGAAAATAACATTGCTTATTGGCTCATTTCTGGCCAGCAGTAGGGCCCTTATCTAATGTGGGGCAGTTTCTGGATGCTTCTTGCAGGAGCCACCCCAAAGGCCCCCCGCTACCAAAACCTTTCCATGTAAACACACTACATAATAACAATATCACAATGAACTTTGATCCAATTGGATAACCTTTACTCCAAGTAATTAGAGAGTAACAAGAATACTATACACGTTTTAAATGGAACATGCACCTCAAAAAATGTAGTCCTTAGTTGCACAGTGCATGACAGACAATACAGATAATGCAGAGAAATGACGTGTTGTCTCTGGTATCCCTTTCCTAGCTGTGGGCATTAGAAAGAAAGAAAAACTGTTTTTCCTGGTCTATAATACTTACATTCCACTTTCATCAAAGCTAGGTTGGGGATATTGTCTGTATGTCTGAAAACAGTAAAGGTGGATGACATACTTTTTTGTTGTTGTATTTTATAATTGGCTTTGTTAGCTACAGAGAAATTCAGTATGTTCTTCATTTCCTATTCTGATTATTCCCAGAAGCTATTGACTTTTCTTTTCCATTGGATCTAGAAGCAGCTACATTTCTGAGGTTGACAGTGATTTCTGTCTGCCCTAATGTGCATAGAGACATATTGGCATACACACATAATGCCGAAATATTAGGAAGGTTTTCTCACATCCGTTACAGCGATTTTTGTTGTTTTTATAATAGATTCTGAAGGAACTCACCTAAATTCAAAAAAATGTTTGAGGCATCTTGATTAGAGGGTATGGCGAGAAATGCACTCTGTAACACAGGAAAACAATCTAAGAAAAATGCTAGAAGCTCCAGTTGGACACATGTAAATTTGCAACAATGAGAACATTTTAACAGTGAGAGTGAATGACAGAGGCAAAAGATGCAGACCTGGTTACATCACTGATGGACAGGCTGACCTAGAATTAGAAAACCAGTGCGGCACACTAACATGAATTGTGGGAAGAGTCATCCACAATGAATCTACAACCCTCTAAGTGTCCTCCCCAAAGAACCCAAAGGACAAAGGGAAACGATGGATTCTTTAGCTGTTACTGTGTTTCAAACAAAAGTAATGTCCTTTCCAAAAACATGTGTAAACCCCTACTTCAAACAGAAAAATGTGCCTGACTGGTGAGGGGTGTGGAACAGGAAGAGAATGCTTTCCCACGGAGTCCTAGAAGCATCACATTGTCAGGCCTATACGTGTGATAGAGTACTGCTCACACTGCTTCGGATATGTCATTTCAGCTACCTGTAAGGTTCAGCATAACAGAAATTGGATAGCATTAAAAAGCCAGCTAAGTTTCCAACATCCACAGCAGATGTTGGCCTTAAAATCTGAAAATGCAAGTACTCAGTCCTCTGTCTGCAAGTAGATGGAAGTAGGATTAGGTGCTGAATGTTGCTGTGTTGTAAATTGCCAGATTTCTGAAGTGAACAGATGTTTAACTGGTATTAACATTATTTCAGCTATTAAATTGCAGAAACGTGATCATTTATCTCATTCTCCAAGGGCACTCACTAAATCTACACTGAAATAGACCTCTTTGGTCTGTAAAGAACAATGGCCTTTACTGAGTGACAATGCTACTGATTAACAACACAAGGAATCCAAAGCAAGGTCATATTCTTAGCCTGATTTAAATGGAAATTTTTTAAAATGTTTTTGAGGATTCTATATTCTTCATGTTATTTTGGACTGTGAGGATAGCTAATAAAACTGTTGACTCGAATCCAATATATTATTAAATATACAGCTGTGGTGGTTTTATTCAGCTGGGGAGCTGAGCTCCACCACAACAGGCATTGGAATGGGTTGCCCAGGGAAGTGGTAGTGTCACCGTCCCTGGGGGTGCTTAAGCAGAGTATGGACTTGGTGCTTGGGGACATGGTTTAGTGGGTGACATTGGTGGTAGGGTGATGGTTGGACCATCTTCAAAGTCTTTTCCAACCTTAATGATTCTATGATTTTATGGAATCTGAGAGCAGCCTATAACTGGTCTCTCACTCCCCCTCCTCAAAGGTAAAGGGGGAGAAAATAGGATGAAAAAGGCTTGAGGGCTGAGGCAATGACAGGAAGATCACTCAACAATTATTGTCATGGGCAAAACAGACTCAGCATAAGTAATTTATTGCCTATTACTAACAAGCTAGAGCAGCAAGAAACTAAAAGCAAACTAAAAAGACTTTCCCCCCACCCACCCTCTTCTACCTCCTCTTCCTGAGCCATGCAGGGGAATGGGGAATGGGCTGCTGCAGATCAGTCATTCATCTCCACTGCTCCTTCATGGTCACTCTCTGCCCCTGCTCCATGTGGGGTCCCTCCCACGTGATGGCGTACTTCCTGAACTGATCCTGTGTGGGCTTCCCACAGGCAGCAGTACTTCAAGAACTGCTCCCACACGGCTCTGTACCGTGTGGAGCAAACTGCTCCAGCACGGGTCCCCCACGGGCGGCAGCTCCCCCCAGACCCCCTGCTCCTGCGTGGGCTCCTCTCCACGGGCTGCAGCTCCAGCCCAGGGCCTGTTCCTGCAAGAGCTCTCCATGGGCCGCAGCCTCCTCCAGGCTACATCCACCTGCTCCACCGGGGGCTCCTCCACGGGCTGCAGCGTGGAGATCTGCTCCGTGTGGGACCCATGGGCTGCAGGGGGACAGCCTGCTCCACCAGGGGCCTCTCCACAGGCCGCAGGGGAACTGCTGCTGCATGCCTGGAGCACCTCCTGCCCTCCTTCTTCACTAACCTTGGTGTCTGCAGAGACATTTCTGACTCCTTGCTCTCCCAGCTACTGCAACGCAACATTTTTTTTTCCCTCTTTTCTTAAATCTGTTCTCACAGAGGCACAAACAGCTTTGCTTATTGGTTCGGCACTGGTCAGGGGTGTGTCCTGAAGCCACCCTTCTGAAACTGGCCCTTATCTAACATGGGCCAGGTTCTGGATTCTTCTGAGAGCCCGCCCCTGCACCCCCCCCCCAGCAAAACCTTGCCATCTAAACCCAATACAACAGTAAATCACTTGCCATCTCAAAATTTTATGAAACACTAGAATTTTATTCTTACATTAAAGGAAACACTCAAATTTTGTTCTATTAAGACAGAATACCTCTACCTTATATCAGTGGAAAACAATTAGTTATTAAACTCCAGCAGAATTTTGTTCCAGTCATAAAACTATTTTCACCCTTGCATAAGAGAAATAGAACAGCATCTGTTCTTTCTGAAAGAGAAAAGACAGTACCTCTTAACTGCAATTGTTATTTCAAAGCACTGAACTGGGAGAAATTTTGGTCATTGTGATGAATCAAATAATCTTTAGAAATCGAGTAATCTTTACTTTGTTTCTGATAACATTGACTCTTTCTAATAGCCTTTAATTAGATTGATATGACTGTGTGCTAGTATCAACATATCTGAATTCAAATAAGCAATGTTCTTGTATAATTTAGAAGTCAAGATGATCAAATCAAACCATCTGTTTTCTTTGACACATGCTATTTTCCACTCTTATTAATAAGCAATATATTGTGGGTAATATGAAAATAAATAAATAAAGTAAGAATATAAACCTTATGTTTCTTTCTGACCTTTTTTTTTTTTTTTCAGAAAAACAGTACTTCGTCATTAATTTTCCCACTAAATAAACCAAAAATGTGTAATTTCTTCATGAATTACACGCCAAGTGGAAAGGTACGTAGTTCAACTGTATTATAACATTCTCAAACCTTTAGTGTGAACCATACTGAATTGTTTCAGGTTCACTACTCATAAACCAAAGGTCATGAAAGATGTGTCCTGGAACACAAGTATTATCAGGAGCATCTGATGAACTGGGGTTGTTTAGTCTGAAGAAGAGGAGGCTCAGGAGAGACCTTATTGCTCTCTACAACTACCTGAATTGTGGGGAGCTGGGTGTTGGCCTCTTCTTGCAGATAACTAGCAATAGGACTAGAGGGAATGGCCTCAAGTTGTACCAGGGGAGGTTTAGGCTGGAAATTAGGAGACATTTCTTCTCAGAAAGAGTAGTCAGACCTTGGAACAGGTTGCCCAGGGAAGTGGTGGAGTCACCGTCCCTGGGGGTGTTTAGGGAAAGGTTGGACTTGGTGTGTAGGGACATGGTTTAGTGGGTGATATCAGTGGTAGGGGGACGGTTGGACCAGATGATCTTGGAGGTCTTTTCCAACCTTAATGATTCTGTGTTTCAATAAAAATATGGTCCAAAAGCTAGATATCCTGTGTTGTAACTATGGAGTTGTCTTTAATCTCATTTTTCATTGAGCTACAGAGAGCTTTCACTGAGGAAAAAGAAAAAAAAAAAAAGAGTTCTTCATGGAGTTCTTCATGGGGAATAGCTCTCTAAGTAGGAAGTAAGGTAGGTAGAAAAAGAAATAAAATTGTTCTGATACAAAGAAAAGGATCAACTACGAAATCTGAGGTTTCAGTTCAATTGCATTTTATATATTTTTAGCAGCACTTCAAATAAGGAGGTAACTAGACTGTTAATATTTCTTTATCTGTCCCTCAGAATACTGTCTTGAATATCTCTTTGCATGAACCGCCTACATATGGAGCAGATTATAGTGATCTTAAATGTCTCTAATTTCCTACATAAGACTCCCTGAGATGAAAAGGGAGGCACTCCGCAGCCATCTGCCATCTTATTCCTTCAGACGGTCCATTTGGATGGTCAATTTCAGGGCCTATTCTCATGGTCTGATATGCAGACAGAACTGGACTGTACACCAAATTCCAACCACTTTCTTTGAGTTTTATAATGTAGCACTTTTTCAAAGCACTCCTTTACAGAAGGGCAGGAAAATTCTTATGGAAAAAAAAAAAAAAAAAAAAGGAAGACAAAAAGAGGTCAAGCTCTTTTGATCAATGATGAGGACAAGTTGGTTTTAAAGTCATCTTTGAATATTGGCAGATATCCCCACCAGGGGACAAACTGGACTAAACCTGTCCAAAGATGTTGAATTCCTGATTAAGTTTCCCTCCAGGCTGGCAGAAGTTCAGTCTCTCAAGACTGAATGCTCTGACCATAACTCAGGGTTGCAAAACAAAGACATTTCACAATCAGTCACTTAAAAAAGTTATCTTAGAGATATAACTTTTTATTATTGTATTCATTTATATATTTAAGTCTAGACTCGACAGACTGCAGTTACAGATAGGTAGTTATCTCCTTGTAGCATTTGCTGGGCGTAGCGTTTACTTGGGGAAGCTTATGCCTGCACTTTAACTAGCTCCATGTGGATACCCCGCTCAGCCTGAAAGTTCTTTTAATCCCATGACTAGCTTTCTACAGGTACCTTTATGTTTATACAGATTTCTAAATGTTGATTATGGAAACAGTGTTACATGCAAATAACAATCAAACTAAAAGTATGGGGCACCAGACTGAGCACAAACATTGAAATAGTGAAACAAACAAGAAACAGAGAAGTAATTCTTCACTGATAATTAAACAACACTTTTGTGAATAGTAGTTCAGCAGAAAGATCAACAATGCATTCTGAAGTAAGGTACCAGTGCAACAAGTGGATCTTCTTGTGGATCTAGCTACCTGATCTGAAGAAAACTACATATGATTCTATAGAAATGCCAGAAAATGTTACAAAAGAAGGTTCCAAGTTTTCTTTCAAAAATATACTGTTATCTAAAATAAAATTACTGTTTACAAGATGATCTTGGAGGTCTTTTCCAACCTTAATTATTCTATGTTTCTTTGATTCTATGTTATCAATTTTATTCAGTATCAATTTTATTCAGTACCCAGGAGTTTTTTTATGCCATTTCTAAAAATGGAAGAAAAGCAAAAAAATATATTTCACATTTCATGTGAACTCATTCATCTTTTTTTTTTTTTTTAAGTCCAAAATGTGACAAAGGAAAAAGGAAAATTTTAATTTGAGAAATATTTTTGATAGCTCAAGACTTCATTAATAATATTAGAACATTATTTAAACTGCACATTCCTTAAGGATTGCTACTTAAATTTCTGCTGAATCTTACTGATAACTTTATCTATTACTTTTTATACAATGAAAGCTGCAATAAATGTTTTTATTGCATATGTTTTAACTTACTGTGATACATTTTAAATATGTATTTTTTACATATTGACTTTTTAAATGATGACTGAAAAGGATACGTATATTTTAATATTTAACAATTTCATTTGCTAACTAAAACTTAAATAAAAACAGAAATAAGAAAACAGAATAAAATAAGAGAATGCTAAATACTTTTTAACAAAAGAAGTTTTTTAACAAAACTATATTTAAAAATAAATAGATATTTTATATGTTTTGATAATCTAATAGATCTTTCTTAAAAAAAATCCTTTCAAATACATTTTACAGTTTATCCTGCTATTGTTCTTTAACACCTGACATTACATTTCCCTTATATTCATATATAACCATTCCACTTTAAAATATCCTGAAATATATGTTCTTGTAACTGGTTCTGCCAAGGAAATAATTGAAAGGCATGTATTTTTAACTACATTATGTAAAATAAGATGTTACTTTGGAGTGTTAGAGATAATCTGGGTTATGATGCAGTAAGCCTGAGCTATTGCTGTTCTAATACCAAGCCCTCAAATTACTGAGGACTAAGACAAAGAACTTCTGTCTACAACTGGTTGTTAACAGCTGAGGGCATTTAACATCGCTGATTCATATATATGCTTGCCTTGTGTCCTTTTATTTAGTGTAATTATTTGTATAGCTAATAACAGAGTTAAAAGAGGTTTAAAAACAAATGTTGTCAAGCTCCAGTGAGTATCTTCCTGCAAGAATATCTCTTGGTTTTGAATGATTCCAAACCTTTACATTATTTGCTAGATAGAAAGATTAAAGAATTTTTTTGTGTAAACTCAGTAAGCTGTATCAAGTGTAGCTTGCATTAAAAGCACATTTATTTTAAACAGGGTTACCATATTTTAAAACTTCCTTTTTTTATTTTTAATTTTTCTTCTAGATTTTTTTGGTGCCAACTTAGGTAAACAGAGATCTCTGTAGGAAGACAGAATAAAAGTGATACCTGTGAAAAATGTACTTTGATGTCATCAAAAAAAAAAAAAAATCCCCACCAAATAGCCATTACCTTAAAAAATAAACGGAGATCTGGGAGATATAGAACTCTAATGCATTTATGAAACAGACTCTAGTCAAAAGAGATAATGTTGAAATTTCAGACAGCTTATTTTACCTATGTCCAAGATATAAAAATCATATTGATCCCAGGAGGTAATCATTTCTTTTCTTTGTAAAGCCAATGATTTTGAATCAGGCGTAGACAATGTGCATGAGCAGCTGTGCATCCATAAATGGTGCCTTCACACTAAACGAACTAGTCAGCTCAAATATAGCTATATTAGTGTGGTACTTTGCTTAGATTGATCAACTTTTCTAAAAAGACATTATGTTAGTGTAGGACATGTGCTAGCCAGAACATCTTTGCTGATTCCACTACCTGTTTGATTTAATATATGGGCAGGATATAACATTATGCCACAAAGACATGTTTCTAGGAGGCATTATTCTATGTCTAAATATCTACATAGCCCTGTGGGAAATAACAAAAAATAAAGCAAACACCTAAAATATTTTTTCAGGTTGTATTTCTTTTTCTTTATTTCTAGTAATTTTCATTATGTGTTTAATACTATGTTAAAAGCCACTGTCAGAGAACCAGCTTTACCTATATGAGAACTAGTGACAGTTGCAAAATTGAACTGTCTGCTATTTAATAGTATTAGACAATATATAATCAATCATTTGCACTGGTGTGACCAAGACAACAAAGACAAGCTGCAAACTGAGTAATGAGAATTTCCATTAGTCAAAGTTTTGGCCACATTTCACTCTAGAATTATATTTTTTTTAGGTGAAAGAAGTATTCATATTTTCAAAATCCTAATTTCTACCACCTTTGTATTCATTCATAACTTATGAAGGGAAATTAATGGTTGTAGCAAGCATTTGTTTGTTCACACTTTGTTAGAAGAAGAAAATGTGAATAATAATGGAATTATCTAGTACCGGAGGAAGAGCAATACACTTCATAATTCAGAAAGCCCGTGGTATAAGACTGTGTCTAATCTACAGTAGAATATTAAATTTCTTCATCTACTTTTAGAACTTTAACTTAAAATTGAGACCTTTTCCACTTATAAACATTTTTTCAAATATTCCATCAATATCAATACTGCAAACAGATTACGCCAGTCTACTTCCTTTCAGATAACTAAAGTAAGTTTGTATTATAAACCCAACAAAATGCTGATTTTCAAAGGAAGGGGTTTTGTTTGGTTCTTATTTTTCTAATTAAATAAAACTCCTTTTTTTTGTGCAGTTAAAACCTACTTTAAAAAGACTGAAGGAGGAGAAGAAACTATGCCAGAAATAAACAGGAATAAGAATCTTAAAATGGGGTCTACTTTAAAACTTTATGGGAAAAAAATAGCCAGGCAAACTTTCATTTATTTTATTTATTTATTTATCTATTTATTCCCAGAATGTAACAGTCCACTTAATATTTTAAAGGTTTACTATAAGGGATGGGTCACTGCTTTTACTAGGCTTTCTGCCAATTTGGTTATACATGCATTCAGTCAGTCTTCCTAATCAAGTCTCCAGCCCCTTCAGTGGTTCATCACTAACTTAGCCATCTGTTACCACTGGTTGAAAAATCCCACAGTGGCTAATTTTCTAGTCTAATCACTATTCGAAAAAGAAAACAAATCCAAAACATCAAAAGTAAATCCCACAAAGAATTATCTATTTTTCTTTTTTCTCCCCTGCAAATGTATTTTATCTGTCTTAACTTTTGCCACTACTATAAGAGTTTTGTTTTGTGTTTTGCAGTCAACCTGATAACCCAATCACCCCTAGCCAAACATTGCAGTGGTGACGAATTGCATATATTGTGCCATTTGTTCAAGATGTTCTTTTCTTAGGTTTTGTAGGTGACTATATAGGACAAAATGCAACCATTGGCAAGTTTTCTTTTAAGCAAAAGTAATGCTACCTACTGATCTAAAATATCAATGAATGCTGACAATATTAAAATAAACAAATAAATAAATTCTATCAGCAACAGTGAATTTTTATGGAAGTCTTGAATCCAATACCACAGCCTTTTATTTTAAAGCTATTTTAGAATGTGTTAAAAGTACTAGGAATTTATAAGAAAATTTCAGTGAGAGTTAGCAATCAAGACTTTTATGTATATTTTCCAATGTATATTTTTTTAGAGATTGAAACTATATATACATATATAAATACGGAAGACCTACAGCACGTGTGAAAGCTTGCCATGCTTTTGCATTTTAGATCCCCTGGAGTTTCCACCTAAAAGATCTGTTCTGGATCCTTTGTTTAAGCTACCAGTTAGGGTGCTGATTTGTGGCATGATTTTGCACAGTAGGAACTGTCCCACAGAAAAAAAGACTGAGCCCATCAGTTCTATTCAGAGACCAGCAATTAGCAAAATGGCAAAAACTTTCAGTGTAACAACATTCAGCTGACCTGGATTGCCTTCAGATTAATAATTTGTGCAGAAATGTTTAGGACAAAAATGAAAAAGAACACTTCAAATATTCTTTGCAGTTCTGAATAAATGATTGCTTGCAAACTCCTTCCTATTTGAAACAATGTTTATCACTGTATTCTTTTAAAAGTATTTGCTTGCTCTTCATACCAAAATTTACAATTGTATGTCAAAGAGCACAGACATACATAATCAAGTGTATGTGTTTTTTATCTATTTTTCTTAGAACTCTGTAGCTGAAAATGTTTTCATTGTTTTTCTGGGTATAAGAAGCTCTATTCATTAAAAGTTTCTATTTGAACAAACACTCACATGGCTTGGGAGGGTATGCATGTAAGTCTATGTGCTTACAAGAACAGGACTCACTTAAGAACTAAACTGTATGCCCACAAAGGGAAATTGATGGGCAAGACTAGAGAAAAGATAATGTGAAGATCAAAAAGACATTTTCATTAGACAGTTTTAAACTCCTTTGGAACCCAGAACATTCATTTCTCAACAAGCTGCTTAAGTCATTATGCCTAGTTTTAGACTGGTTATATTTATGCATTTGTATACTGGGATGTAGTGCTGACAAACTGTATAGAAACATACACAATGCAGCTGGAGACTTCCCTGATTCCATTGGTTGCTCTTAGGTTAACATATCTTGGGGAAGGCTTGCAATAAACATAAATTTTACCTGTAACTGTGGAATCTTTACTACATAGATAACATCACTCTGAAGGAACATACAGATTTTATGACACACAGACATGATAATATTCAGGTATGACCCACTGCCAAGGATGTCATAAGTTGCAGATGTCTGTCTTCATGTATTTAATAAAAAACGAACCCTTAAGGGAAAACAAATAAATATATAAATATATAAATAAAAACCAGAATGCCCACAGCTTTTTCTTCTTGATAGAGATTTTGCCCTCAAAGCTTCCAGATTTAATGTATAAAATTTATAAATTGGGGATTTGCAAACTACATGGATAAAATCCTTGAATTAATGTTTGAGAGCTTTTTTGGTCATGCCCTAAAGATACACTGCTGTGTCAACATTTTTTTTTTTTTTATCTAGTTAGATAACTTTTATGTTAGCTATGTTTCAGCAGAATTCATTGATTTCAGCAGATGAGCAATCCGGCAGAACTACCAAGTCTGTAGGTAAGATGAAATCTTGTCATCATGAGCAGCTGTCTTTAAAACATAGAGGGCTTACATATACTTTACAAGGGCAGCAAGCATCTGTGAGATTCATAAAGTTGTACCTTGAAGGTCACAAAGGAAATTGTGTTTTTGCTGTACTTCATGGAACTTACCAGAAGCTGTGTGTTATTTCATGGCTTTTGTTTAAAGGTAAGTCTGTCAGTCCCTTTCTCCTGCCATGTAGGTGGATGAAGTATATTCCATCTTGTCCGAGACTTCACAACTTCTCTGAGTAACCTGTGACAGTGCTCTGTCACCTGCACACTAAAGATGTGCTTCCTGATGTTGAGACAGAACTTGTGTTCCAGTTTGTCCTGGCACTGGGAACCACTGAAGGGAGCCTGGCTCCAATTTCTTTGTGCCCTCCCTTCGTGTATTCATAGACATTGATGAGATCCCTCTTGAGCCTTCTCTTCTCCAGACTTATCAGTCCAAGTTCTCAGTCTCTCCTTATACTAGAGATGTTCCAGTCTTTTCATCATCCTCTTGGCCCTTTGCTGAATTCTCTCCAGTATGTCCATGTCTCTCTTGTACAGAGAAACACAGAACCGCACAGAGCATTCCAGTTATGACCTCACCATTGGGAGGATCAGCTTCTTCCACCTGCTGGCAACACTGACAACAATTAGAGATAAGAATTTAATTGAATTGTAGATCATAGAAATTTGATGGTTACACTTTCTTTAAGCATACAACGATACAGATGATATTTCTGTGATCATTATTCTAGCAAATTGTAGAATTTGGAAACTTTGTGTCTCATCAAATATTTTATCTGAGGAAAAAATAATTGATATGATGACAAGATTCTTCGCTAAAAACTTAAGTATTATTTTTATTCAGGAATATTTCATTATGGTACTTCAGAATACTTGTAGGCAAATAACTACAGGCAAATACCATCTAATCAGAACATAATCACCTCCAGATTAACATGGTGAAGTGAATACAGGCCTTGTATAACCTAAAAGTGGTCTGATTGTTTCTGTATTATTCCTTGGTAATTGAAATTGACATCAATTTAGCAATGTTAGTGTGACTCATCTGAACTGGGAAAAATTGTTTGCCTTACAAATGGAGAAAAAAAAGATTTCCAGAAAGTACGTTTGAATATCAAAGTAATTTGCCTGAAAAACTGAAAATTTTAAGATTTTTGGCTTTATGTGAAAGCTGAAGATAATAACAGTAACTGTATTGGGCATTAGAATCAATCTTGCACAACTCAAATAATTTCATAGTGATTTTTTATATATTTTGCTATCTCAAAATTCAATACTTGGTAAGTTTTCAATGGCTTAATCATTTTCTCCAGTGTCTGTTTGCATTGGGACCATTTTGCACCATTTAAAATTAAAATGTTACTTACTGATGTATATGCCTTATGTGAAAGCAGTGAGAGATAATACATACAACCAACAGGAATATGCAGACTACTTTTGTTATTAAATATAACTTCAGGGATCTTGTCATCTTGTCTCTTTAATACTTTAATACATACCAAAGTAGTCAGTTTGTTTTTCTTTTTTTTTTTTTTAATTTATTATTTTTTTATTTTTATAGGGTATTTCTGTAGTGTCTTAGTATATCTTCCATTGCCCTGAAAGGAGTTCATACTCAGCCTAGCGTACTTTCTCCCGCAGATTCATAACTGAGGTAAACAGAGATTATTTACTTTCCTTTTTGTTTCATTACAAATATCAACCCACACCCTCAGCATGAATATTTAAATTTATCCTGCTAGCATAGTAATTTAAAAGTAATTAAGCATTGCACAGAAATGACTGACAAGCTATCTCTGACAAACACTTTGAAGATGGGTTTTTATACTTGCGTATAAACAGCCCTGACAGTTAAAAGAGAGTGAAAGTTTTATTGTTGATCTTAGCGGAGACAGATCTTCTTTGATTTAGTGAAACTCTACCATTCAAGGCTTAATTAAGAGCAATAAAACTTTATTGTACTGCAGATCTCTAGTCAAACTTGTATGTGCATGCATGAGTAGGTTGGAGTTGGACTTGATGATCCTTATGGGTCCCTTCCAACTCGGGATATTCTATGATTCTAGGTATTTCACAGAGACCATTTTCAATGCGTCTTTGTGAATACTTTGCTTTCTGAAGAAATCCAAAGTTCCTCAGGAGGTCTTAGTTCCAAAAGAAGACTGAGTGTTTAAGACTTCATAAAAGAATTTGAAAAAGTCATTACACGGAATAGAAATCTATCTAAAATAAACAAGTAATAAAAAATAAATAAATAAAAGGAATTCACTTCTTAAGGTAAGAGATTTCTTTCCCATCTGTGTTGTACATATGAAAGGAGAATGGTTCTCATGTCAGAGGCATAAACGATGCACTGTCACACAACATATGCATGCTCTTGTTTTCAGATCAATTAATCAATAAATGCACATATACTCCTCCTAAATTGTTCACCATTACAATTTCTCTCTGTCTCCCTCCATATGAGTCAAGGAACAATGGGGAAGTCATGGTGCTGTTGTTTCTTGAAGTGTCTGAATTTCCAGTGTCACAGCATCCCAGTGGGACATAAAAGCCAATGCCAATGTCAAGTTCAAGCAGCTCAGTTTTTCTATTAAATTTGCACATATGAAGGATCCAACTGCCCTTTGGGTTGTTTTTGTTTGTTTGTTTGTTTGTTTTTCATTCCATAGGTCACAGTCTTTTTTTTTTTTTTTTTTTTTTTTCTGGTTGCAAACAAGTCACTACATACACTACCTCAGCATTGCAGGTTTCACCAGATCTTCAACAGAGATTTAATTCTATAGTAGAAGGAGACCTTACAGTTAGTGTGTGGGTATGGACATGATAATATGTTATATTTATGTTTTATATATATATATATCTTATATGTTATATGCAAAACCTTCAAGAACGTAGTTGATTCAATTACTTCCCTTCCCTTCCCTTCCCTTCCCTTCCCTTCCCTTCCCTTCCCTTCCCTTCCCTTCCCTTCCCTTCCCTTCCCTTCCCTTCCCTTCCCTTCCCTTCCCTTCCCTTCCCTTCCCTTCCCTTCCCTTCCCTTCCCTTCCCTTCCCTTCCCTTCCCTTCCCTTCCCTCCCCTCCCCTCCCCTCCCCTCCCCTCCCCTCCCCTCCCCTCCCCTCCCCTCCCCTCCCCTCCCCTCCCCTCCCCTCCCCTCCCCTCCCCTCCCCTCCCCTCCCCTTCCCTTCCCTTCCCTTCCCTTCCCTTCCCTTCCCTTCCCTTCCCTTCCCTTCCCTTCCCTTCCCTTCCCTTCCCTTCCCTTCCCTTCCCTTCCCTTCCCTTCCCTTCCCTTCCCTTCCCTTCCCTCTTCCCTTCCCTTCCCTTCCCTCTTCCCTTCCCTTCCCTTCCCTCTTCCCTTCCCCTTCCCCTTCCCCTTCCCTTCCCTTCCCTTCCCTTCCCTTCCCTTCCCTTCCCTTCCCTTCCCTTCCCTTCCCTTCCCTTCCCTTCCCTTCCCTTCCCTTCCCTTCCCTTCCCTTCCCTTCCCTTCCCTTCCCTTCCCTTCCCTTCCCTTCCCTTCCCTTCCCTTCCCTTCCCTTCCCTTCCCTTCCCTTCCCTTCCCTTCCCTTCCCTTCCCTTCCCTTCCTTCCCTTCTTTTCTAATTCACATTGATGTAAGCAAAAATCACTGAAAATTAAGAGTATTCTGATAGGCTTCAGGAGATGAGGTTTTGGTTCTGTTCAGAACCAGCTGTTGTTTTCTGATGTCTTGTCATGCAGTACGATTTAGAAGATTCAGTTTTCACTTTCATCTCTAGTTTGGGCTGGGAAGGTTGGTTGATAAATATTTTAGATAGCTTTATCTGCCATTGTCAGTAGCATTCATGTTCTCAATATGAACAGAAACCTTTAATTCAAATCAAGCAAAAATCATGAATACCTTCCATCTTGCCAAAAACATGTTTTACTATGGCCCACCTCTGAAAATAAGTTTTTGTCTCTATGTTCAGTCACTGGTTTCTGTCACAGAAATGTGTAAATGCATGTAACTCAGCATGGTTAAGCACACAAACATATTAACGTTCCCTTTTTCTCTCTGCGGTTTCCATGGTAACCCAGCAAAACTAATAGAGGCCCACAGAACGTCATGTTCGGATACAGAACAGTAATACAAAAGGTTCAATTTGTAGTTCAAAATGAAAGTCAAATTACAGTGTGTTAAAATCAGTCTTACAAGTACATGTTTAAAATATAAAAGTTTAGGCAGAAAACTTTAATGTTTTACAGATTATATGTACAGACACAGTCCTCATGGAAGACGTGCAGATTTAATGTAGAATGTCTGGGATTTTAAACAGAAATTTTTAGAGTACGGCAAAGAATTTAAAAGCAGATAAATTGTTCTGTATGAAATTATATGTCAAAGTCAACCGTATTTCCCTAGTCATTTAATTCATTCCACAAAGTGTAGGAGTTTCTCTAGCAGTATACAATAGATATTCTAGATGATTGTTGGATAGAGGATATTTTGACAGACAAATAAAACAGTACATATATATATAAAGAAAACGGAACAAAAACAAACAAAATCATTAAAATCTGGGCCTACCATTTCCAGCTGGAAAAGATGGGGAAAAAGTAGCAATCTGTGATTCATATTAATCTGTGAATTTTACTTAAATCAAGAAAACTCCAATAAAATTAACTCAGCTGGACATCCTTATCCCAGGCAAGGACTCTTCTGTGAGCATAATTAATAGGTCAAATGAAATTTAGGTAGATCAAAAAGGCATAGAGTTGCTGTGGCGGATTTGGTAAGGATGTATCAGTCTGACATATGAAAAGTAACACTGCTGCCAAAAATGGAATTTTCTCTTCCAGCTCTCTTTCAAAAACTTATACAGCCTTCCACAGAGATTTTTGCAGCTCAGTGGTGAAATAAGTATGGTCGTAATTTGAGAAGTTTTTTTCTAAGTTCTTTTCAGGTTGTTGCCTTAGCTGTAGATTAGATCAAATGCTTGTGCTGTCACAACAACAGTATGAAAGGGTAAATGAGTGGGGGAAAAAAAAAAAAAAGTATAAGTGGAAAACAACACTTCCCAGGCTGCTCTCTAGCCACTCATCTCCCAGTCTGTAGCTATGTATGGCATACTCCAACCCAGATGCAGAATTCTGAATTTACCTTTGTTGAATTTCATGCTGTGGATGATTGCCCAATGCCCCAATCCATCTTGATCCCTCTTTAAGGCCTCTCATTCTTCTAGTGAGTCAACAGCACCTCCCAGGTTAGTATCATCAGCAAACTTACTGATGATGCATTCCACTACTATGTCCAGATCATTGATAAAAATATTATACTAACAAGTTTGTAATTTGCTGGGTCTTCTCTCTTTGTAGACCTCTGTTTCTCCTTTTGTAGATGGGCATAATGTTGGCTAGCTTCCAGTTAGCAGGTACCTACCCAGACTCACACAGCCTTTGGTAAATAGTTTAGAGCTGTAACCTCCAGTAACTCCTTCAGCACTCTGGGGTAAATCCTATCAGACCTCATGGACTTACAAACATTGAGCTGCTACAACTGTTCTCTTACAATTTGGTGACCACAGATGGAAATTCACTTCACCCTCAGTCATGGTCCTTGAACTCTGAGGACCCAGCCCAAGACCTGTGAATACTATAATATATGATAATGAGGCAAAAATAAAGGCATTAAATGCCTCCACCTTTTCCTCATCCTTACTTGTTAAGTGACAATCTGCTTCAAGTATCAGTCCAATGTTTTTCTTTGGCCTCCTTTTGCCTTTGACATACTTGAAAAAGCTTGTGTCTGACACCACTGTGGCCTGCGTCAACTCAAGTTGAACTTTTTTTTTTTTTTCTTGCTTTCTCCTTGCTGATGTGAACTGCAGCTGTGTACTCTCCCCATGAGGCCAGACCTTGCTTCCAGAATTCATATATTTTCCTTTTCTGCCCTAGTTCCAGGAGGAGTTCCCTTTTCAGCTAGGTCAGTTTTCTGCTCTCCCTTGCTAGACCTGTGGCACAATGGGATTGCCTGCTCCTGAGCTTTTAAAAGGTGGTTCTTGAAAAATTACCAGCTGTCACGGAGCCCTAAGCCCTCTAGAGCAGATTCTCAGGGGACACTGATAACTAGCTCCCTGGGAAGCTTAAAGTTTGTTCTCTTAAAGTCCAAGGTGGCAACTCTGCTGACCTTTTTTCTCCTTACACCAAATTTTTTGAAGTCAATTGTTTCACGATCACTTAGTTATGATCGTTTATTTATTTTATGATCATTTAGTTATTTTAGTGATGAAGCATTAATAAAGACAGAACATGGCTGTGACAAGCAAAATTATTTTTAATGTGGATTAAATACCTGTTGTCATCCTGCCTTACATCATCCAACTGAAATAGTAAGTTCTACACATTTCTAGACTTTTAAATGTGTAATATTTTCACTGAAATTCTTAGAAGTCAGCATTCTACAAGTAACATTTTTCTTGAAAATAAACTTAAAAACATAAAGACAGTTTATCTGTTTACAGTTTTGTCAAGGCCAACTTTATTCATTGATTTATTCCTAGTTTGGAACATCAAATGGAAGATTATTCCTTTCTTGTTTATCACCACCTGTTGTAAGCAAAGAGGTTTCTGGTGACAGAAAAAAAAAATATATATATATATAATTATTTAAATTAATATTTTATAGTTTTAATTATAACTGCTGTGTAACATATCACAAAGGAGAATTACGGAAAACTGATCTAGGCCATAGATTTGAAGTGACCAGAAGAGATATTAGAACCAAGAAAGACATTTTTTCCCAATTAATGAACATCTATTTAAACAAAATTGCTCTTGATGATCATTAAGGCTATTTGATCACTGATCCCTATGAATTAGCTGGCTCCACAGACATTATAAAATGAAACTAAATATATCTATAGTATGCAGAGAGCAGACCATACATCTGTGCAAACTGAGTAACCTGACTCATCTCAGGATTTCTGTTTAGTTAATGATGTTGGACAATTAAATATAATTGCAGTCTTGCAACCAATGTCATAAGAGAGGAAAAGAAGAAATAAACTAGTCATAAAATATATAATGCAGGCTTAGCAAAATCCAAGTTTTTTTTTTTTTGTTTGTTTTTTAATATGTGCTTTTTGGAGATCTCTCCTGTGATCATGGCTGAAATAGAATAATTTCCTCAAGAAAGTCAGATCTGAAAGTTAGCTGTGACTATCATAGATAAAAAAGGCTAACTGTCCTGAAATATTATCAGTCTGACATCAGTTTTCACTTCATTAGAAAACACACTTCGAGCATGCCTCTTAAAAAAGGAAAAAAGTAAATAATAGGGTGAAGCTCTTTGCTAAATTTATAGTGATTTTAGCTATTCTCTGGAGGACAGCTCCACCACTAAAGGATGTCTGTAAATATCCTATACATCTAGTATGTTCTAGGTGACTGTCTGGCTATCATACTTGTGTAATAAACTGTATCCACCTACAATATTTAGTCATTTTATGTGTATTTTACACAGCATAATTTGTTATTCACTAACTCAGTGGACGTTTTTTTTTTTTTTTTTTTTTTCCCTTATAATGAATCCATTCTTTAACATATCTAACTTTCTGATATCACCTGCAAAATTACTAGTGAAAATATGACTACTGCATCACAAATCTAGAACTGATAGCTTTGGCTAATAAATAAATGAATACAGCAGTGACACATCTCTCAGTATTACATTATAATGAGAGTGTGAAAATAGCAGTGAAAAAATGCAAGCATCATAAACATGCTTTGCTGATGCTTGTCATTGTCGTCTTAGGAAACTACAAAGAAAATATTAGTAGCCCAGGAAGAAATTATTATAATAGTCAAATAAAGGGAGCTTATTTCAAGGAGGATAATAAAAAGGTGAAATAATAATTGTCAGAGCACTGAACAGAATAAGTAATGGAAAGAAATATTTGCTGGCTATGAACATATTTTTATAGGCAGGTGGATTCCTTTGACCATAGAGAACATCATAAGCATAAAGGAGACTTTTCAGCTGGAACTAAGGGTGAAATCTAAAGCAAGGACAAAACCACTGCATAGTTGAGGACTAGAATGTCAAACTTTCAAACACTTGGTTCACTTCACAGACTGCAGACCTTATTGACCTCTCCATCTCTTTCAGTCTTCTCACGGTATTTACCTGTGTGTTGTGGTTTAACCCGGCTGGCAGCTAAACACCACACAGCCGTTCGCTCACCCTCCCCCCTCCCTCTCTGGGATGGGGGAGAGAAATGGGAAAGTGAAGCCTGTGAGTTGAGATAAAGACAGTTTATTAAGACAGGAATATAATAATAACAATAATAATAATAATAGTGATAATGATAATAGTATTAATAATAATAATGTGTAAGAAACAAGTGATGCACAATGCAATTGCTCACCACCCACTGACCGATACCCAGCCTATCCCCGAGCAGCCGGCCCTCACCCCAGCCAGACACCCTTATATATTGTTTGGCATGACGTCAGATGGTATGGAATACCCCTTTGGCCAGTTTGGGTCAGCTGTCCTGGGTCTGTCCCCTCCCAGCTCCTGCTACACCCCTAGCCACAATGCTTACCTCTGTGGCCTTCAACAGTGCAGGCAGCACAAACAAAGCAGACTGTGTATATGCTTCCCAGCTATGTAATATATATAATGTATACCCAAAACTATCAATAATGAACAATATTATATTTGATATTGGAGAAGGGAGTATGTACCTCATTTGTTATACTTAAGGGATCAACCTCAACTATGGAAATACTTTCTTCATTAGACTAGGTAAGATAGGGTGGAAATATCAGAATAGATCAGATATCTGGATATTATCCTAATAGATCAGATATCTCTCAGCCTCTCCTCACAGAATACTTGCTCGAGTTCCTTCATCATCTCCATATACTTGTGTAAGTTCAGTTTCATTAAGTATTTCCTAACCTGATCCTCTTCCATTAATGTTAATCTTCCTTGCTTCAGGATTCTCCTGAAGCTTTGCCTGGCTTCTGAGACCTGGGAATTGGAAGACTGATCTTGCCAGTAAAGACTGGGGTGAAGAAGGCATTCAGTACCTCAGCCTTTTCCAAGTCCTGTGTAATGTGTCTCCCTTTTATCATCAATGTATTTCTAGAAGCTCTTCTTGTCTTTGACATCCTTGGCCAGATTCAATTCCATTAGGGCTCTAGCTTTTTAACTTCATCCCTGGGTGCTCGGACAATGTCACTGTACTCCTCCCAGGTTACCTGTCCTTTCTCCACCCTCTGTATACTTCATTTTATGTTTGAATTTGGCCAGGAGCTCCTTGTTCATCCACATAGGCTTCCTGGCATTTTTGCCTGATTTTGTCATTGGGATGGACTGCTCTTGAGCTTGGAAGAGGTGGTCCTTAAATATTAACCAGCTTTTTTTGGTGCCTCTTCCCTCCAGGGCCTTATCCCATAGGACTCCAAGATGATCTCTGAAGAGATCAGAGTTTGTTTTCCTGAATCCAGGGTTGTGAGCTTGCTTTTTAGCCTTCTCCCTGCCCTTAGGATCCTGAACTTTACCATCTCATTATCAACACAGTCACAGCTGCCTTGGACCTTCACATTCCCAAGTACTTTGTTGGTGGCATGTATGAGGTCCAATAGACCACCTCTCCTAATTTGCTCTTTTATCACTTGGAGGAGGAGGTTACATCAATGCACTCCAAGAACCTCCTGGATTGGTTATATCTTTCTGTGTTGTCCCTCCAGCAGATATTGGTGTAGGTGAATTTCCCCATGAAGCCCAGGGTCTGTGAATGAGAGGCTGCTCCTATCTTGTCTATGCAGAGTCTCATCCCCTCTTTTTTGCTGGTCAGGTGGCCTATAGCAGACACCCACTATAACGTCATTATTGCCTGGCCCCTCTTTAATCCTAACCCTATAAATTATCAGTAGTCTCCTTATTCATCCCTAGACTGAGCTCCATGAACTCAAGCTGCTCTCTCAGATAAAGGGCAACTCCCTCTCCTCGTCTTCCCAACCTGTCCTTCCTAAACACACTGTAAACCTTCACTGCTACACCCCAGTTATGGGAGCCATCCCACTATGTCTCCATGATCCCAACAACATCACAGTCTTACAACTGCACACAGATCTCTAATGCATTTTGTTTATTCCCCATACTGCATGTGTTAGTACACAGACACTTTAGAGAGGCACCCCAGAATGCTGAGTTCCAAGGAAAGCTTTGGGACATTTCTCCTGAATGGTGCTTTGTTGGCACTTCCTTGCTTACATGTGAGTTCTGGAGGTAATGTTGCTTAAGCCCTGTTTTGTTGATTTTGTGACCTCTTCCTGTGACATCACCCCATACCTTTTCCTCGGTGACCCTGTTCATCAGTCTCTCACAGGGCTGCCGGTTATCCTCTCTCTCCCCTGTCATTCTTAGAGCCTTCCTTATGAGGTTAGCCATTCTATTGGCAAAAAACGGTTTTGCCTGATTCAGTGAGGTGTATCCCATCTCTCTCAAGCAGAGGGTTATCCACAAACAGGGTCCAATGGTCATGGAGTCTAAAACCCTGTCAGCAACCAAAACCCTGTTCTTCAGTTCTGAAGCCAATTACTAACCTGTCTTGTTATTGCCCTTCTCACAACTTTTAGCCTCACCGGCAGGACTATACTAAGCATACCTGGGCCCCCATACCCTTGAATATTGCCTCCAGAGACCTATAATCACTTTAGATACTGTACAGTTTTCCCCTGGTAGTACCACTAGTGCCCACGTGAAATAACGGCAGGGGGTAGAAGTCAGAGGGCTGGATGAGCTTTGGCAGTCCCTAAGCAATATCCTGGATCTGTGTCCCTGACAGAAAGCACTCTCTCGCTGATCTCAGGTTCTTTCCAGAGTGCTTTTATACTCCTTTAGTATGTGACTATATATATATGTTCTAGACAGGGAAAGAGTCTGGACTGAATGGAGCAGGCAAGAACAATTTTTAGCCTGCAGTCAGATCCTAAGAAAACAAGTAAGTAAGTGCATATCAAAGTCTTCATGTCCTGCATGCCCTAGTAGGGGACACAAATAAGTATCAGTGGTCTAAGTGCACCAGTAGTTTAAAGTGTTATTTATGAGCATGACTTTGTTTTATTTATTTATTTATTTATCTATTTATTTATCTATTTTTAGCATATAAATAATTCTTATATATTATGGGCTCTTTCCTCCATGGCGGTTACTAAAAGTCAGTGAAAGCAATGTCTAATTATGTATTAAACTTGAACAATTAATTCTTGTGATTCCATTAGATGCTCTAATTTTTAAGGAAAA